>NC_143397.1:86644648-86976732 GCF_052110815.1 Crocodylus siamensis | reverse complement strand
TACCACATACATCCCTGCCTTTATCTTTTGCCTTCTGGATTTAATTTCTAGATACCAGCCATGTTTACACCTATACTCCTACAACTGAAAAGCTTTAAAAGGGTATCTGTGCTGGAACACTGAATCAATTCCCCATTAGCAACTGGGGCCTCTTTTCTTTAGGTTTGCTGTCTGTGACTGGCATTTCCTTTCTAATACCTAAATTCTAATTTAAGATAAGACTTGTTTGTGTTAAATGGATCACTGCTTGAATGCTCCAAAAAAAACTCCTGAGGGGTGTAAAAAAATATCATACCATGAAACTCACTGCCTTTCAGTCTGAGTGCCAACAGCATTTCCTCCGATTCAGTCTTCAAAGGGAGGACATACAACAGAGGTGACAAGATTTTGAAAAAGCAAAACAAAACCTCACATCTTTCTTCCTGGGACAAAGAACCATCTACTCATTTATTACACCCTGCAAGGCAAATACCACAGCACTGTGTGCCACAGGGCCCCTAACAAACTAACTTTTTGAAAGACAATGGGTTTTCTTTCAAATTTACATGAGAAAAGCAGCTCATGGTATCACTACTACTAACCAGCCAAGCTCTGCTTTGGTAAATTCCCCAGAATTCTAGATCAGTTAAAAAACAAGACACTAGTTCTAAGCTACTGGGAGGATGCAAAACATCTTGGCAAGCAGAGGTACTATCACTCAGACTCATAGAAAATAAAGGCTGAAAGTGATCTCAGGAGGTCATCTAGTCCAACCACCTGCTCAAAGGAGGATCATCCCCAACTAGATCATCCCAGCCAAAGCTTTGTCTAGCTGGGTTCTGAAAACCTCCAAGGATGGAGCTTCTACCACCTCTCTGGGTAACCTGTTCCAGGGCTTCACCACCTTCTTAGTGAGAAAATTCTTCCTAACATCTAACTTCCCTTGCTGCAACTTGAGATGGTTGCTCCTTATTCTGTCATCCACCACCACTGAGAACAGTTTAGCTCCATCCTCTTTCAAACTTCCCTTCAGGCAGTTGAAGGTTGCTATTAAGTTCCCTCTCAGTTTCTTCTTCTCTAGACTAAATAAGCCCAGTTCCCTCAGTCTTTTCTCATTAAGTCATGTCCCCCAGCACCATTTTTATTGCTCTCTGCTGGACTCTCTCCAATTGGTTCACATCCTTTCTGTAGTGGAGGGCCCAAAACTGAACACAATACTCCAGATGTGGCCTGACTAGCGCTGAATAGAGAGGGAAGAATCACTTCCCTGGACCTACTGGCAACACACCTACCAATTAGGCTCATATTCAGCTTATTGTCCCCTGTAACTCCCAGGTCCTTTTCTGCAGAACTGCTGCCCAGCCAGTCAGCCCCCAGCCTGTACTGGTGAACAGGATTAACTTCTGTTAATATCGGTACACAGAATTAACTTCTATTAATATTGCACAAACAGAGTAAATACTAGAGAGGTCACTTTTAATAATTCCACAGTGCTTCATAAAAGAGAATTCAAGCACCATTTAAAAATACTTGCAACACATTAACTTTAAATCATTTATGCCCTACACATACAATTAACCACATTTGAAACACAGACCACAGATCAGTCCCTTGCGTAACTGTACAGTTCACAAACACCTCTTCCCTTACAGAGGGAAAACTGAAAGGACAATGTATGGCAAATGACAAATAACCCGCTTGAAGAAAACATCAAAAAATGAATAACCGTTCGTTCTCTCTAGTTTCTTAACACATACTCCCCTTCAAGTGATCTGGGTACCCACCATCAGCTCTTGGGCAAAAAACACTATGGCCAAAATTTTCAAAATCGGGATGCTTTCAAAAAAATGTATTTGCAAGACGATGTATTAGGCACTCATCTGGAAAAAAAAAAAAGTCTGTTTGACATTCATGGGAGCCACAGAAAAAGGTTCAGCCTCTTACAAGTTCTTTTTCTCAGTACCTCAGCTTTAGATACCCAGATTTGAAAGTGTTGGCCTTTATGCCTAAAAGTTTCTCATCCCCAAACAAATACACCACAGGCACTGCTAATTTTTTTAACTTGAAGACATAATACTTTTAAAATTAAAAGAAGATGCATGGCTGAGGAAGTTCCTTCCACACTGGCCCTTCCTCTGAAATCAAACTCTCCTTTTCAAAAATTACCCCACCAAGACACAAGCTGAGCAGCATCGGAAGGACTGCTGATTGTAACAACCAAACAGCCATAGCAGTAGATCCACGGATCCAGATCACCGAATTCATCCTGGTGAAGGCCAGCTTTAGTTGAAAGTCCCAGGATCAACATAAGGGTAAGCAAGGAACTCTCCCAGTTTGTTGCCTTCTGCATCATAATGGAGCATTCGGAAACAAACATCACAGAAGAAGCAGGGGTCCTCTGGAGCAAGACTGTCCTCATTGGTCACCCATCTGTAGGTTTCAAAGTACAGGTGTTTCATATTACTGGTTTCATATCTAGCAGGTATAGGAAACACACCCAAGAAAAACCTATTCTTAGACAGATTGCATTTAATACCTATAAATACAGGGATATATAAAATACACAGTAATCAACTGGCCAATTTAATTATCACTGCCGTCATATTCATGCCACTCCTAGAGGCAAAGCTCTTCTCCAAAGACAGGTTTCCCAAACACCCACTCACCAGCTACACTCTGCAGCAACATGTAGTAGGGATTTCTTGGGTCTATCCTGCTATTAGCACAACTCTGATTATTCAGATTATAATATGAAACTCCTGCTTCCTGCCAAACAACTTAAGGAACAACAGTTAAAGCTCCATGTTCCCCTATTCTCCACCCTATGACTTAAACAAGTGGTTCTCAAACTTTTTAGATTTAGGGCACCCCTCCATAACTTTTTAAAATTTACTGTCACCCCAGGTGAAAACCACTGTTATACTGCTTCACCTTAGCTTAATAGTTCTCAACTGGGGCCCTGCCACCACTGCTGTCAGGTAAAAGTGCCCCATGTGCCTCATGCATAGTCAGGCTGAGACAGCAACACCCAATAGCTTCCCCCCCCCCGCAGTTGAGAACCACTGCTTTAGACAGAAAACAGATTCCTGAGTGATCTGAACAGCCTGAGCAACCACCAAATTCATTCAGAAACCTGGCAAATAACTGAGCAGGGAGATACAATTACATGAAAAACAGTCTGATCACAGGCACTGGTATTTAATGTTGCTCTTAAAGAGTTGATGGCTTTCCCCCAGTATTATTAGCATGAAGATTTAGTAGGTTCTAAGCTGTCTTACTATTACACAGAGGCATTAGTAAGTTTTCATTATTATTCGTTAATTAAAAAGCAGAGTTTGCAACAATGTTAATTACTGACTGATCACTTCTGAATTTGTTTCAACTCAGGAACACACACACACACACACACACACACACACACCCTCCCCACCCTCCCCCCGCTTTCTTTTAAATCATAGGCTGAAATGAGTCAGGCAAAACAGAAGATTACCAAAAGGAGGGTATTAGTTACAGGAGAAGTTGACACCACTGGCACCGTCAGAGTAAAGTGGAGGTAGCCGACTAATAATTTTCTTTACGATAGTCTTTAAATGCCCCAACAGATAAAGTCCCCTAGTGACTACAGACACTGCTATTTCAGCATAGAACAGAACATACACAATATGCACTCAATCAACATCTCCCACCTAAGTGCTAGTCCTGGATTTAAACTTAATGTCACTGGAGACTATCACCTTTGACACTGCTTTCCCCATCCTTTCTTCTCCCTACATAGATTCTTTAGCTCCACACTTATGCTCAGGCATCTCTAATAGTAGATCCAGGGAGTGCAGTGGTATATTTTTGGATTGTGCCAGGAGCAGCAACAGGGATTTTTTGAAGTCCCAAATCAGGTAAAAATACCACCCACCCCATTCTTGGCACCTTCTCCCTTCCCCTCAGTCCTCAGCAACACAGGCACCCCACCACTGCTGCTGATCACAGTCTCCAGCTGACATGGGGAACTCCAGAGCTCTCCTGCCTGCTTCATCTGGAAACAGCAGCAGCAACAGTGGCAGCAGGAGGATTCCTCCTATCTGCCTAGGACCCCGTGTGTTCCCTGCCAGCCCAGGAGCAAAACACCAGCAAACTTCTCACTGCCATCCTCTGCCGAGCCCAGCTGCATGGCCTCTGGAGAACCTGCCTGCTGGAATGAATTGGAGAGCTGTGATTTGAAAGGGTTGTGTATGGAAGGGCTACAGAGCCACTACAGCCAGGCTCAGTACGGTACACTGGCACAGCAGTAGCAGATGGGTTTGGCACAGCAGCAGTGGATGGGTTCCCCTGCCCTGAGTGAGTTGGCAAGGGAACACCTGGGGTGGGGGGGGTGGAAAATCAGGCAGAAAGGAGAATCCCATCCACTGCCTCCACTACTGCCTCAGCCCAGGGGCTCAGAAACTTCTCTGGAGCCATTCCCAATCAGCCTGGGACAGCATCAGTAGTGGGTTTGGGAGGGGGTGAATGGAAGGGATGGGGACGTGCAGCTGAGGGTAGAGGGGAAGGGACAGGGTGCCAAGTATGCAGGGATGATGGATGGGATTCTTAACTGATTTGGGGCTTATAAGTAAATGAGTTGCTGCTGCTCTTGTAATATGGTCTGCCTGTCTGGGAGCAGGGGGAACTGGGAGCTGCATTGCAGTTCCCCCTGCAGTGCCCATTGCTGCTCCTGCACCCTGTCTTCACAAACTCCTGGATCACCCAGGGGCATCTCACATGATTATAAGCCCTATTTTCAAAATGGCATCCAGGGAGCTCAACTAAAAATGCTGGGATGGACTGTCCCAGCAAGATGGATGCTGGCATTCTATCCTAAGTGAGCTTAAATCAAGCCCCTGAAGATATAAGACCACAGTTCTTGTGCCAGAGTGGGAAAAGGGGCATGAACTTGTTTTTGAGAACAACCACGCCAAATTTTCTTGAAACACAAGAATCTATACCTTGTTCTTGGGACTAGTTTATTTTCCTGCTACAAAGATTTATATAATGACAATAGATGAGTTTTGTCCTACCACCAAATGAATGACTCTCTCTCAGCTCTCTAACTTAACTACTCAATCAGTAAAGCCTGGTTATGGTATTTCAGGAGATCAATTCATGCACAGGGTAGAAAACAAAAGACGTACATTTGTCTATGTGGAACCAAAAAGGAATCCTACTAGGGGTGCATGGACAAAAACATCAGACTCCCAGGAGAAGCCATATTTTAATATTTTAACATTTAACAACAATTACTATTCTCAACCTTCCTATATTACTCTAAATGTATGCTTTACTCCCTTCCTCTGTAATCATACCACCCCCACCAATATATTGGATTTAAGAAATATTGCATATTTCCCCTGAGAAGAGGGAGGGGATACCATGTTCCATTTTTGTAATACTGATTCTACGCACTTAGCAGAAAAACCCTCTCCAAAGATTTGGCACCACTATGATTTCAACTCTTTTGACTGTTCTATAAGAGGTTTCCCTGGCATCTGTTCGTTTATGAGATGGGCATATTATAAGGACTGTAGAACACATTTTTCACAAAGAACAAAATCAAAAAGCACATGAAGTTATGCACTGAGAATCATGCTGGGTTGTACTATTAATAGCTTGAACTACTTATAATCATAGACGATTAAAAAAAAGTCATGTGTGCACGCATGCACACACTATATAAAAAGCAACCAGACTTCCACAAATAGAAGCTTTGGTGGGGTGAAGCAACCTGGCTAACCAAATAAGTTTGATCACTTACCTGGCTATATACATTTTACACACAAAGCATTTTCTGGTATACAGCCAAGGCTTCTTGATTAGCAGGGGATAACGAGTCCTGTCCAGACAATCATCACGATGAATAAGCCTCAGAGAAAGAAGGAGAGAATAAGACTTAACTATATTGCAAAATATCCCCCCAGATACTGATGTAAAAAGATGGCACTTAACATGATTTAAAGGCCAGTTTAAGTTAGGATAAATCATATTCAATGTGGCTTAACACAAATGTAAACCGTAAAACAATACTAACTGCAACACACTGGAGATTTGTTCGCTATGTTTACTAGTACTTTATATTAGTCATGCAACCCCTTTTCCTAGGATGTTCAGAGTGCCATGAAAGCCCTAAGTGCAGCAGGCTCAAAAAAGACAAGTTGTTTTTTGGTTCCAGCTACAGAAGAAGTAGAAATGAAAGAGCGTTTCTACCTTCTTCCACTGAGGAGACCTATGATGGATGACCACAAGCAGCTGAGTACAAGGTGCCCAACTTTTCCCAGGATCAGGCTGTTTAAACGAATGCTAGTGAGATACAGGGGGGGGAGAGAAAGAAGTGGAGAATATGGGGCAATGCAATATCAGAGGGAAGGGAAGTGGGAGAAGGGGCATCTCCTTTCTGCTGCAGAGAATTAGGCACAGAACCTTTTCCTAAGTGTATTCTCCATGACACAAACTGTACGAGGTGTTCTACTAGAGAGGAGGTTAGGAAAGGCAAAGCACTTACATAACTACATGAACACTCATAAATTGTAGTAACTTACCTTATGTCTGTGACGGTAACAATGTGTTCACAATCACCTTGGTGACAGTACAGATATGGAAAACCAATTTTGAGGGACAAGTCATTGAAGGTATAACCTTCCATATTAACAGCCTGAAGATTCCCATAGCCTCTGTCATGAGATTTTGACCACTCAATTATTGTTCTAAAATGAGGAAAAGAGTGTCAGCATTGTTATACAAGAACCTGGGTTTAGTAAATCTTTTCCCTCACATGTTCAAGAAATTAATGGTATAACAAAACAGTAAGCCAGCCACAAAAATAATCCACGAAAGACGTATAGTACTACTGTGGCTGGTTTCCATCACATCTTAAACTGAATATGGTGTAGGGTAGCGACAAGCCAGAGCGGTTCTAGACCCTGTGTGGTCCTGGGACTGGGAGTAACAATCAGCCGATTGTGGGTCCGAGCCCTAGGACCACCCCAGTTCACATAGGCAGCCCGGCTTTCAATTTGCCACTGCAGAAGGGGCCTTGGCAAGCAGTAATAGTACCACTGGATCTGAACACATGGCAAGGCAGGAGGTGCGATTGTTGGGATCAGAGATCAGATCCCATTAAATAAACATGGGCCATGACAGCATGCATTAGAAATAGTTTAGTTTATAACTGATGTAATTGTATTAGGTTCCTTAGATGTAAAAACAAAGCAGCCCTATCAATGAAAACCATAAAAGAAGGTAACAAGAAAAAAAAACAGAATGATGAAAAACAACATTTCATTGTAGTGAAAGGAAGATACAGAATCCTCCCTTTCAGAAGTGTAACTTTCACCAAAACATAATTCCCAACTAATTGACACCTTCCACATCCACAAGGGAACTGGTTCAGTACCGTTTCAAAGGTTTCAGTGACGCAAAGAAATCTGAACACAGCCAATCAAAACATTTAATGAGCAATTCATGTCTGGGGTCGTAAACCTGAGGAGAATGAAGGATCTGAGACACTGTACAACCCACAAGAGCTGAGAGATCTTGCGATCTGGCCTACATCCATCCATTCTTTTTCCTCAGATAAGACACCTTTTAGCAGATGCTATTAATGGGCCATTTTTAAATCTATTCCAGGCCAAACTGTAACTACCCAGCCTTTCCCTTTCACAGCTGCCAACTGCCAATAAGTAAATCAACCCCCACTGCTACCACGTTAGAGGTGCAAGAGAATTTCTACCAGCGCTGGAAAAGGGTATGGACAAAGAGAGAAATGAGGGACCTTCCCTTTTTTCAGAAAACTTGAATGTAAGGAGCAGGCAGAGGAAAATAAGTCAGTCAATACTGAATGGAACAAGTCTGATATACTTTCACCCAGCTATTAAAAGTTCCTGCTTCAGAAACACACCAGATCATCAGGAGACCTGGTCAAACTTTCCTTCTCCCCAAGAAGAGTTCCCTCCAAAACAAGATCTATGAATACTATACCTGCTCAGATCTCTGCACTCTGGATGCCTTTTATCATTGTAAAAAACTCCTTCAAAATAAAAGAAGGCAGCTTTGTACAGATCCTTGGATAGAGAGAAAAGTAAGGATTTAATAATACAAAACAATACATTAACATGCCAGAAACCTTGCAAAATGAACCCTATGAGGAAAACATAGGCTTTCATAGGCAGTCTGTGTACATAGGTTTATTGAGTCATAGCATACTGTCAGTTTTTGCCCTGATCAACCTTACTGGTTTCAGCTTAAACACAGATGAAATAATGTGGCTTCTTTTACTGTCTGTGGCTATGCAGTATTACTCTCCTAAGGACATGCTGATCTTACTCATACATATTCTCTCTTCTTTCTTCCCTCCCTTATGCCATTGATCCCTATTTTTTAAAAATCAGGAGCATCATCCCATGGCATTTAGGCAAAATTTTGCTGCAAAGTATTGAGGAAAAAAACAAAACAAAAAACAAAAAAACAAAAAACAGCAAGGTCAAAGAAAACTAGGCAGCAAGGTGCACTGTTCCTCAGGATGACAATTCTGTTGTAATCCTGCATCAAAACACAAACTAGAGGCGGTCATGTGGCAAGAACAAATGCTCACATCTACAAAAAAACAAGACAGATGTTCTGTTTTAGAAGGTCAAAGCATCCCCCTACCCCTTTTGGAGACTCAGAAGAGATCCAACATTCCAAAAAATGCCCTCTTTAAGCTTGGAATTGCATAATTTGTTACATAGAGACAGGTCATCTCAACCAAACATGTCCCTACCAAAATAATTAACACTGTATGATCTTCATATCAGCATGACCTGGGCACAGAATTCTACATCAAGAAATTACTGAAGCTATCCACTAAGTAGCCATTATTCATGCAATTCTCTCCCCCCTTCTCTCCCACAACACGAAAGGGTAAGTATATCCCTCTTATGAAACTCTCTTTGTATCATCAAGGAAGGAACAATGCTGGGGTGGAGGGAAGGGAAGCACAATAACCAAGAGTCACTTTCATCTCCACTGCTTTTACCATGACATTTAAAGGACTGTTCTTGTTTATAAAGCTAAAAGGAGAGGCAAACAGTATTTCTTCAAATGAAAAAAAACTCATTTTAATCGTCTTTATATCAGAACTTGAAGCAATAGGAAAAAGACCAGATGAACTTAACAAATATAGACCTACATGTTGTCAAAGGACCTACAGATGGTCCGTTTTTCTCACATGTACGCATATACACATCAGGTTTTACATAATATAAAGTAACTGTGGGAACCTATTACTTAGTTAAGACAAACACTGACTGACTACTAGAAAACGCCAACAATTACAAGTTATTTAAATAATATCCACAAGTTTCTCCAAAAAGGAAGTAATTTGAGGGCAGACAGAGAATAGAAGAAACTTTCACCTATATTCAAGAACTTTAAAACACTGAACTGCTTTTTCCCCACACTTCTTCTCCCCTACCTCCCCACCTTTAAAAGGTGCAAGGTGTTTTGTTTTTTTTTTTATTTTTAAATGCTACAGGATAGCCTATCCACTTCAGAGCCAAGGGCCAGCTAGCTTTATACAGGTACCCAGCCCCATGTGACAGCTCTCAGGTATTCCCTATACCAGGGGTTCCCGAAGTTTTTATGCCATAGCCCAGCAAACCGTGGCCCGGCAGTCACAGCTGACTGCGGCCAGAATTTCCAGCCAGCAGACAGGTCATGATACACCACCCCTGGGGTATCCCTGCGCTGCTGCGGGCTCTGCAGAAGGAGCCACGGCCTCTCCTCCCAGCTCTGGGGGGGGGGGCCGCAGTTTGCTGGTCTGCAGCCACTTCTGGTCCAGCAGCCGACTGTGTTGTGGACCAGCAGCCAACATGCTGCAGCCCGGCACCGGACCACAGCCCAGGGATTGAGAACCCCTGCCCTATATAGCCTGTTGAAGAATAAAAAACTGTACCCTGAAAGAGACTTAGGATTCCAGACAGCAAGTCCTTCTTTGACCAGGGAAACAGGCCAACTGCCTTATGGGTAGACAAGCACTCAAAGCAGAAAAAAAAGTGAGAGGATGCTTTAGAACATTAGCTGAACTCCATATGGAAACGTCTTAGAATTTAACACTTCTGTAAAGAAGCTTTCTGTTTAGGAACACATCTTACATATGTTGTGCATCAGTATACTATACACACACACGGTGTATACACAGTTTTACTGTAACAAAAGGAAATTGCAAATGCAGAGCATGAGCGTCCCCTTATTTTTAACTGCAACATAAAATAAGAGAGCTGATTTTTCCCTCTGGAATCTGCTGACTTTGGGCAATTAACTTGAGCTGAAATTATTCTGTACTTAGAAGCATGAGGTGCTTCACACTACCCAATACCATGAAAACCTGATTGTCTTTACAGCATCCATACATCTCAAGGTACCTGACAAAAATCAGTAAACATCATGTGCAAGTATATCCTAGTATCCCTACCACGACATCCAAACATTAACAAAACTGTGTAATCCTAATTCAGTAAGAACAATCTGAAATCTCTCCACCCTTCCCTCTAATTACCCTGCACGTTTTACACTTTGCTGGCTATCAGCCATTAACATAAGCAAATGGACAAAGCTACCATTGTGAAAATGCAAAGACCAAGTTTTTGAAGCTGTGCAATCAGGGTGGTGATGGCTGGCCTGTTAGGGATTCTGTGCAATTCTGTCATTCTATTTTGTCACCAAAATCCTGCTGCAGAAAGTGCCTTGCCTACAGACTCTCTAGGGGGATTAATTCAGTCACAGCATTTTACTGCAGGAGCTGCCACGGACAATCCAGAGACAATCCAGATCCTCAAGAGAGCTTACAATCTTAATACAGAAGTCAGAGAAAGGGTGGAAGAATGCTGGAGGGAGTACTGTTAAAAGCATTTTAAAGGTTAGGATCAAAAGGGTGAAGGGACTGCACAAGCATTATGTAAGAAGGTTGCAGGAGAGCCCGGAACTGAATTCAGGTATCCAGAATCCCAATTCAGTAGCTTAAATACATAACCACTTTTCTTCATTACACACATTAAGCTTTTGTTATACTTTAAGCTGTCAAAAATATAGCAAACCAGGAGTCACTCTACCAAAAAACAGGGAATTTAGAAAAGAAAATGGTTCCTTGTTCAGCCTGGGGTCAGAAAGGAGAGGGCATTACATAAGGTAGATAGAAGAAAGTGAACTTCTGGCTAAAACCAGCAGGCTGTTGTAATTCCAATGTCAGTGTAAAAAAGGACATTACCACATCATCCAACCCTGTTCAAACCAGGTCATTTTGGCAAAGAGCTGAACACAGCTGAGCTTACTCACATTTTGGAACAGCGATTCTCAAGCAGGTTGCCTTGAGATCCTTTTGGGAGTGATTCAAGGTACCACAGAATCTTAGCACTTTTAGGTATGTAAACATGATTTGCAAGATAAACTCAGAGATTTCAAGTAGAAATCCATTGTTGTGGTCTTTCCAACAGAAAAAAGCTGTATTACTTTTCTATAGGCAAAAAAAAAGAGTGAAAACTAAGAACTGGCATTTTCCAAGGGGTGCCTCAAGTCTAAAAGGTTGAGAATCATTGTTACAGAACTTGACCACTGTCAGACAGTGCAGTCACACCTACTCCTGGGGGATGTGGGTAGAGGGAAGGACTGCATACATATTCCCATGCGTTGGTGCCTTTAAATCAAATGACTGTACCTTGCTGATGTGGTCTGGTGCCTGGTCAGGCTGGCTGCTGAACTCACCACCAATCTGGAGGTTGCTGACACAGGAAATGGAGTCTCTTAGTTCAGTGAGTTTTTGACTTCCTAATACAAGGACCGTCTGATACGGTTTGTTTTCTTTATGCTAGAAAGCAAAAACGGAGATGACTTCAGTTAAACCAAGTACCAGAACATCTTTAGTACAAATGCTGCTCCAGTATGAGGCGAATACGAACAGCAGAAGGCCCAATGCCCCTCCAAACAAAGCTGACAAAAGCTTGCCCTCTACAGCTACTGTTTGGAGCATGAGAGTCATTTGGAAGCACAAATGCTAAACTTCCTGTAGTAGCAAGTAGCTTGGGGCTGACCTAACAGCTATGTACAAACATAGTACTTTAACTTCAGATACTATATATTCTGATTCTTCTGTAACGCAGAGTTCCTACCAAACTGCTGTAATTGTTTGTCTCTTCAACTGCAACTTAGAATCATCAAAAGCTACCCTGGCCACTTGTCATCCACTATTCTTACACGGTGCCCAACATAACAGGGCTCCAGCTGGATGACTGTAGATGCTAACACAATTGTAGTGTTCAGTAGCTCACTTTTTATAGCATCACACTGCTTGAGTGATTTAGCAGAGCTACTGGGGAGCAAGGCACTCTTCAATCTGGATAAAGGTATCAAAAGCTAACCTGGAGAATTTAACACCAACCTTTTCAAATATGACAGGACAGTAGATGTTCAAAGTTAAAAGCAGGTCTCCCTCTTCAACTAGATCTTCTGGATTGTTAGGCCTCTTTCCAACAGGTTGAGACTCCTAGAAGATATCATGTGATATAACTGTGTCAGAGTATATTTTATTGCTGCTTGTGTAGATACCAGACAAGGAGAAAGTGTGTGAAAACACATTCTTTCACAATACTGCCTGCCTCTTGTTAATAATGTATGGGACCTGAAGCCTCTTTCCCCTTTACAATTGTCAAAATCTCCAAACCAAAAATCCAGCAAAGCCAGGCCTTTTGTGACACTGACTGCTACATTCTGGAGATGAAGTGAAAGCATCTGTCATGCTCCTCTCTTCAGATGAAGCCCCAGCTGTCAGAAACTGAGGAAGTAACGTCTCCCTTTTGTTGCAATCAGTCTACCCCAACTCTGCCCACACAAACACATACAAACCAAGACAAATTGCTGCAAAAACACTGTTTTGGCACTCTGGCCACCACAAGCTGCTCTTTTAGCCTTAGTAGTAAAGATGCTTATTGCTGTTGGATCTCAGTGGAAGGAGAAGGGCAATTCTCTGGAGTTCAAGCTAAATGCACTCTAACACTACTCTCTTTTCCTAGTGACAATAGAACAAAAGCTTTCTAATGTGTTTTAAGTTTTACTTTAAGTTCCATTACAACTATAGACAAAGCAGAATTCCAGAGCATCTGTTATGATACACAAGCTCTCTTCTTTAACAGGTTGGCCCCAAGACTGCTGAGCACCTATTAGCCTCTGCTCCATAGGACAGCTGTGTGTGTACTGTGGAGCTCTAACTTTAACAGTATTTGGTGTCTTTCTTTTGTAAGCATTTGTCTCGAGGAGCTGAAGATTTACAAATTAAATCCTTCAATTAAAAAAATTACCTCTGATGAACAGAGAAAACCTTAAAAGCAAACCTTAATGCGGTGATTCTCAACTAGGGTGTTAGGGTACCATTAGATGCTATGAAGGGTACCATGAGGTGTGAGGAAATAAGTGAGAAGAAAAGCAGATAAGCTAAAGAAATAAGGGCAGGCTCAGGCTTGTCCATGCATAGATGATTCTTCACCCCTACTGCACAGCCCCAGGAGATACACACGGTAATATATAAATTAAGGGGTTTTTTTTAAATTGGGTACCACTGAATGCACAAAAGCTATGGAGGGGTGCCTCAAGTCCTAAAAGGTGAGAACCAATGTTTCAGTGGGTCAACCAGACAAATTAAAAATACAAGGTTTGGGGCAGGGGCGGTTTGATGATAAATTTATCATTTTTAAGCCAAATCTCACAGCTCTTGAAAACCTGGGGTGGCAATACTGGTAACCTGGCTCAGGCGATCTGACTGATGAAGCCAGAGCCATGTCTCTACATTCCCTGATACACTTGTTTTAAACAGAAGCTGAGATTTTGGCAATATCACAAGTTTCCGGGAGTGAACTTTCAGTATTTCCTTTGTCTAATCTTCCCATATGTTTGAACACCAAGGGCCCTCCCTCGCCGGAACTTAGCAACAGGTTTGTACCTCTTGCAGCCCCAGCAGAGACTGCGCAGTTGCCGGCTCCCGCAGGCAACCCAGGCCTGACCGCAGCTACCGTCCCCGCTCTCCCCAAGACAAAGCGAAAGGTGTTTGTTGTGGGAGACCCCATCCTACGGGGCACTGAGGGGCAATCTGCCGCCCCAACCCCTTAGCCCGGGAAGTCTGCTGCTTCCCGGGGGCCCACATCCGAGACATTGCGGAGAGGATCCCGCAGCTCCTCCGGCCCACAGACCACTACCCCATGCTCCTTATTCATGTGGGCACCAATGACACGGCTCGGAGCACCCCCAGCCAGGTCATGAGGCGCTACAGGGAGTTGGGAGCGGGGCTTAGGGGTCTGGGAGCTCAGGTGGTGTTTTCGTCGATCCTCCCAGTCTCGGGCTATGGGCTGAGGAGGGAGAGGAGGATCCACGCGGTGAACCAAAGACTGCGGCGCTGGTGCCATCGGGAAGGCTTTGGCTTCCACGACCACAGCCCGCTCTTTGGCGAGAGAGGCAGCGAGCTGCTGGGAAGAGATGGCCTCCACCTCTCTCCCCTGGGGAGGAGGCTCTCCTCAGCCAGGCTGGCTGACCTGCTCCACCGGGCTTTAAACTAAGCCCGCTGGGGGATGGGGGACTACTGCCACTGCTGGCCCGCAGAGCAGCCCTTGCAAAGCCAGCAGACCAAGGCACTTAAGCGAGCCCACCCCTGCCTCAGCCTTGGCACAATCTGTGGGCAAGGCAAGAGCCCCCAAGGGCACACTTGCCTGCCTGTACACTAATGCCAGGAGCCTGGGCAACAGGCAGGACGAGCTCGTCCTCCTGCTCAGTCCAAAGAAATACGATGTCATTGGGATAACAGAGACCTGGTGGGACTCCACCCATGACTGGACCACGGGTATATCGTACAGGAGGGATCGTGTTGACAAAAGGGGAAGGGGCGTAGCTCTCTATGTGAAGGAAAGCTACATGTCCCTGCAAGCTGATGTTGGCGACTGGCATGGACAGCTAGAGACCCTCTGGGTAAAAATTCGTGGAGAATACGGCACAGGGGACACAATGGTGGGAGTCTACTACAGACCTCCCACTCAAAGTCCTGAGCTTGACCAGGAGTTCGCCCGGGAACTGACTGAGGCCGCTTGCTCCAGGACCTTGGTTGTCATGGGTGACTTCAATTACCCAGACATCTCGTGGGAAGATCACTCAGCTAAATCTGAGCGGGCGCAAAGCTTTCTCTCGTGCGTGGACAACCTCTACCTGACTCAAGAAGTCTACGGGCCAACGAGAGGCAAAGCGCTGCTCGACCTGGTACTGGCTACGGGGGATGACCTAATCGGCGACCTAGTGATCAATGGGAAGCTGGGTGACAGCGACCACGAGCTGATCACCTTCACCATCCGCTGTAAAGCTGGCAAGTCAGTCAGCAACACAGAAGTCCTTGACTTCAGAAAAGCCGACTTTGACAAGCTCAAGAGGCTAGTCGGTCAGGCCCTCAGGGACCATGACCCCAGGGAGATGGGAGTTCAAGAAGAGTGGTTGCTTCTCAAGGAAGCGATCCTCAGTGCACAAGCTAAATCTATCCCAACACGGAGGAAAGGCAGCAAGAAGGCACAGCAGCCCCCCTGGCTCTCCAGAGACCTAGCGGACCTCCTGTGGCTTAAAAGGAAAGCCTACAAAAGATGGAGGATGGGATTCACCTCCAAGGAGGATTACTCCGCGCTGGTCCGGTCCTGCAGGGAGCAAACCAGGAAAGCCAAGGCTGCAACTGAACTCCAACTAGCTTCAGGCATCAAGGACAACAAAAAGTCCTTTTTCAGATATGTGGGGAGCCGGAGGAAAAGCAAGGGCAATGTTGGACCCCTGCTAAACCAGATGGGGCAACTGGCAACTGACGCCCAGGAAAAAGCCAACCTATTAAATAGGTACTTTGCGTCAGTCTTTCATCAGTCACATGGGATGCCCATGCCTGCTATGGGACAGGGAAATCTGGGTGAGGGGGATCCCCTACCCTCCATCAATGCTGACCTCGTGAAGGAACACCTTGAGAAGCTGGATACCTTCAAGTCAGCTGGCCCTGACTATCTGCACCCCAGGCTACTCAAGGAGCTGGCAAGCATCATAGCCCAGCCCCTGGCACGGGTCTTTGAAAACTCCTGGCACTCTGGTGTAGTGCCCGAAGACTGGAAGAAGGCCAATGTGGTGCCGATCTTCAAGAAAGGGAGGAGAGTGGATCTGGCTAACTACAGGCCCATTAGCCTGACTTCTATCCTGGGGAAGATCTTAGAAAAGTTTATTAAGGAGGCCATCCTTGAGGGACTGGCCCAGGCTAACATCCTAAGGGACAGCCAGCACGGGTTTGTTGCGGGTAGGTCTTGTTTGACCAATCTCATTTCCTTCTATGACCAGGTGACCTATCACCTGGACAAGGGAGAAGAGATTGATGTCATATATCTTGACTTCAAAAAAGCTTTTGATCTGGTATCCCATGATCACCTCTTGGCCAAACTGCCCAGTTGTGGCCTTGGCTCCACCACGATCCGCTGGCTGGGAAACTGCCTCCGTGGTCGGACCCAGAGGGTTATGATTGATGGCAGTCACTCATCGTGGTGCCCTGTAACCAGTGGGGCCCCTCAAGGCTCTGTCCTGGGACCCATCCTGTTCACCATCTTCATTAACGATGTGGACACTGAAGTCAGGAGTGGACTGGCCAAGTTCGCCGACGACACCAAACTTTGGGGCAAAGCATCCATGCCAGAAGATAGGCGGGTGATCCAGGCTGACCTGGACAAGCTCAGCAAATGGGCGGACGAGAACCTGATGGTGTTTAACACCGAAAAATGCAAGGTTCTCCACCTTGGGAGGAAAAACCTGCAGCATCCTTATAGGCTCGGCAGTGCTACGTTGGATAGCACTACAGAAGAAAGAGACTTGGGGGTCATCATTGACCACAAGATGAACATGAGCCTCCAATGCGATGCTGCGGCTAACAAAGAGAGACCAAAACGCTGGCTTGCATCCATAGATGCTTCTCGAGCAAATCCCGGGACGTCATTCTCCCCTTGTACTCGGCCTTGGTGAGGCCGCAGCTGGAGTACTGCGTCCAGTTTTGGGCTCCACAATTCAAAAAGGATGTGGAGAAGCTTGAGAGAGTCCAGAGGAGAGCCACGCGCATGATCAGAGGTCAGGAAAACATATCTTACTATGATAGGCTGAGAGACATGGGACTCTTTAGCCTGGAAAAGCGCAGGCTCAGGGGTGATCTGATGGCCACCTATAAGTTTATCAAGGGTGACCACCAGGATCTGGGGGAACGTTTGTTCACCAGAGCGCCCCAAGGGATGATGAGGTCGAACGGTCACAAACTCCTGCAAGACCGTTTTAGGCTGGACATAAGGAAGAATTTCTTTACTGTCCGAGCCCCCAAGGTCTGGAACAGTCTGCCAGCGGAGGTGGTTCAAGCACCTACAGTGAACACCTTCAAGAGTAAATTGGATGCTTATCTTGCTGGGATCCTATGACCCCAGCTGACTTCCTGCCCTTTGGCCAGGGGGCTGGACTCGATGATCTCCCGAGGTCCCTTCCAGCCCTAATGTCTATGAAATCTATGAACAGCACCCAACATATTGGGACCATATAGGCACTGCTGTATTGTGGTAGTGTGAAGGAGATTCAGACAAGATTGGAGTATATTAGATACTGCTCCAACACAATGAGAGGAAAGAGTTATTGTCCTAGAAACGCTTTCAAAACAAACTACCACTTCACCTAAGGAAGTGTCAATGGAATCACTGTTTACAAACTCTTGGTTTACTTGGAATGGTATACCTGGCTTCACAACATAGAAATAGAAACCCTTTCATTGTCTTGCAAGTCTAGAAAAAGGGTGTCATAAACCCTCTTATGTTTTGGAGTTTGTGGCATGTAATAATTGTTTCCTTGTGCTTTACTGTATTGATATGGCATGTGTAGTTTCATCATAAAGCCCATGTTATGGTCCATGTATATCTTTAGGATCTGGGATATAATCTAGTCAGGGAACTACTCAGGGACTGGACAGAACTGCTAATTATCCATTGCCCTTGTGGTCTAGGGTCAAGACAATGACTATTTACAACTGCAGACAGAAGGGGCCACTGGTAGGATGGGCACCCCTGTGTCCTGTCCGCTTATGATGTGGGGTAATCAACTCTACAATAGCGAAGGGATCTGGAAGTGATGACCCACCAAGCCAGCAGAACTCTAGGTATCTCAAACACAACAGAACTTCCTGAAAGGTCCTGGGTGACTCACGAACATTAGAATAGCATTAACGGGGGGGCGGGGGAAGGCTGGCTTCCAGACTTTTAGAGCCTAGATAGGCTATAATATTCATCTTTGAATCTCAGGCTTTGAGGTTCACTGGCTCTACCAGGATGGGCATGAAAGCCAATCTCCAGAACTCTGGCAATGACTCTTATGGAATCTAGCAGTGGCCATGAGGGTAAGACTCTGTACTTGTTTTCTTTTTATCTCCAAACCTATGGTCAGTTTTGTTTGCATATCTCTTTCACCCTATGCAATAAATCCTTTTGCTGTTGGTCTCCTTATGATTGCCAGCTGAAGGAATACATTTCTAGGCAAGTGAAATTCCAAGCTGACTCTCCCCACAGAGAAGGGGACCCATCATTTCTTCCATAACCTAAAGTAGATGCCACTAGTGGCTAGCAGAGATTCCCCACTGCAGTTGGGGAATCCAGCGTAGCACCAAAAGAACTAAGCAGCTATTTCGGGGCAATCTCAGTCTGTTCCTTGCAGCAAGTGCAGCACAGTGCCTCCCGGGCTCCTGGGGCTCCCAAGGGCTATGTTTGTAATAAAAGAAAAGGAATCTTACCATTTCATAAATAAATGTTTCTGTTCTGCAAGGACGATCTATAATTATGCTTTCCTCTCGCTTATCCAGTGCCTTCTTTCGAATTCTAGAGGGGAAAGGATAACATAAAAGCAAAGTGTTAAACTGACTGGCATTGAGATAATCAAACATAACTTTCCTAAATGTCACTGGCAGATGCACATGTTTAGTACCATCTAGTATCTGGCCTAATAGAAAGGAAATTAAAGAAAAAGTTCTCCCCCCAAGACCTTTTCCTATGCCTCTCAACTAAAGAACTTACATATGCTCTTTTTCCTTGTCCACTGTATCTACAAGCAATGGCCAGCTTGGAGCCAATATGAACCTGCTATTTTGTTTGCACCTGAACACCTCCTTCACAAGGCCAATAAGTGACCAGTGTATGCAGAAAGAAGACAGCTTATCCCTCAAATTGCACAAATGCAGAATAGCCAAAAGTATGAGTTTTGAGACATCTATGTAACTGAAAGTGGAACCATTATTTTCTACCTATTTGGGAATTGCTACTCTAATATTGTTTTAAGCATGACTTACTAGTTAAATTCAATAAAATCACAAACCTAAGGATTTAAGAGTTTTCTTTACCTTCCCTCGTATTCCATGAGTTTAGGTATGTATCATTACACTGATTGTAAGAAATTTGCTGAGCAGCTTAACCCCACCATTTCTGCAATCAATCTGATCAACTAGAATAAACCACGATATTCAGACTATTCAACTTTCCTTAATACAAGTCACCCAGTTAGATGCTATATTCAAGTCGGGCAATTACACTGGACAGTTTCATCTCTAAAAAAAGGAAAAGTTAAAAAGGATTCTAGAAGAACATCATAAGCTTCTTTATTCCCAGGTACCTCAGTGTTGCTGTTGGTTGAGTACTATCCAAGAACATCTAGGTACAGAAACCTTATGTGGCTTTAAGTTACACTGACTGATGATGGTGAACTCTCTTACCAGACTACTTTCCTTCATGATTGTTTTAACAGCTTGCTGTGTATACATCAGACCAAATCAGAAATCCAAGCTATTTATTTTCAGTCTCACTTGAGTCAAAAAGAAAAAGGAAAGAGGTAGATGTAAAAAAAAAACCCAAAATCAAGGAACCTACAAGGAAAAACATATTACTTCTCAATCGTACCATATTTCTACATCTCTACCACATTTTTCAAGACATAGGCATGTCTATTTTCCTGCAGAGTCTAGGGTTGTGTACGCAGTCCACTGATCAGCCAAGTAATGGTCAAATATTTTAATCATTAACTTATTAGAACAGTGAAGAGAAACACTTTAATCTTCGATAGGTTAGATACTTATGCCAATTACAACAAAAAGTTAACTGTCATTGTGAAAAAATGCCATTAAACTCTAAAAACCTGTAATGATTTGTCAGAACCACAATGTTAGGTAAGTATAAATACAAATGATATTCAACACTGAAACAGGTTTTTTCTTTTTCTTGGGTTTATCCTGCAACCCCAGGGCCAGCCCAAACAGTTACAAAATTAAAAAAAAGAAGAAATGAAACTGAAATAAAACGCACACAGTGCTGGCTATGAAAGCTGTGAAAGCTTGGAACAGTGCCTCTTACACAAAAATGCAAAACAGTAGCTGGGGGAAGACTGGGTTGTAATAACAAGTCTGCCACAAAGAAAATCAAACTCCACTAATGGCCTGCAACCCATTAGGCATGAGAGAGAGAGGACCTAGTGGTACCCAGTACCTGACCCATGCCATAAAATAATGAGTGATGGTTCTTCCAAAACAAAAATTGTTGGCAGACACCTGACACGCTCATCACATGGGGTATTTGTACACATGCTTGCACCACAGTACTGGGTACTTTTAAAGATGCCTGGTGCTGATAATGGCGGCACCGTGCTTTTGAACTAAAGCATGTTGGATGTGTTTTAGTTCAAAAGCACACCGCTGCCATTTTCTGCATGCATGATGATGTGCATTTTGCCACTTATACAAGTGCAAGCAATACAGCACAGTGCACGTCAGCTAGCATGCAGAGCAAACTCAATTAACTGGTCTGCTCTGGCATGCCCCAGCATGAAAATGCATATGTATAAATGCCCATGTGCATCTCCAAGCAAAAAAAAGCCAAAGAAAAAGGCTAAGCCAGTATAAATAAAGAAGGCAAGGAAACTACATATACATTTCAATTGAACTAGCAACTAAAGAAGACCAAAGACTAAATACACATTTCAAACAAAACCTGCAAAAGATGCAGGAAAGAGGTCCTGTACGTGACATCCTCAAATGTCTCAAAACAGGCATCCAATCCCTAAGGTGTTATAAATACCTCAATCATTCAATGTATGTCTGGAGTTTTGTCAACAAACCATCACTGGTACAAGCTATTGCAAATTTGCCCCATTAATAAACAAATACCCAAAGACAGGTCCAGTAACCAATGCCTCTAAGTATCCTGTTTGACCACTCAAGGCCCACCACATTTAATTGCCAAGTTATTCAATAGCTGCAAAAAACCACAAATCTTCACACCTAGACAAATCCAAAAACAGGAACCAGGCAATTTAACAATTTTAATATGATGGTCACCCTTTTCCTCCCTGTTTTGTTTGGATTTTAATCAGCCAACCATCAAGGAAAAATGCTTTGAAACTATACAACTCAGCAGTATAAAGGAAGACAGAACTGCCAGCAAAGTGTGCAGTCCTGGAAAGATCAAGAAGCCATACCACCCAGCCTACAAGTAAAGGCTACAAGACTGGGCCAGCTTCCCTGCCAGCATTGGTGAGAAAAATATGCAAATATGGTGCAGTTAAATATGTACTGGGACTTTCTGTAACAGCTCATTTTATACTGGGAAAGAGTCTTTTTCTGTCATTTAGTTTTGTAGCTTGTTGGTAGTTATTAAAGCAAACCTTTCTGCTATTAAATCAACCAAGTGTGTCAATTCTTAAAGCACTAGGTTTAAAAACCCATTTTTAAGTGCAACACACAGCAACTATAAAAGACAAAATCAGTTTTTACATGCAGTTACACTAAATAGTTAGCAGGCCAACTCTTCAAGCATTTTGCTTTGAATTATCTCCATCAACTAACGGCTTTATCTATAATTTCATCATTGTTGGTATTGCTTTCTTCCTCTTATTCTGAATATTCACCTGAATTCTTACATTTAATTCTCTTTTCTAATCTTAAAATTGTTATCCATGGTCACCAGATTCCCAGCAGTGGAAGTCTTCAGTCTAATTCTGTTTTTTGAATGGATGATTCCCAAAACTTCCATTCCGCACATGCAATAGTGAATGGCAGTATTAAAAGAATTTCTGTCACTCTAGCTGGACTGCAAAAAGAACAACTCTTTCCACCATGATGAAGCAACAAGTTGTTTAGATTCAACTACTGGGACTGTACTGCACATTGTTTTATAACTGAATGGGCACTTCTTGCTTTATAATTTGCTACCTCTGCCGAAGCGTTTGTTTTTATATCCTTTAAAATTTGCCACAATCACCACAGGGCTGAAAGCTGAATCAAATTCAGCAGAGAGGTCACATCCCTGAAAAAGTGTATCAAGAAGGTAGGCAGAATTACGTGCAGAAATGATTGTTCTTGGCTTCATGGAATATCTGACAATATTTAACCATGGTCAAATAGTTCAATTGACATTACTTGATGTCCCCGACAGGACTTCGTAGATCCCTCCTAGTAATCTGGCACCCTGCTTTGGTGACCACTCTCTTCACCGAGCACTGGTGTTACTAGGTTTGGTTGTATACCTGCTTCGCCAACCCCGCTTCTCGCCTGCCACAACTTTGCTGTTATCCCAGTGGGGCGGGGCTAGTTCACAGGTCCCTCAGTGTCCCGGGTTGGCCTTGTTGGTTACATACGGGGCTCCTGCCACCCCTACACCCCAGCCTCACACCACCTGTGGTCTCCACCTGCTCCGTGATGGGCCATCAGACTCCTTCCCCACTGATACAGATGTCCCAGCCCTGTAACACTGTATAATTCCCACCACCGATCCATCACCCTACACCATCAGCAGCGTACTTCCTCAAAGTGGTCCTTCTATAAGGCCTACCTCCCTGACCTACCACCAGCGCCCCTATGGTCTGGCCCTGGGAGTAAATGTCTCCTGGATGAAAATATATTATATATATATAGCGCTGTCTCTGTATCCTTCGATCGCTGCCTTCTATTCTAGGCAGCGATCCCGCCCCGATCTTTCTCTCCAGCCAGGCAAGACTTCAACCTCATGCCCCTCTTCGGTGCTTCCCGCATCCACCGCCACGGCACTTACTCCCTGCAGCTCGGGATCTTCCTGGGTGGTCTTGATCCTGCACTGCTCACCCAATCTGGCGCTGCAGGCTTTATCTGCCGGTGATCCCGCCATTCCACCTCTTCTCCCGGCTACCGGACTCTCCAGCACTTCAGCTCGGCAGCTCTTGTCCCACTGGGCTGTCGTCAGGGACGGCTCTGCCAGCCGTTTGTTCCCCTCTCCATCTGCCGCCATTTTTAAATCTCCCAGCTGGCGGCTGACATCACCATCAGCTGCCGGCCGCAGCAGTACACAGACGCAGCTAACGAGCCGCGTGGGCTCGTCCTCCACCACGGCGTCCTGCTCTCCCAGTAAGCTTCCCGGCCCCTTCAGGTCCCGGGACACTTGACTAATCAATTGTGACCAGCTTGCCAACCCCACTGCAGACTTTCAAATATTTTCCATGAAAATCAATGGTAAAAAAGCACTCATTGCAAGAGCAAGCCACATATTACTGCATTTTGTTTATTCAATGCCAAGTGAACAGAACATAGTATACCAAGTACAATAACGACCTATGCTGGCCAAGCATAGGGCAATTTAACTAATATATAAAAGGGCCTCCGGTACATTGGACTTGTCACTGCCAAACATTATCATTTTAAAAGGTAGGACTCAAACTGTCCAAGGGCACTGATAACACTAGTGCAACCTTCTATCTATAAGCAGAGGACCACTAGTGTGGACTTCACAACGTAATATCAGGGGCCGGATTGCCTAAGATACCCTCACAGCTCTCTGGAGAAATTGCTTCCCAACTTATCCAAAGTCCATTTTATGCCTCAAATTTATATGTCAGTCCAAAAAAGCTGGATCCAGAGCTCAGCAACTGAATCAGGAACCTAATGCTTTATACTCAGTTTTAATCAAATTGCTAAATGCAGATGGAACAATTCTACATTTCTTGCTGCTTATATTCTTCAGTGCCCTATAAGAGTGGGTCAGCACAACTTATGTTCCTTGAAGACAGCTTTCATACATTTAATGTTTTTTCTAGAAATTGTTCTAGCAACTACACCACTGTCTGAAAGACACACGCACATTTACACTATGGTCCTTCATCAGTTAAATTTTCTTCCCAAGGTTATTACTAGGAAAGAACAACAACATACCGAAGAGTTTCTAGCATGGTGTCGTCAGGAATAACCTCTGCATCTTCTTCTCCATCAGGGCTCTTTAACATGTCAATGCTAAAGATAAGAACAGTTGTTAAAGAATTTTACATCGCATGCCTTTCATATGCATTGCAATCAGTGACTCCATTCTCAAAAAGAAAAATAAACTAACCAGTGGGCAACAAAATATGATTTTTAAATCTCAATAAATAGCTATAGCAGGTGTCTCAAACTGGTGGCCATGGACTGCATGCAGTTATGAGAACTTAAATCAAGCCACCACTGCTCTCTCTACTGCTCCAACATCGGCAGCAGCTGGGGGCTCCATGGACATCACTCCTGCCCCTGTCCCAGGCAGGGAGATGTAGCATGGCGCAGCCTTCAGCGCTGGAAGAGGGCCTAAGTTGCTCCGAGTGTCTGAGCGGTGCAGTGCAGTGGGGGAGCACACAACCAAGAAGCCAAGGGTGAGTCAGGACTCCTGGGTATGTGGTGCAGCAGAGGGAGTAGCAGCATCACAGGCAGGCATCCAGGAGCAAGATCCAGCAGGGAGATCCAGTGAGCACCAGGGGGGCACATGTGCAATGGGGAGCAGTGAGACAGGGCACCATAATGCAACAAGAGAGAGTGTGCAGTACAGCCCCCTGGGGGGGAGGGGAGCAGCAGGGGGGCAGGCATAGTGCAGGGGAGAGACATGGGGAGCACAGAGGACAGTGGGAGGGGCTGCAGGAAGCAAGTTCAGTGAGGGGAAAGGGGGGCAGCAGCAGGGGGGCACCTGGCACAGGATACAGCAAAGCAGCACCCTGCACAAATGTACAGCAGTGGAGGTGCCAGGCTACACGGCACAGTAGCAGGGGGTGGTATCCAATGCAGCAGGGGGCCCATGGCATGACCCCTGCTAGTGTGGCCCAATAAGCACATGACCCCAGGCCACTTAGAAACCGGACAGCCCTGAGCTAAAGCATATACTGGAACACACACAACATACACTGGATTGCTGCGATACTCCTGCAAAGTAAATGCAGTAAATAATCTCACCTCCTGGTTAGAGCTTTCAGTTTCGTAGATGATCAGTCCAACTCCTTCTGACTCTACAGTTTATGAGTTTTGTTAGCATCCAATATAACAAGGTGTGCCTTTCTAGAATCGACACAATATTTACTCACATAATAAATGCATTTTTTTAAAAAAATTTTGCCATCACAAACTAGGGTGAGACCATTTCATAAACCCTAGAGTATGACTGAAGAAGTATCCTTAAAAAAAAAGAAGTTGTAATCTCATTTAAGCATCAGCCTCTACTTTCCCAGTTTGCAGAATCTTAGATGAGACTCAACTCAGAACAAAACTAATGTACAGTACGTACTGTGCGGGCTTCCTGTGCGGGTGCATTTCGTTCTTCAACAAACTATCTTTTAAGAGAAATACTCTTACAATCTGTTTCTTTAGAAATCTAGATGCAGCCAATATACGGATAAAACTTTGAAAAATTACAATTTAACCGAAGTCAGTGTAGTCACTGCCACCATAATTTGGTCCATAATACCAAAGGATCCAGACCTTACAAACAGGAAACACGCTACTTAGAGTTCACCCTCAGCAAGTCTGCAGATGACACCAAGCTGGGGGCTGTAGTAGATATGCTGGAGGGTAGGGCCAGGATTCAGAGTGACCTAGACAAATTAGACGATTGGGCCAAAAGGAATCTCATGAAATTCAACAAGGACAAGTGCAAAGTCCTGCACTTAGGATGAAATAATCCCATGCACCAGTACGGGATGGGGGCTGACTAGCCGGGCAGCAGTTCTGCAGAAAAGGACCTGGGGTTACAGCAGACAATACACTGAATATGAGCCAGCATTGTGTCCTTGTTGCAAAGAAGGCTAATGGTATACCAGGCTGCATTGGCGTAAGTGTTGCAAGCAGAGCAAGGTTAGTAATTATTCCCCTATTCAGTGCTAGTGGGGCCACATCTGGGGTACTGTGTCCAGTTTTGGGCCCCACACTACAAAAAGGATATGGACAAACTGGAGAAAGTCTAGCAGAGGGTGACAAAAATGGTGTGGGAGCTGGGGGACATGACTTATGAGGAAAGGCTGAGGGAACTGGACTTATTTAGTTTAGAGAAGAGGGGACTTAATAGCAACTTTCAACTACCTGAAGCAAGGTTCGAAAAAAGATGGAGCTAGACTGTTCTCAGTGGTGGCAGGTGACAGAAAAAGGAGCAAAGGTCACAAGCTGCAGCAAGGGAAGTTTAGGTTAGATATTAGAAAGAATTTTCTCACTAGGAGAGTATTAAAACACTGGAACAGGTTACCCAGAGAAGTGGTGGACTCTCCGTCCTTGGGGGTTTTCAAAACCTGGCTAGACAAAGCTTTGGCTGGGATGATCTAGCTGGGGCTGGTTCTGCTTTGAGCAGGGGGTTGGACTAGATGACCTCCTGAGGTCCCTTCCAGCCCTAATTTTCTATGATTCTACTTCTGTTTATATTATTATAAAAGTATCAATCATTCTTTTAAAACAGCTTCTTTTGTTTATCTTGTGCCATATATACAATACATGATGCAGTGTATGCTAATACATACACGTATTTAGCATGAATGGCAGAATTCACTCAGAATTATGTCATTCATGAAAAACATGGGTGTTCTATACTGATACTGAGTAAAACACACCTTCTTGCAAAGCAGTCATGCCAGAGCCTCAAAAATGGGAGGACGAGGGCCAAATTCAAAGCATACTGGTGGTGAGGGAAGACAAAATTCTGGCAGAGGAAACAAGTCAAACTGTTCTATGAAGAACACTATGAGCCTTACAACATCAATGAAGACCAAGACAGCTAAAAGGTCCTGCTTGAAAGATATATGCCGTAAGGTACGTGGTATTTAATTAGTCTCCCCTGGAAAGGTAGTACAGCACCAAACTGTACAAACAGAGATAAAAAGTTGACTCAAACTTCAACAGATTTGAATCTGTGGTTCTGGGAAAAAGAGAAGCGGAAAGGCATCTAGCCATGTGTCCTTAATTAGCCTTCCATAACTATGGTGGCCCATGTTGCTTTTTAAGTTGTGAAGTTATGTTTTAGTATTTTTATCTGGATTTATTCCTTATAATTAAAAATAGTACACTACCCTCTGCCATCATCTCCTCTGCCCTCAAAGGTTTAGTTACAGTATTTCATCACCCTCGATGCATGCATGTGCTACACTACTATGTCAAGACCCTTGATACTTATTTAACAAAATCTTGCAGACATTTACAAACCAACTGGTGGCCCTGCAAGTGATTTAGTTGCAGTCCCTGGGCTCCTGCTCTGCCACCATTCCCCCAATCACACTGCAACAGCAGCCAGAGTTTCTGGGCTCCCCCTTCCTCCTCCAACTGCTGTCCCTGCCCCAGGGGGCAAGGCAGACCAGCACACAGCATGGAGAGCAGACAGTGAGTTTGGGGCCATGAAACCATGTGGTGCAATGGTGCAGGGGAGAGGGAGAACGTGCGGTAGAGCAGTGAGCAGGGGAGGGTGCAGCAAGGGACTGAGCTGCCAGCTCCAGGAGGGCCCCACAGGAGGGGCTGCAGCCACTCCACCAGGCTCCGTGGGGCCCCCATAAAAACATGGCGCCCAGGGCAGTCGCCCCAATTCACTGTGTACTAGGGATGGCTCTGAGTCTACAAAAACTATTTTGAATACTACCTGATCAATATGCAAGGCAAATGAAAGAGGTGGTCCTCACATTCAAACAAGGTGAGTTTAAACTGAATACAGAAAAATTTGCTAAATCTTACAGATTTGACAGACATAGAAGCCTAGAGCATAACCAAGCTTTTAAATGATCACTCTACTTCCTTCCCCCAACACACACATAGAGCATGTCCAGATGAACATGCATGTGCGGTTTGTGGTACTTCAGACCCATCCAAGGCACTGCAAACTGCACACACTGCATGCGTAGACATTTGGCACACTGCTAATTTGCAACACAGCTAGTTTTTCCAATGCCAGATCCTTGTGTCAAAAAAAAAAAAATCATTCCAGAAAAAAGCGGGGTGGCACATGTAACAGTAACACCACCTGACTGGCCAGAGCCATGCTTCAGCTGACAGCCAGACTCCACACACCCAGATCACTGCCACTGGGGTCCCGGGAGGCCCCCAGGATCCCAAGTAGGGATTGCTCATAGGGACATGCCCATACAGGGCATACTGAATTCACACAAATCCAAGACAACTTTAAATTTAGGAGGACCCCCCCACAACAATTAGATTCTGCACAAGGAAAGTTGTAAATTTGTTCTAAATGTCCATGTACAGGATCTAATTTTTCACACCCCCACTGCTGCAGCACAGAACGCAGCAGCAGCAGCGGGGCAACCAGTGGGGAGCACAAACAGCTTGACCCCTGCCTTCCCTTCCAGTACCTGCCCCCAGCCCCCTCTTCCACTTGCCTCTGTCGCCACTACACAGTGGTGGCAGCTCCAGCCTCAGTCCCAGGCAGGTGGCAGGGGCAGTGGCAGCCAGCCCTGGCCTTGGCCTGGGGCAAGAAATCCAGGCCTGGAGCTAGAGCCACAGCAGCTGCCTGCCCCAGCCTGGTGCTCAAATCCAAGAAAAGCCTTCCCCTGCCCAAGCTTGTTGGATGGGGGGAACCTCATGTTGGATTTGAGTAAATACGGCAGTTTCACATATCACGTCACATGCACAGACGCATACACACAGGCGCGCACACACACGCACATGCGCATGCAGACACAGACGCATGCGCGCACACTCATGCCGCCATTCATACACCCGTGCACGCGCCCCGCCCGGCCCTAGCGCAGTCCCGGCTGCTCGCGGCCCCCCCGCCGGGTACCTGCACACTGCGCGGAGCTCGGCCGCCGTGTCCGGCGGGCAGCCCAGCTCGGCCGCCACCACCGCTGCCGCCTCGTCCCCGTCCCCGTCCCGCTGCGCCAAGGACAGGTCCGCCGCGGGCAGCCGCTCCCGCCACAGCGCCCCCACGGCGCCCACGGGGAACACGCGCGTGCACAGCTCCGGCGTCTCGTACTCCGGGCCGGGCCCCGCCATGGCGCCGCGCGGGGCGCGCTGGGACCCGCCTCTCTGCGCCCGCCCCGAG
This sequence comes from Crocodylus siamensis, assembly GCF_052110815.1. Classification (NCBI taxonomy): domain Eukaryota; kingdom Metazoa; phylum Chordata; order Crocodylia; family Crocodylidae; genus Crocodylus; species Crocodylus siamensis. The sequence goes on along the minus strand of NC_143397.1, from coordinate 86,947,369 downwards.
GCGGCCGTGCCGGCCCCCCGCGCGGGACGGAAGGGAAGGGCTTCCCCGCCCTCGTCGCTCCTTTTATCCCGAGCTGGGGTCTGCCCAAGAGCCAGGGGGACTGGCGCGGCCTGGTCACGTCTTCGCCCGAGCGCACTGGCTGCGGTTCTGAGGGGAAGGCCCCGGCCCCGGCCCCGGCCCCGCGGCGGCCTCACTCCTGCCACACCTTCGTTTGTGCGCCTTACAGCCTGACTGCGCCTTCAGTTGAGTCGGTGCTTAATAAAGTGCAAGGTGCTTCGAGTTACTGCGCACTAGCACTGGTTATTTAGTGACACTACATGTTAGCCTCATGACACCGTGCAGGAGGCTATTCGCATGGTTTGTGCTGTGACATGCCACTGCGCGGTGTGATTAGGTTAATGCGCAGTAAGTGACTCATGTAGACACACCCAGTGTCTACAAATACCTCCAGATGTCAGGATCCTGGCTATACAGTTTATGGTGCCGGAGGATTGCTTGCAGGCTTTCCCCCTTGCTCGCTCCTGCAGCCTTTTGGCTAGGGCAGGGCTTCCCAAGCTATTCCTCAGCATGATGCTATTTATCACCCCATTTCCTCAGCATGGCCCCTCACTCCCAACCCACAGCCCCCCACCCCTGTGATCCCATCCGCTGATGTAACTCCCATTTAGGATCGTGACCCACAGCAGAGGTGGATTAACACCGGGCCCCTGGCAATAGCAGGGGGGGCAGGCAGGAAAAGTCTCTAACGCTACAGGAGGTGAGCAGGGTGCTTGTCCCAGGAGCTGATGCTGGGTGGGGACAGTGGAGTGGGACCAGCCTCTGCTAGATGGGCAGCACCGTGTTGTTCCAGGGGTTTTTCCAGCAGGTCTCTCAGCCAGCCAGAGCACACAGGAGCTTCTAAACCATGGGGAAGTACCTTCCCCAACTGGGGCCCTCCTTCTAGGGCCCTGCTGGGAGGCTTGTTTGTTGCAGATCCAGGCTTCTGCAGCCCCAGTGCAGGCCTCTGCTGAACCCTCTTCACGGACCCACCCTGTGGGCCAGGTGTGTGGTTTGGGGTGGGTTCGTGGGTCAGATCTTGCACGGGGTTCAGCTGCAGGCATGATCCCAGGCAGCCAGGATGCAGGAGCATAATTTCATTTTCTGGTCTGCTGGGTTCCCCATGGATATCTGCTGCCAGAGTTTGGGACCTGTAGGAGCCTGTGCAGTACTGTGTTAAATCCTTATACTGCCCTCTAAGCTACATGGGCAGACCCTCTGTCCCTGCAGAACCCCAGCCGGCTGCACAGGTCCTGTGGTGAAGCTCAAATTGCAGGTTTGGACCCTTCAGACTGTATTGTGCTGATTCATAGGTGACTTCAGAGGAGATCATTCTCAGACAAAAATTTTCTGACAATTGCAAAAGTTTAGCACTCATGAAAATACTTCTAAGGAAGGTTCATGAAAAAACCCAATTCAGAATGTTTTTGTATTTTTATTGGTAGAATAAATAATTTTGCATCACTGAAAAAAGCAACCAATTTCACTATTTTTTGATCTGCCTAGAATTACAAGGCTTGACATTATGTAGACAAAAAGGAATTGATGAGGTCATAGGATTCAATAACAAGTTACTGAGCAGTTAATCTAGCATGCACGGTATTATATCTACTAACAATCTAATGCCTATTCTTCTTACCCTACAATCCTAGTGACACAAGTCCTACAGACGAAGGACAACTAGAGAATAACCTGCGCTGGAGTAGGTTTCCTCCAGGGCCCCACCAGAATGGTTTACAGTACCACTATTAGCACTTCCATGACTAAAGCAGGAACAGCAGGCCTGTAGAAAGGTCCAGGTCTGGCTGCTATGTGCAAGCAGTGGGGTGTGAAGATTACCTAGTAAAAGTTTTCCTGCAGCTTTGGCAGGATGAAGTGGCTAATGGGTAGAAAAAGAATAAAGCATTTCATAAAATGTATTTTAGGGCTGTATTCCTTCGCAGGCATCTAATTCCTATTCTATTCTCAAATTAAAAGCTGTTCATCCTCACTGCTGAAGTTTTGCAAAACTCCATTCCTGCCTGTGTCTATTCTTGTTTTCCCTTGTACTCCTGGCTGTGATTATGGCTCATCATGTGTTTTTTTCAGCCACTCCCATTGTTCCTATTACCCATCCTTGCATTTGTGCTTTATGAAGTAGTTCAGGTTTGGAAGGGGTTCCTGATTAAAGGTTGTCTCTCTCACCTGCTCGTAAAACCTCCCAGCTGTTCCATGCATGCATTCCAGTTTCAAAATCCAGACCCAACCCTTTGTTTGTCACAACCTCACTTTGAGGTAACTTCTTTTTCTGTTGTGATCTCATGTTTTCTATTGTGTAATAGTGCCACTGAATAATCATTATATAGATACTGGAAACACTTCACTTTTGAAATTTAGCTGCCTCTGGCATAAAAAACTGTAGTATAGCAAACAACCAACATTTGGCATAAAAAGCAGAATAGAAGAATTTTGGCCAATGGTGCAAGGGCTATATTCCAAATCTTGCAAAAAGTTCCTTTGGGATCCTTAATGCCCATGTGGAGCAAAAAGAGTTTGGTTTTGAGGTTCATTTCTAAAAGATCCAACACAAAGGCTAAGTACAGACAGTCAAAAAGCCTGAGGCTGAATCAGTCCAGTCTTTGCAGGTTAGCCTAAATTGCAAAGATTAAACTGAGAAACAACTGGACACACATTTTACCTTTGATTCAGGAAATGCAGCCACTTGTCTGCAGTGGGGCCAGAAGCCAAGGAGCTCTAGAGCAGAGGTGGGCAATTATTTCGGGCGGAGGGCCGCTTACCCAGTTTTGGCAAGTGGTCAAGGGCGCACGATCTTGGGACCAATGTCCCAGGGCCAGCACTGGTGGGGCCCAAGTGGGGTGCAGGCTGGCCAGAGGTCTGTGGACCTGGGCTGGGCTGCACCAGCAGTGGGAGGGGAAAGCTGGTCCTTCCCTGCCCATGACCCCTTCTTTTTGATCTGCCTAGTATTACAAGGTTTGACATGTAGACAGAAAGGAATTGATGAGGTCATAGGACGCAATAACAAGTTACTGAGGAGTTAATCTAGCATGCACAGTATTATATCCACTAACAATCTAATTCCTATTCTTCTTACCTGCGCTGGTGCAACCACAAAGAGTTTCCTGCACCGGTGAAGCCACAAAGAGCCACATGGTCCCAGGCCAGAAGACCCTGCTAGGCAGGGGCTTCCAGCTTGGGGGGCAGGGCTGGGGAAGCCCTGCTGTTCCAAGAACCTGCCAGGGCTTCCCCTGGGTCCTACTGCTCCTGTGATCTTTGACAGGAACCAGGGACAGTTACGTATTCATTTTCTAAATTTTTTTAGGGGCCCCGCAACCTGTGGCAGAATGCCAGGTTAGCGGTTCCGGCGCCGCTTAGGGGAGCCGCGGGCTTTGCGGAGCTGTGCGAGCGCGTGGCTTGTGGGGCGGGATTGGAGGTAGCTTTATAGCCGCCCTCGAGGTTCGCCGAGTTGGCACAAGTAGACAACTTAGAGTAAGTTGTTAGTTTTCTTATTTTATAGGATGTCCGTTGGTTCACAAGTTTCCAGAGCCAGCCCTTGCGTTCCAACAGGAGCTAGTCCAAAGCGAGGTGCGGCTGCCAGCTCTTTAAGTCCCAGAACTGGTTAACAGCTCATGAATGGGATATACAGTACAAAACTGTAACACGGTGAATCGTTGTCAGTTGTCGGATTTTCGAGGCCTTTGTCTTCGCTGGGGTACGCCCAGACGGAGAGGCTGAGAACCGGTCTATAGGGTGATCGGGCCTATAGAGTTTTCCAGTCGTCGTCTCTGCTGTTTTCTGTTTCTTTGCATCTTTATAGATGTTGGTTGGACTGCCTCTGTGACACTAACTATGATATAAGCTGAGCATACAGGGATAGGATAGTTTCTTTTACATAATAATTGCTAGGCAGACTTTCTACATAAGTTTCATTTCTGCAAAAATAACACTTCTAGATAAGAAATGAAATCTACAAAATGCGCATGTGTAGCTTAATGCCAACAGAGAAAATACAAAGCGTTCATTTAGCTTACTAGTCAAGACTTCAAGGTTACATAAATGTGAGAGTGCCACGCGGCAGTTATACAGAAGAAAAAAAAAACAGTTATACAACCCAGATAAAACGGCTTAACAGGCAGAATCCGGCCCACCCCTGCTCTACAGCATGGTTCTCTAGCTGTGTGTTGCCTTCATTTTCCTGGTTCCATCGAGGTCTCTGGGATTTTCAGCCCACAATCACAGCAGCAGGATTCTGCAGTGTTGCTCATCACATCCTCTTCCTGCTTCCAGGTGCCTCTGGGATTTGTAGTCCACAGTCGCAGTCAGCAGTAACTTTCTGTAAATTTAGCAGGGTAGGACAGTTCTGTACTTGGGGAAGAGGGGTTTAACTGGAGGAAGGGAAGTTTAACCCCCTCTCCCTGCCCCCAGACCTCAGCCAGGGCTTGGTGGGGGGACTGCAGTCCCTGCCTCTCTCCTCCCCACCATCCTTCTCTGCTGGAGCAGATAGCACAGCACAGCCCAGCCCAGCTCAGGGCTGGCAAGCATTGGCGATGTTTTGGTGGTGAGATTGGTGGTGCTCCCCCTGCAAAAAGCGCCGCTTATTGTGCTGGCGGCACCTACGGGGGGTGGTTGGCGTTCACTGCTCTCCTCCCCTGCTCCTGACACTGCCATGGCCACCTGCAGGAGCTCCCCACTCAGCCCACCAACACCGCTATGGCTGCCTGCAGGAGCTCTCCACTATACCCCCATCGCCAACACTGCTGGCGCCACCTGCAGGCAGTTGCCGTGTCCCCCCCAGCCTCCAGGGCATGTGGCATTCATGCTGGAAAGCATGCTGGGATGCTGGGGGACTCTGATTTAACTTGAACCAGGAAGGGGTCTGGGACAGAAGTTTCATAAAGCGGTTTGACCCAAATCAGTTAAGTCTGATATACTACATTCAACCAGGTTTACCTTAAACCAGTTTCAGCCATTTTGAAACTGTTTTATGTGCCCTGAACTTCTGTTCAGTTACAGGTTTAAACCAGTTTCTGATCACTTAGACCAGTTTATGTGTGACCAGTTTATGTGTAACTTTTGTCCCTAGCCTATGAGTTGTATGAAACTTTGTGGACTGGCCAAAGGAAAATTCCAGCAGGGAGATCCTCATTGTTCCCCAGATAGCAGTAGAGCTATCATGAAAAAACTGTTCCTGGGGAGTGTGGACAGAAACGAGGTTTGTTGTTGGAGCTTGTGCTCCCAATTATTCTTGGTTGCTGGAATGGTCTCATGAGTGTTATTGCAGCCAAGGATATAGTAAGAGTTCTCCTGATCGCCACATTTTTTTATCATTGAGTTTCTTAATTGCAAAGGATATGGTGGAAAATAAATTATTTTATAATCCTCACCTTCAGGCAGGTTGGGGTTCCACCTGATGAAGCAACAGTTGCAAAATATCAAAATACAGAGTGTTAAACCATGAGTGGGTTGTGTTTTTGTGTTTCATTTCCCAGCTTTACCCTTACAGAGCTGAACATGTAAAAACACTTCTACTCAAGGAAAATCCTCTCAAGTACAAATGGGGTTGTTTATTTTTATGACTTAGCAGGGGCATAACTGGGCACTTGAGCGCTCTGGGTGGTAGTGTAGTGGTGGCTCAGCCAGCAGTGCACCTGCTGTTTCCCTCCCCTCCCTAGAATCAGTGCCCAGGGCAGACTTCGTTATGTTACCAAGACCAAGACTTGAATGAACATGTTTCTTCAAATAGGGCACTGGAACATCTTTTCGGATGATTGAAAAAGGGCAGAGATATGCCCATATTTAAGAAAGGGAAAAAGGAAGAGCCAGAGAACTACAGACCAGTCAGCCTCACCTCAGTCCCTGGAAAAATCATGGAGCAGATCCTCAAGAAATCCATTTGTAAAAACTTGGGAGGAGAAAAAGCTGATTACGAACAGTCAGCATGGATTCACCTGGGGCAAGTCATGCCTGGCTAACCTGATTGCTTTCTATGATGAGGTGACTGGCTCTGTGCATGCGGGGAGACCCATGGATGTGGTGTACCTTGATTTTAGCAAGGCTTTTGATACAGTCTCCCACAACAGTCACCTAGGCAAGCTAAGGAAGTATGGGCTTGATGAATGACCTATAAGATGGATAGAAAATTGACTGGAGCATTGGGTTCAGAGTAGCAATCAATGGCTCAGTGTCTAGTTGGCAGCTGGTATCAACTGGAGTGCCCCAGGGGTCAGCCATGGGGCCAGTTTTGTTCAATAGATTCATCAGTGACTTCAAAGAGGCATCGAGTGTATGCGCAGCGAGTCTGCAGATGATACCAAGCTGGGGGCAGTAGTAGATATGCTGGAGGGTAGGGTTATGATTCAAAGTGACCTAGACAAATTGGAGGATTGGGCCAAAAGGAATCTGGTGAGGTTCAACAAGGACAAGTGCAAAGCCCTGCATTCAGGACAGAACAATCCCAAGCATCAGTACAAGCTGCAGACTAACTGGCTGGGCAGCAGCTCTGCAGAAAAGGACCTGGGTATAGGTGATGCATAGGGGAGGCATGTACCACCACTGAGATTGGCCACTGCTGATGCTGGCTTCTGCCCACAAATTGTGTCCCCCAGTCTCAGGAGGCACCAGTCATTCATATACCTGGGGGTCACAATGGACCATAAGCTAAATATGAGCCAGCAGTGTGCCATTGCTGCCAAGAAGACTAATGGCATACTAGGCTGCATTGGTAGGATTGTTGCCAGTAGGTCAAGGGAAGTAATTATTCCCCTCTATTCAGCACTGGTGAGGCCACATCTGGAGTATTGTGTTCAGCTGTGGACAAATTGGAAAGAGTCCCGTGGAGGGTGACAACAATGGTGAGCGGGCTGGGGCACATGACTTATGGGGAAAGACTGAGGGAACTGGGTATATTTAGTCCAGTGTTTTCCAACCTTTTCCAGCCCAAAGCACACTTACATTAATACAATTTTTCTGTGGCACACCTGTTAAGGCATTCCCCACCCTCCTATCTATTGTAGCTCATTGCTATGGCAAAATTCCATGGCACACCTGTTCATTTCTGATGACACAATTTTGTGCCACAGCACACTGATTGGGAAACACTGATTTAGTCTAGGGAAGAAGAGACTGAGAGGGGGCTTAATAGCAGTCTTCATCTACCTGAAGGGGGTTTTGAAAGAGGATGGAGCTAGGCCATTCTCAGTAGCGGGGAGATGACAGAACAAGGAACAACAGTTTCAAGTTGCAGAAAGGGAAGTTTAGGGTAGATATTAGGAAGAATTTTCTCACTAGGATGGTAGTAAAACACTGGAACAGGTTACCCAGAGAGGTGGTAGAAATTTCATCCTTGGGGGTTTGCAAAACCTGACTAGACAAAGGTTTGGCTGGGATGATCTAGTTGGGGCTCTTCCTACTCTGAGCAGGTGTTTAGACTGATGACCTCCTGATGTCCCTTCCAACCCTAACTTTCTATTAGGGGTGTGCGAAACAGGCCATAGTCGATTAGGCCCAAATCAGGGACAGTGATTCGATTTGTTGATTTGGATCACTGTCCCTGATTTGATTTGGCTGAATCCAAATCTGAAGATTCGATACTGATTCAAAGAATCAGTGATTTGGGCATAGACACAGCTTTAAATGTTTTTTATACATACCTCAAGGTACCAGAGGTGGCTCGTGAACACTGCTATGGTGGGGCAGATGGAGCATACCATGAAAGCGTTGGGGGGGCAGAGGGGATCCTGTGTGCTCGGCGACAAACCAGAAGTGGACTAGAAGTACTTCTGGGTCCGCTGCCGAGCGTGTTGGGAGGGCCCTTGTGCCCTCCCCAGCTTGGCCGTCAGCCACGGGGGGACCCCAGGTGCTCCCCCAGACCCAGAAGGCATCGGTCACCAAGCCACAGCAGCATGGAGGGCCCCCTCAGAAGTTGACCAGAAGTGCTTTTGGTCCACTTCCGGGTCTGCTGCTGAGCATGCTGGGGAGTCTCCACGCTCCTGTGGGATACTCCATCTGCCCCACTATTGCAGCATTCACAAGTTGCCTGGTACCTTGAGTATATAAAAAAACATTAAAGCTGTGTCTGTATCTGAATCATCGAACCTTTTTGAATCTTTCCAAATCGATTCGGAGGGTTCTGATTCAAATCGAATTCAGAGATTCGGCCACCGAACCGGGCTGAATCTCCATCAAATTGAATCGGGGCTGAATCTTTGCACAGCCCTACTTTATCTATGATTCTGTAACCCGAATGGTACTCCAAGAGGTACCCCCTATCCAATTGAAGGGATCAAAGCAGGTGCACAAGCGCCTATAATGCAGAGCCAGACCACCAATGGGGACTTAACCATATAACTTTTAATGAGAGAACAATACTGGAAACATAACCAGTATAAACCAAGGGGTATAGGGGACACTACAATGCCCCAAAGGGGCAGGATTCAACAAAGGTCAGACACTTACAATCATAGACATATTCATCCAGTTGACAAAAGAGCCTGGAGCCCTGACACTAGTTCAATAGGTACCGGGACCCATCGCATCTTCCCATGTCTCAGAGTGCAAAAAAATTCCCTCATGCCCACCAAGGACACACTTCTCAGCTAAGCCCCTGTCCACACAAGGCTTGGGCTCACAGTCTTCCTAGTAGGAAGTCATCACACAAACCACAACAAGCCCAGCACCTGTTACTTTCCAACCTCCCTGCCTAGACCAGCACCACACACACATATGTACATATGAACACCAGCACCCCACACTTAAAAAAATTAATTAATTTCAGTGCCCTGATAGACAGCCTTATGCCCCTCAAGAAGAGGACACAGGCAGACACAACCATCCCAGTGAAGCCTTGGGGTCAGTGCCAAGACTTGAAATCTTGACTTTCCCAGTAAAAGCTCAGCATACAAACCTCTGAGCTACACAAGACCAAGCTTTGTCCCTTCCCAACTGCCCTGTCTAGACAAGCACCACACACTCATACATATATATATGTACACCACCACCTGAGATATGTTGCATAAAAAGATGAGGGGAACTAGGTGTGGCCAAAAAGTTTTTTTCCCCCGCTTTTTCAATTTTAGAGCAGGTGAAACAGTTGAGGCCTGAGCAGTGAGGAAGCCAGCAGCCCTGGAGCTGTTTGTGTTGTATCTCCAGGGCTGCAGGGCTCTGCATGGCATGCTGAAACCCTTTTGGGCCATTGATGAAGTCACTGATTTTTTTTTTTAAGTGTAGGATGGTGGTGTGCATCTGTATAACTCTGTGTGTGCATCTGTAAAACTGTATGTGTGGCGTTGGTCTAGGCAGGGAGGTTGGGAAGGGCCCAGGACTGGTCTTCCTGTCTGGGTGCACACCAAGACTTCAATTCATAATCATCCTATGAGAAGCAAAGCACAGAAACCTCTGGGCAGTCATGGGAATTAACTAGTTAATTAACTAGTTAAAAAGTTAAAGTGGCTAACTTTAACTAGTTACATTTGTTAACTGTCAACTTTTAACTTGAACTAGTTAAAAAAGGTTAACTTTAACCTTTTTAAAAGTATAAGTTAAAAGTTTTTTAAAAAATTAAATCTGGCTTTCCCAGAGTTTTTCCTGACACAGCCACTCTCTAGGACTTACATGGAATGATATTTCTTTATTGAAACTCTAGGACTTCTTGTTTGGGAGACAAAGAGTAGTGTGCTTTCTTATGAGATATGGTCTCTTAAGAACCAGAAGTCCCAGAGTTCCTTAGTTCATGCTGGCATTTTCTGTGCATTTGCAGAAGTCAACTGGGCAACCAGTTGGCTGCAGGAGAGGGAACAAGCACAGGCAAGCAGAGAGATTGATCCCAGTAAGAGTGGGAGCAAGTAATGAGGGTGAAGCAGATGATGACTTCTTTAATTTTAATGAAGATCAGAACCAGCAGCACAGGACCCAAGAAGCTGAGCATTACTTCTTATCTGTGAGAAACTTACCTGAGATGTCACCTACTATGAAAAAACTATTAATTCGTTATAACACAAGCACTCCCTCATCTGCCCATGTAGTTTTGCAAGACAGAAGAGGAAAACTGTGAGATGTACATTTTGAAATGCAGCTTTTGCCGAAGTTCAATAAGCATGTTTAAACAGTTTCCGCTATGCAACTGAACATTCTTTTTCTCATTTAAACTGTTTTTCTCATTTCAGCCTAATTTTGATTTTCAGACACTTCCATTATTTCTAATTCAGATGTATTTCATACCCTTTTGTTACCTTCTGAGCAATAAGAATTGTAACAACAGATGTTTTCTGTGGAAACAGTTTTCATTTGTCACCTGGCTATGAATAGCTCCTTTCTGTTATTCAGGTATAACTGTATGATGCATTGACTTATACAAAGTACTTCACATTAACCAAGACACTGCATTTTGGTCATTCTCATCCAGTGCAAAATGCTTCTGCCCTCAGAAAATTTGTCCTTGGGATGCTTCTACATGTGGCCTTTGCCTTTGTTTTGATGTTGTTACTGTTTTCTGTTTCTCAGCTGGTTTATTGGGTTGAATTCAATTGCATTTAAACAAACTCTGTCTTCGGGCCATATTCATCAAAAGCATTGAAGGGAAACAGCATGTACATTGCTGACTACCCTGTGCTTTAGCATAGCATAGCATAGATGTAGGGTCAGAAGGGACCTTGCAGATCTTCTAGTCTGATGCCCTGCCTTGGGCAAGAGAGAAAACTGGGCTCAAGTGACCCCAGCTAGGTAATTGTTAAGCCTCCTCCTAAAGACCCCCAAGGTAGGAGCTAGTACCACTTCCCTTGGAAGTTGGTTCCAGATTCTAGCCACCCTGACTGTGAAGTAGTGCCTTCTAATGTCTAGTCTGAACCTACTCTCTAACAACTTATGGCTGTTATTCCTTGTTACTCTGAGAGGCGCTCGGGGGAACGAGGTCTCTCCCATTCCCTGCTGGTACCCCCTTGTAAATTTATAGACAGCCACCAGGTCCCCTCTCAGCCTTCTCTTGTGAAGGCTGAACAGGTTACGGTCCCATAGCCTCTCCTTGTAGGGTCTGCTCTGCTGTCCCCGGATCATGCGAGGGGCCGTCCTTTGGACCCTCTCAATGCTGTCCACAGCCCTCCTGAAATGCGGTGCCCAGAACTGGATGCAGTACTCCAACTGTGGCCTGACCAATGTTGCATAGAGGGGGAGGATCACCTCCTTGGCCCTGCTTGTGATGCATCTGTGGATGCACGACAAGTTGTGGTTAGCTCTACTAACTGTGTCCTTGCATTGGTGGCCATGTTCATCTTGGAGTCAATAATGACTCCAAGTTCTCTTTCTGTCACTGTGCTTTTGAGAAGGGAGTTCCCCAGCCTATAGGTATGCTACTGGTTCTTACTGCCCAAGTGCAGCACCCTGCACTTGTCAGTATTGAATCCCATCCTGTTCTCATTTGCCCACCACCGTAACCTGTCCAGGTCCAGCTGTATCCTGTCCCTCCCTTCTAGTGTACCCGCCTCCCTTCTAGTGTACCCACCTCATCCCAAATCTTGGTGTTGTCTACGAATTTAAACAGGGCACTATTCACCCCCTCATCCAAGTTGCTAATGAAGAAATTGAACACTGCGGGCCCAAGGAGCGAGCCCTGGAGACTCCACTGCTCACATCCCTCCAGGTCAAATATGACCCATCCACCACCACTCTCTGAGTGTGTCCCCTCAGCCAATTTGCTATCCATCTGACTGTGTAGACATCAGTGCCACAGTTGCCTAGCTTTTTAATGAGAATGGGGTAGGAGACAGTGTCAAAGGCCTTCCTGAAGTCCAGAAAGACTACATCCACTGCGACACCTGCGTCCAGTGATTTTGTGACCTGATCATAGAAGGCAATCAGGTTGGTCTGACAGGACCTGCCCCTAATGAAACTATGCTGGTTGCCCCTGAGCATCATCCCCGCTGCTGGCTCTTCACAGATGTGCTCCTGGATAATCTTCTCAAAGAGCTTCCCCAGGATCAGAGTAAGACTAACGGGTCTATAGTTGCCCGGGTCCTCTCTCCTCCCTTTTTTAAAGATGAGGACCACATTGGCCCTCTTCCAGTCATCCAGCACCTGGCCAGAGCACCACGAGTGCTCGTAAAGCCATACCAGGGGCCCCACAATAACCCCTGCCAATTTCCTCAACACTGGGGTGGAGAGCATCTGGACCTGCTGATTTGAACATGTCCAGCCCCTCCAGAAGTTCTCTAACTCAGTCCTCCCTGATCCTAGGCCTGGCAGAGTCTCTCCTAAACCCGTCCCAAATCTCAGTGGGGGAGTCCCAGTTCCTGCACAAAACAATGGAGGTAAAGAAATTGTTAAAAAGGTCTGCTTTTTCCTCTGGTGCAACCACCAGATTGCCTGGCATATTCTGCAGGGGCCCCACATTACCCAATGCCTTCTTCATACTCCCAATGTATTTAAAAAAGGACTTTTTGTTGTCCTTGATGCTAGCCCTAGCTCTGTAGCTGCCTTAGCTTTCCTAACAGCCCCCCTACAGATCTGAGCGATGGAGGTATACTCCTCTTTGGTGATAGCCCCTCCCTTCCACTGGGTGTACCCCTTCTTTTTGGCAATTAGGCAATCCTGAATGCCCTTGGTGAGCCAGGGGGGCTTTTGAGCACTCTTGCTCCCTTTGATTCTCAGTGGCTTTAGCCAAACCATTCCATGTAATACTTCTTTTGCTAGTGTTAGTAATGGGCACAACAACTTACACAACTCACTCATTTCTGCCTTTTGCAATGGAGAAGTTGGAGTCTGCAGACATGATGCTATTGTGAACAGTACTTCACAGGAAATATTAGTAAAAAATTATAGCCATGTGTTAAAAAAGCATCTACAGAGAGAAGGCAGGCAAGGTTATTTGGGTAGATGTCATATTTTTTATTAGACCAACTGAGTAGAAGGGAGATTGCCCCTGAAAACTAACAAAGAACTGTTTTCCAACTACTCAGTTGATCTAATAAAAGATATCACATCTACCCAAAGAACCTGGCCTGGCTATGTACTTAGACCAACACGGCTACAATGAAAAACCCAACAACCTACAGAGAGAAGTAATAATTGATCAGGTCTTTATTTTCGAGAGTAATAACTAACAATGCATGTATATAGGCAATGCTCTTGTGACCCAGCTTTAACAGACTGTGTAACTAACCTTTTAAAGCTTGAGAGAAAAATCCCAACATGTAAGCAGCATCCTGAATACTGTTATATGCCTATTACAGTGGGGCAGCTGGGATTTCATACCTCATTGATATAGTCACTGCTGAAGAAACTGGAATAACACACAGGGGAACTGCAGATGGGTTTATACTCTCAGGGGACTGCTCTGATTCTGCCATCTAGATACTGGTTCCCTTGGCTGAAATAGCATTGTCTCCTCTGAGGCTCCCAGGCTGTCTGGAGCTACCCTGTTTTCTCTGGTTGCTCCCTTGCTGAAGCCTCTTTTGGTGTTCCCAATGCCAGTTTGCAGCAGTTGGCTCTCTAATTGCTTCTGCATCACCAGGGGTTCCTTATATAATCCTGACCCCTCCATCTCCCTCTGAGCTAATGTCCAAATTAAGCAAGGGGGAGGGGGGGACAGAGGACAATTGAGACTTCTCTGCCTTATCATCTGCCTTCTTTCCTTTTTTTCTCCATCATCCAAATAAAACAACTGTGGCCTTAAATAAATTGGAAGCCATATCAATCCCCTTTAAGCGACCAGTGAGAACATAAGAACTTCCATTTACTGGGTCAGACCATAGGTCGACCCTTCTTGCCCAGTATCTTGTGTCATACAATGGTAGAGACAGGATGCTGAAAGGGAGTGTGAACAGAGTATGACTAGGGTTTTCCCCCATTCCTCTCCTACTTGCAGCCTCTAGCATTTAAGGTCTAAGAAGCTGTGATGCAGAGGTTGTACCCCTAGCTCCCATAATCAATATCTAACTCCTGTGTTCAATAGAGAGGGGGAGAGAGGGATCTCTATGGAGAAAAGAAGCTACTTACCCATTGTGCGAGTGCAGCGGGGCAGGCAAGCCCCGAGACCCGCGGGGCGGAGGGCTCCGCAGCGACAGCCCGCCTGTGGCCCCTGGGGGCGGGGCACTTACTCACCTGTTGCAGGTGTGAGGTGAAACCGGCTGGCTTAAAAGCCAGACCAGAACGGAGGAGTGGGGGACCAGAAGTGCCGGCGCGGGAACAGATCGCCGGTGGAAGCCCAGCACAGCAGAGGCACACCGACACGTACATTTTGGAGCAAGGGTAAGGCCCCGGAGGGGCGAGACAACAGGGGCAATAGGCCCCGAAGTTGGTCGCGGGAGTCGTGGCGGCCGGAGGCGCTTCACCACGGCTGGGTCTGCATGGCAGGCAGCTTGGCTCATAGGGCTGCTAATCTCAGCCACAGTGCGCTCCAGCAGGTGACTGGATTACCCCCAGGAAGGGGAGGACTCTGAGGGAGGAGACAGACTTCTGCGGGAAGGGAACGGAAGGGAGTTCCCCAACAAAGGACTTTTGAACTTTACTAAAGCCAACCAATCATAGGAACCTGGGGCCGAACATCCGGGAGTGGAATTGTTTGTTTGATTCATAACTGTTGATTTCGGGACTCGTATATTTGAGGCATTGGCCTGCACTCTCCCTAAGTGGGGGGAGAGACTAGAAGGCCAACTGTGATTCGGCACGGAGGCCCGGGTGAGGGTGTAGGGGACGAAGGAGCCCTCAAGGATCCCACACTTGAAATAACTGGAAGTCTTATTTTTGGACCTGTGCGCGTCAGAAGAAAAACACTGAACATTGGAACCATCGAAGGGTTTTGAAGTACACAGCTCCAGAGACACTGCACTTTGACCGAAGGTTATTGACTGGACAGGTACAGACTGTTGGATAACTGGACTCGTTCACACCCATCTTCTGTGTTTCAGGGTTTCCCAGGTCCTTATATGACCCCATTAGCATAGTATCTGAGTGTTTAATAATACATTTAAAGTGTTTATCCTAACAATATTCTCACAATTTATCTTGTGTTGTGACTGCAAATTTGGCTCAAAACAAAAGGCTGGAGCAAGAGTGTCAGCTTTCAGGTCTCAAGGTGTTGAATTTGGCTTCCAAGTGATTTGCATGGTCACAGAACAGTCTCAACACCAGAGAAATTCCTTGCCCAGGAGAGCCTTCCACCACCATCTTCCTGTGAAATATGAAACATAACAAGAAAGAAGCATAATTCAACATCCTACTTGCCATCAGACAACTCTGAGGCAAACAGACTGCTCCAACTGTTATCTGAGCCTATTTTGCATAAAATGAACTTTTCTAACCAGGAGATCTTACACCATCTTTCAGCTCTCCTGTGAAATATGAATTTTCATTTCCACCTAGGAGAAATTTTACAATCCTTGCATTCTCCTCTGCCTGAGGAAGGGCACATGTGCCTGAAAGCTTGCAAATAAACACTTTTTTTTTTGCAACTATCTATTTGGTCTAATAAAAGATATCACCTCCCCAAAAGTTCTGTTTATAGACTGAGCATGTGCAGTCAGTTACACACTGGCCAGGCTACACGTGCCCATTCTAGGCTGCAGGAGGCCCAAGAAGAAACAGGAAATCAGCATTTCTGTCATTTACCAGGACAGTGCTCAAATCACCATACAAGATAGATATTTAATCAACTCCTTCTCCAGTGCTCCTTTTGAAGCTGGCCCCATGGGCAACCGAAAGACTCAGGTGTCAGGAGGAAAACAGCCCTATTGCTCTGACATGAAGGTGCTGTGGGTTCTAGCTATGATCCTTGCTGGTTTCCTTCCCCCCCCCCCGACTTATGCTCACATACATGCATGTGTGCTGAGCAAGTGTGTAGCCTGTTGTGGATGCCCATTTTGCCTCCATAGTGCATGGCAAGGCACCAAAAATGCTCAGATACCTGGCTAGAAAACTATCATTTAGGAGCATTAAGGGAAACAGACTCTTTGTGATTCCACCCAGGAGGAATGACAATGTTGAGCTTCCCTATGCATCCATGCCAGCATTTTTTGTAGAGCTGGGCCTAATTGCACTGTCTACGGTCATCTGAAATCTGTGACAAAGTAGAGAACTGAACTATAGTGTCTCAAGCCCCAGGCTGACTACCGAACCATCCTTTTCCATTTACCTGGTCATTGTGGGCTGCTGCATTCTAGTTTCCTGCCCTAGTTTGTGTCCCTAGTGACCTCTCTTATGCAGACACACAGGGCCATCCCTAGGGGGTGCAAATCAGGGCAACTGCCCTGGCGCCCCACGCTTTTGGGAGCCCTGCAGACAGTGCCATACAGACCCCGCTGCCGCCAGCAGCTTCTGCAGGCGGTCACCACCCTACCCTAGCCCTGCACAGACTGATATGTCCTGGGCCCAGCATACCCCTAGGGACAGCTTTGTAGACACAAAACCTTTTATTAGCATTTACACTAACAGTAAATATGAAATAAATAAATCCTATATCCCTGGATTGTATTGTGCATGTAAATATGCCCTGCTGGTAAAAGTAAGAAGTGCAGGTACAGTATCACCAGCAAGGTTTGACTTTCTGGACTTAAAACTTAATCTATTTTTAAAATGCTTCACACACAAAGGTCTTAATTTAAAAACTATAAACATATACTCCTCCTGTGACTAATCCTTGCTTCACAGGGAAATAGGACCCAGTAATTACATGCTTGACTTCTCACTGCGACCGATTGTGGCTCATAGCCATCTGTGTTTACAGTAAGAACTCACCCACTTGTGTTAATCTGTAAACTGCACTGAAAAATCAAAGGTTTTTTTCCCCCCATTCCTCATTCTAGCAGAGATCTGTTGCATCCTTAAGGTATCTCCCTCTATCTATAGATGTTTATATTGCTCACATTTTAAGTCTAGCAAATTTAGCAGCATCTGTTGAACTAAGATTTCAAAATGCCCTTTGCGTTATTTGTAGTTCAAAAGCTGATTGTTATTGGTACTGAGGGAATACATGTTAATTGACTCAACTGCTCCTTGATTCTTTAGCAAGGGTTACATAATAAGACTATCGATACCTAGTCAAAGTGCAAAGGGAATAATAAGCACAATCATGAATATCCCTAACATACAAAGCTAGTTATTCCTCTGCTTGGAACTGGGAACTCTCTGTTTCTTCCTTCCAGCTGATATTAGGGTGTTAGAAAATTGTCTTTATGGCCTCAGAAGAAAAATACAGTACATTTAATCTGAGATTGAATAACATTGGCACTAGATTTTAAATCTGCCACTGAAGTTAAATCTGGAATTTGATACTTAAGAGACTATGAAAGGGGGAAAAAAGCAGACCTATATTTTGGGTGACAGAAAGCGGAGTTTGTTGGACATAGCTGCTTATATTTAGATCTAAGTTCCCATGAGAATAAAAGCCTCAACTGAGCATCCTTATGTGCAGAAAATGTATAGTAGATAGTAGTAGTATGCAACCATTGCTCCTTCTGGATCATGGTGTATGTGTGAAGGGTCACCAGGATCTTTGACACATACGCCTAGGCAGGAGTATGGAGGTTACCTGGACCTTCCACCCCCTGTTAGATCACTGAGACAGAATCGAAAGGCCAGACTGAGTGCCTTAATGGCTGTAGTTATATGTATGTCCAGGAATCAATCCCAGGTCTCCATGTGGCAGACAAGGAATCTAACACTGAATTACAACAGGTTATGTATAGTAATTATCTGTTATAGATACTGACCAAGAAAAATCATGACTGATAGACTCATCAGAGTATTTACATAAGTGTCTTAATAACAACTGTGACAGTAACGATGGCTATTTCTAACACTTATATACCCTCAGCCTTATTATTTTAACTTCATTCACTAAAACTAGGGCAGACTAGAATAATTTTTTTCAATAGTTATATATACAGCACAGCTTGAAGCCAGGCAAAGCTTGCTTGGATTCGATGTAAACCTGAAACCCCATATTTTGCAGGGTATAAGTCAAAGTTTGGATCCAAAATATTTACATTTACATTTCCACCTCAACTTATACACCATATCAATACTTTTGACCCCCACAGCAGCGCTGCCCTGGCTCGGCCCCAGCCAAACCCCGGCCTGGCCCTGACCTGACCTTCTTCACTTACCAACAGCATCACTATTGCTGCAGGCAAGGCCTGAGCCTGGTCGAGAATGGCCTGCAGGCCTTGCCATCACTATGGAGAAGCCACTCAGCTAGGAAGGGGGAGGGAGGGGCATGGGGGGACAGATCAATGACCCCCATGGTGGGGCTGGAGTGGGGCAGGGTGTAGGACAGGGACACAACTCATCTGGGAAGCATGGGTGGGGGGGCAGCTCCTGCTGCTGTGCACACCCTGGGAGGGAATGGGGGGGCAGTGTCTCCCCAGATCTGTGCGGGTGTCAGTGGGGTGGGCTGCAGCTGCAGGCTAGAGCAGGAACTGCACTGGGCTCTTCCTGGTGCACACAGGGGGGGCGGGGAGGGGGACAGATGGGTTGGGCTGCGGTTGCACTTGGGGCAAGCAGTGGTGACATTGGGAGGGAGGCTATGGGGGGGCCTATGGCAAGTTTTGTGGGAGCTGCAGCTCCTCTGTAGCTGCCTCCCAGTGCCATCGCTGCCTACCCTGAGTACAGCCTGGCACAGTCCCGGCCCCAGCCTGTAACTGCAGCCCACCCCGCCCATACCCCGCACAAATCCAGGGGCACAGGCTCCCCCATCATGCCCCCCCGGGGTGCGCGCAGTGGCAGGAGTCCCTCCCCCCCATCCCCCGGATGAGCCATGGCTCCATCCTGTGCCCCATCCTGAGCTTGCCCCAGCCCCAGTCCCACTCCTCCCTCACCCCAGGGGCCTTGATCTGCCTTCTCGCACCCCTCCCCTCTGCCCTCCCCTTCCACCACAGCAGACTTACCGGCTGCATGCTGCTCTCCATGCTGTATGAGAAATTGAATAGGTATCGGCCGATATGTCTCCTTAAAAATTGGCTATCGGTATTGGCCCCAAAAATCTCTATTGGTCCACCCCTACATGTTATAATGCTAATATATTCATTCCAGTTTTCCTTTATCCCAGAACAGGAGAATCCACAGTTCCCCTTCTCCTACAATACCTTCTGTGCTCTGTTAAAATACCAAGTTAGGATTGCTTGTATGTGTTCTAGAGGAACTATTATTCACTAATGTACTAATATAAATAGGAATTACATGCAAACGTCCCTTGGAGAACAGCCTCCTAAGTCAAAACTAGTGGATTTCTAACCCCCAACCAATATTGATTTTTTTTTCCACAATGTATGTATACATTGTATAATATTTGGAAAGATATCCAGATTCATCTCTTGTAGGTGCTTGTAGCATGTGTTTATTTCCTTCTTGAGGTGATTTCTTCTGGAGTAGAGTATGTGAAGGATATGGTTTCCAAGCTTTTCTGAAGTTCTGCTGCACAGCTGTGAAGCACATTTGGCGTTGTGTGTGCTTAGAGGATTGTAGATGTTCAGTCCTTTGGGAATGAGATTGTGTTTCTTGCATAGGCTTAGAAAGTATATGTTGCTGTTGAGGTTGGCTTATTTTTTCTTCATGTTGTGAAGTTTCCATTTCAAACGGCAAAAATTGATATCTTCCATGTTGCTGGGTTGTTGGTTGTAGCTGTGTTGGTTTAAAGACATAGGAGGGCAAGGTTCTTTGTGTAGATGTGATATTTTTTATTAGCGTATTAACAGGGTAGTTTTATTAACTGAGTAGTTGGTCTAATAAAAGATATCATATTTTGGCCCTGCCTGCTGGCTCAGTAGCTCAAGCACTGCCTGGCTCCCTGGACTCAACCTTTTGCTATGTGTTGGAGTCCTGGGCCGCCTTGTACAGCGCTGGGGCTCAGTCTGCTCCCAGACCCTCCATGCAGTGCCTCCTACACCGAGCTCCCAGCCTCCTGCTGGGGGTTGTGGACTTGAGCCACCCAAGTGCTCCAAAGATCCTGCTCTGTGCACTGTCCTATGCACTGTGTCTCTGGCCGCATGCCAGAGGTTGCAGACCTGAGCCACCTCATGCAGCTCCCAGGGTCTGGACGCCATGTGCCGTGCTGTGCACCGGGAGCCTAGCTGCTGCTGCCGTCCATCATTCCCCGTCGCTGGAAGTCTTCAAGGGCACTTCCAGGCTACTGCTTCGCCCTGCTGAACAGCTCTCCTCAGCTCTTCTAAACCCCACTCTTCTCTCTTCTCTGTCCCGGATGGATCTCCCTTATGCCAGGCACGTAGCTCCTTTTATACTCTCCAGGGCTCCGCCCCTGAAGTCTTCTGGACCTGGCAGTGCTGCAGTGTACAATCAGGTCCAGGGGAAGCTCCTCTTCCCCTCCCCTCAGGAAAGGGACATGACTTCACTCCTCTTGCTGCTTCCTGAGTGGTGGATGGGCTCCACCAATCAAAACAGCAGGATCTCAAGCCTGGGACTCAACCCAAGCTCTGAAAGGTAAGCCTGCTACACATGAATGATATTTGCCTTGTGGAAAGTAGAATATTGTTGCATATTTATAAAATATTGAGTCTGTTTATCCTCTTTTTCCCATTCAGGCATTTTCTTTCCTTGATGACTTGGGAGATCCAGCAAACATCTGTGCAGATTACTTTACCCAGAATATGCTATGTAAGAGGGGATTGAATGAAAACAACAAAACAAAACAAAGCCAGGAGGCAGAGATGAAAAAGCCATTTCCTGTCAAACTATGTTTTGATTATTCCTGTCCAGAAAATTCCAATCAACTTAAATTCCTTTTCCTGTTTTGTTTTGATTGAAAACAGTATAATGAAAGAAGCACAAACACACAGAGAAAGAATTCAGCTAAATAAATAAGTTGTTTCAGAGATACCATCAACTTCAACTATGGGAGAAATAACAGAAATTACAGCTCCCTTTCACATAAACAGAAACAGGATTGTTTCATAATAATAAGACTCAAAGTGATTCTGTCAGTTTGAAATAAATTTTGCTAACAATAACAACATCCACCCAAATCATTAAATGTTTATAGCATATGTGCACTCTATCATCCCTAACCACCTCCCCTCCCCGTGCTTTATGTAGCCTTTTACCGAGTGGCACTAAAATGCTTTGAAAGGCTAGTGTTTGATACTCACATATGCAAACTAACTGAAAATTTCTTCCATTATGTAATTGACAGCATATTAAGTCATTAAGTGAAAATGTAAAAATACACTTTTGGTCAAGCTGAGGTTATTTTACAAAGGCAAATGTGTAACTAGATTAATTCAATTTCACTTTTGTCAATAATTAATTTTTAGAGGTTTCCAATTTCACAGTCAGGTAGCGTTAGTATTGCAAATTCCTAATGGTATGATAATAATTTTTTAAAAGATGGTGTGCATTTCAGAGGCATAGAATTATATTCACTTCATATTTAGGTTGTTTTTAAACCCATATCTTTGTCATTTTCAGATGTTACCGATAGTATGCACTCACTACATTGTATTGTGCGACATACTCTTTTACTGTTACACACTGGAATTCAAGTTCTTATATTTCCAGGCCATCAAGTTCAGCAAGGTTCATTTGCTGCAGGAACCAAGTGGTAGAGAGGAAGAGTGGTTCTCTCTCACCTTTCTGTTCCCTTGATTTTAAGTGATTCTCTTCCTCCCTTTCCCAGACACAAAAAAAAAATTAAAAAAAATCATTGAATTAATATGATGCAGGTCATCACCAGGGACCTTAGTTTTCTTTGTTTAAAAATTCCAAATTCTCTGATTCATAAATTGTAAGTCCAGAAGGGACCTTGAACGATCATCGAGGCCAGGCCCTGCACAAGCAGGAAAGATAACTGGGAGTCAAGGGACCCAAGCAAGGCAACTGTCCAGTCTGCTCTCAGAAAAAAATCCCAAATTCTCTGATTTAGAAACCCACTGTTCTTGTTTTTCCATGATTAAAATAAGATGCCACTATATAGGTATCAGTTGAGCACAATGTTTTACTGATATAGCTACAATTTTAAAGCAATTTGGAGGCCTACCAGTTCCTCCAACCATTATACTCAAATACATTCTAAATACCTATATATTTTGGCATTTGATTTTGGTTTTATGATCATGTAAAATCAAAGTGCCTTCTGCCCCCTTTACTCACCAGTGACATGAAGCCAGCCGCAGCTGCCCCCTTGCCTGACTGGCAGCAGCAGGGACAGTGGCAGTGGTGTACAGTTGTACCCCTCCACTGCTGCTGGGCAGGCAGAAGGTGTCTTACCTTGGTGCCGTGGCTGGTGCAGGGCTCCCAGTGGTTGCAGCAGCACCAATCCTCCCTGCCCTGCTCCATCATCTCACACTGGGTCCTGCCCACTGAGCTGCAGAGGCCCCTTGGGGGAGGTCAGCAGGGTGGGGAGCCCTGAGCCCTACAGCAGGCAGCCTGCCTCCTCCTCTACCCCATTCACAAATCTGGAGGGCCACAAGCCCCACGTACCCCCTGCCCTGGGGGGCAGCAGCAGGGAGCCAGCAATCAACCCACCAGACAAGCCACCTGTGGCTCTATCCTGCTCCCCCAGCCAGGCCCTGTGGCCATGCATCCGCACTCTGGCCCTCAGCCACCAACCCTGCCCCACTCTCTCCCTTACTGTGGCCATCCCAAACTGCCCCCACACGAGTCACCTATGCCTCCCTACTATAGGCAGCTGATTTCCGCTGCTTTCTCGCTGTATTGCTAGCCACATACATGTGCGTGTGCACACATACACATTGGCAACATATAGGAGTTGCACATGCACCTCCTGAGATTGGCAGTGCACCCCCTGTAAAAAGTGCTGCCGACACTGCCAGTGGTGCCTGTGGGTGGTCACCGCTCACCAGCCCCCTGCCTCATGTTGCCATTGACATGGCCGGCGGCATCTGTGGGTGGTCCCCTATCGCCACTGGCCTCTGCTGACGCTGCCAGCGATGTCAGCTCACCACCTCGCCAGGCAGCTCGCCCCCACCCCCACTCCCCACCACCACGGTCCTGCTGCCAACAGTACGGCTGCCACCTGTGGGAGTTTTTCATGCTCCCCCAGCCTCCGGGGGCACACAGCATTCTTGCATATACATGTAGGGCCCTCTGTGTCCCTGGAACTCTGCCAGCCTACAAGGGGATGGTTTCCTGCCCATGGTTTCCTGAGTTTTTCTCTTTTAAGGAGAAAATCCGTGTTTTTCTACAGTAAACAGAAAACCCAGATCCCTGGTCATCATACTGTTCACTCCGCTTGCATATAATAGACCTTTCTCCTACCCTAATTCTATTGTCTAATTACATTGTAAGTTCTTCTGGGCAGGGACTCTGTGTTTTTAGAGTGATTAAATGCAGTCCCACTATTGGTTAATGAGCAGGGCAAAGGCAGTTGTGTTTGAAATGTGCTGATCGACTCATAGATTCATAGACACTAGGGCTGGCCAGGATCAATCCTAATGTGGTGCCTGGGGCCAATCCCAGGGGTTGGAGGCACTGGGAACAGACTCCAACATTCCCAAAGGCAGGCCCCGGGACCTTAGCACCACAGAGAACTTACCCAGGAGGGAGCCAGAGACAGGGCTGGAGTTGTGTGAGCTGGCACTGTGCCAGCTTTTCAAATGTCTGTCAATCAGACTGGGGGGCAGCCAGCTGATGATGTTAGCTGTGACCACCACCACTGGAGATTTAAAAACCCCAGCAGAAGCCAGGTCCAAGGGGAATGAATGAGGCAATACGTCGAGCTCACCGGGGTGCAACTCAGCCAACATGGATTTCCCCACAACACTCTCCCACCGGAGGTGAGTGGGAGCAGAGTAAGGGAGCCAGAAGCAACTCCCCAACACAAAGCTCCCCAAGAAGGGTTTTGGCTCTGTCACTGCCCAGGGAGCTCTTAATTGGTACAGCCATCCTCGAGCCCACAGAGGGTACGGCAGTTACAAACCCAGTGAAGGGATGGAGCAGGACCAAGGATTAGAGACGAGTGCCAGGCTGCAACTATGCACTGCCCTTCACACTGAGGCTGACGGGGTCGAGGCCCAACAGGAGACCATAAGGGACGGGAGCCAGTAATTGGGAATGGCAGCACGACAACCCT
The DNA here is from genome assembly GCF_052110815.1 of Crocodylus siamensis. Taxonomy (NCBI): domain Eukaryota; kingdom Metazoa; phylum Chordata; order Crocodylia; family Crocodylidae; genus Crocodylus; species Crocodylus siamensis. The sequence goes on along the minus strand of NC_143397.1, from coordinate 86,923,311 downwards.
CACGGTTGGCGAGTGGATTGGGGTATAGGAGAGGTAAGCCCCAGGACCAGCCACACTGATTCAGTGAATATTACTGTTTCTGGGGCAAAGTAGGAACCCCACTGAACCTCTCCTTCAATTACGTTTCCATCAAGTCGTGGCAGACAAGTCAGGGTGGCTGACCCAGGGAGCAGGGAGATAACTCACAACACCAACTGAGGGTGTCACACCTGCATAACAACTGTCTGTGTACACTAGGTGCTAAGGTTGTTTAAAAATGGTGCCATGTTTTCATATACCAGGATATTTCCAGTATATGAGACATGTATGAGAAGACAATAGAAAGGGAAGGGAAGGTAAACAAAGGAGCATGTTTACACATAAACAGTTACATACAACAGGCAACGTTGAGGAGATATAGCTGAAATGCCCTTTACTGTGTTTCTGCAAAAGGACCATGCTAAATCATTCCCATCACACTAAAACAGTGGTTCCCAACCTTTTTAGACTCGAGGTGTACCTTGTTAGACTCACAGTGCCTCTCGGAAAATGCCAGCTCTTAGTTTTCACTTATTTTTTGAATACAGAAAAATAATAGAGCAATTCTTCAGTTGCAAAGAATTCAGAAAGACTACAACAGGTCGGAATGCTTTGGTGCTATGGATTCCTATTTGAAATACCTGGATTTATTTTATGAATCATGTTTTCACACCTACCGGTGCTAACATTATGTGACATCCTGCGGCACCCTTGAAAGGATCTGCCACAGCATCCTGGTTGAGGATCAATGCATAAAAAGTGGATCTGTCAGAAATTATTTCTTGAGTAGCAATAGTCTGCTCAGTTTTTTTATGGAAGGTAGAAAGAGGTGATCCATTCCCTACAAGTCAGACAGTCAAAGGGCCTCAACCTGCAACCCTTAGTCACCATGCGTGAGTATCACTGATTCACAGAGAGATTCATTTATGCCAATAAAATTATTGTGTGATAAAATGAATGAAATTCTAAGTAGACAGTATATCTCTGAGACAGAAAGTACCATGCCAATAGAAAATGGATTAATCAGCTAGAAACTCAGCAACTCCTACGATGGTGTCAACACGGAGTGCTGCTAGGGCCCCTGCCCGGGGGGGCGCGGCCTTCCTGGGGCTTGTCTGAGGCCTCCACCCAGACAGAGCCCACGGGGGGGCTGGCGTCCCCCAACCCCCTGCCCTGCGGGAGCTGCCCAGCAAGGCCTGGAGGGGCAGGGACTGGGGACCCCCACACCTGTCCTGCAGGCGCCCACCTTAGGGCCCTGGAGGCGCAGGTGAGGGAGCTCCAGGAGGAGATTAGCAGGCTGAGGGGAATCCGAGAGGCAGAGGAAGAAATTGACAGATATTTTCTTTCCCTCCAGGGTTGTACAACCAAGGAGGATGCACCTCAAGAAGAGCCCTCCACTGCTAAGTGGCAGACCGTCACCTCCCGTGCCAGGGCTGCTCGAAACACAGCAGCACCAGTTCCTCCAGTCCGGCTGGAGAACAGGTATGAAGCCCTGGCAGCCCAGGAGGAGGAGGAAGGAGAGGATGAAAGCGGGGAGGAGGCAACTCCATGCTCACCACGTCTCGTGCAAGCTGAAGGAGAAAAGCAGGCCAGGAAGAGGACGCGTCGCGTGATTGTCATTGGTGACTCCATCCTGAGAGGTACAGAGGGCCCCATCTGTCACCAGGACCCCTCGGCACGCAAGGTATATTGCCTACCTGGAGCAAGGATTCAGGACGTGAAAGGGATGCTCCAAACCATAATCCAGCCCACCAATTATTACCCCACGGTCCTAGTCTATGTGGGCACTAATGATGTGGCCAGGAGCAACCCTGATCGCCTGATGGACAACTACCACGCTCTGGGGTGCGTGCTGAAGGAGATGGGCGCACAGGTGGTTTTCTCTTCTATCCTGCCAGTGAGTGGATGAGGCAGTCAGCATGAAACGTGCATCACAGAGACCAACTGGCAGCTACAGGAATGGTGCTTTGAGGAGGGCTTTGGCTTCCTCAGCCATGACTGGCACATCACAACGAAAGACATGCTGGGATGGGATGGGGTCCACTTTTCCCCTAAAGGTAAGCATGTGTTTTCTTCTAGGTTAGCGGACCTCCTCCAGCAGTCTTTAAACTAGGCTCATTGGGGGAAGGGGTAGATGAGGGTGGAGGAAACATCAGACTGCAGACCAAACAGCACCCACAACTACAGCCCAGCCCAAACCAATGAGCGAAGCCAATAAACAGGTAAAAGATAGGGGCCAGGGTAACACTGGGACTAGGGGGTCAGTACACACGTCCATGGGAGGCTTCAGATGCCTCTGCACAAATGCTTGTAGTATGGGTAACAAGCAGGAGGAACTCACCGTCCTGCTGGCTGACACCAGCCTGGACATAGCGGGGATCACGGAAATGTGGTGGGACTCAACGCACGATTGGGTGGTGAATGTCAAGGGCTATCGGCTGTACAGGAGGGACAGGATAGGAAAGAGAGGTGGGGGTGTGGCACTCCATTTTAAGGAGGAATACACATCCTTGTCAATTAGCAAGGAGTCAGGGGAGGGGCACTCTGAAGTGCTTTGGGTTAGAGTACAAGGCAGTCGAGGGGAAAGAGACTTAACGGTAGGAGTCTACTACAGACCTCCCAACCAGGGAGAAGAGCTTGACCAGGAATTCTTGGGTCAGCTCACAGAGGTAGTGAAGGCTAAGAATGTGGTAGTCATGGGGGACCTGTACTTCCCAGACATCTGCTGGGAAGAACAGTCAGCCAGGTCTGAATGTTCATGTAGGTTCTTGGCCAGAGTGCAGGACCTCCATCTAACCCAGGAGGTGCACAGCCCCACCAGAGCAGACGCCTTGTTGGACCTAGTGCTGGCCACGGGTGATGACCTGGTGAGGGGGCTGCAGGTGCTCACCACCTGGGCGACAGTGATCATCGCCTGCTGGAATTCACCATCCAGCGCAAGGTGGCAAAGGCATGCAGTAAGGCAGCGGCCCTAGATTTTAGGAGGGCAAACTTCAGCAAGCTAAGGAGGATAGTTGGAGAAGCGCTAAGGTCCCAGAGTGGGGGGGAGCCAGGTGTCCAAGGAGAGTGCTTGCTCCTTAAGGAGACAATCCTCCAAGCCCAAAGGAAGGTAATCCCAACGAGGATCAAAGGGAGCAGGAGAGCACACAAGCCTCCATGGCTCACCAAAAGCATCCGGGAATGTCTCTTTGCTAAAAAGGAGGCTTACACCCAATGGAAAGAAGGGGTCATCACCAGGGAGGACTATTCTGCAGTTGCTCGGGGATGTAGGGGGGTAGTTAGGAAGGCCAAGGCAGAGATGGAACTGGGACTAGCTTCCCAGATTAAGGACGATAAGAAGTCCTTTTTTAAATACATAGGGGGTAAAAAGAAGGTCCCGGGTAATGTGGGGCCCTTGCAGGACGAGTTGGGAAATTTGGTTGTCACACCAGACGGCAAAGCTAACATGTTTAACGATTTCTTTGCCTCTGTCTTCCTAAGTAGGGACCAGAACAGCCACCTCTCTGCTGGGCCCCCCTCGGGCCCCGGGGGAGGCACACCTGGGCCAAGGGTTAGCGAGGATTTAGTTAGGGAGCTTCTGGAGGGCCTGGACGTATTCAAGCCGGCTGATCTCCACCCTAAAGTTCTAAAGGAACTGGCTGAGGTCATTGCAAGTCCCCTGGCACAGCTTTACGAGCACTCGTGGTGCTCAGGAGTGGTGCCGGAGGACTGGAAGAGGGCCAATGTGTTCTCATCTTCAAAAAAGGGAGGAAGGAGGACCCGGGAAACTATAGGCCAGTTAGTCTCACCTTGATCCTAGGCAAACTGTTTGAGAAAATTATTCTGGCACACATCTAGGAGGGGCCAGCAGGGGACTGCATGCTTAGGGGCAACCAACACGGGTTCATCAGTGGCAGGTCCTGTCAGACCAACCTGGTAGCCTTTTACGATCAGATCACCAGATCATTAGATGCAGGGGTAGCAGTGAACATAGTCTTCCTGGACTTCCAGAAGGCTTTTGACACTGTCTCTCACCCTGTTCTCATTAAGAAATTAGAGGGCTGTGGTGTAGACACCCACACAGTCAAATGGGTAGCCAACTGGCTGGAAGGCCACACTCAGAGGGTGGTAGTGGATGGGTCCTTCTCAACCTGGAAGGACGTGGGCAGTGGGGTTCTGCAGGGCTCGGTCCTCGGGCCCGCACTGTTCAACATCTTCATCAGTGATTTGGACAACGGGGTAAAAATCACCCTGTTCAAATTTGCTGATGACACTAAGATGTGGGGGACGTAGGCACACTAGAAGGAAACAACAGGCTACAATCAGACCTAGACAGGTTACAAGGGTGGGTGAATGAGAATAGGATGGGATTCAACACAGACAAGTGCAGGGTGATGCACCTGGGGAGGAACAACCAGCACCATACCTACAGGTTAGGGAACTCCCCTCTTGTCAGCACAGAGGCAGAAAAGGATCTTGGAGTCATAACTGACTCCAAGATGAACATGGGCCAGCAGTGTGGGGAGGCAGTTAGGAAGGCCAACTGCACCTTGTCATGCATCCACAGATGCATCTCGAGCAGGTCCCAGGAGGTGATCCTCCCCCTCTATGTGGCACTGGTCAGGTCGCAGTTGGAGTACTGCGTCCAGTTCTGGGCACTGCACTTCAAGAGGGATGTGGACATCATGGAGAGGGTCCAGAGGAGGGCCACTCACATGATTAGGGGACAGCAGGGCAGGCCCTATGAGAAGAGGCTGATGCATAAAGCAGTTCGTTTCTCTGGAGGCCCGCAAAAAATCACAGACACACATACATTAAACAGCACAAAGATGGCATTTGTTTGCAAACAAAGGTCAGAGCAGAGTCAGGTACTCAGATTACTCTGACCCCGCATTGGTATTCGCAAGCGAAATTTATCTTCTCTCTCCTGGGCACGTGTGCAGAAACAGGAACTCTTACAGCTTACTTCCGTTTCCTACAAGCATACATGTAAGTTACATCACTACATACATCGCATGTATAGTATAATTAACTATTTAAGTATGGCAGGGCGGAGAAGTAAATATGCATCAGCTAATTAAGCATGCTCAGAAACTACAACAGGTCACCAAAAGTTTACTTCCCCCCACCCCTTTCAAGGACACAGATAATTGAATTTTGGCTCCTGCAATCCGCATGAGAAAGACTTAAGGCAGGTGAGGGGGAGAAACTGCAATTAGCATAAGAAAGGCTGTAGCAAGGCTGGGAAAGAAAAAGTCCTTGGCAGTATTTCTTGCTTATCAGGTGCAAGATGCAAGCTGCGCATTTCTAACAATATTCTATTTCTAACAATATTCCCCCCTCAAGATGCTTTCTGCTCCCCACTTTCATTTAGGCAGATCAAGATAATTATGAAGAATTTTTCTGAGTACCATGACTTTTGCTACAGTCTGCGCTTTGAGGGGAATTGTTGCAACCTGCATTCCTTCAACTGTGGTGGTTATCAATCTCATGAAACAGGGAATAAGGCAGGGAATAAAAATCAATCCAGTCAGAGCACACAGTAATACAAACCCTACCTTTTTCCACCAGGGTCCTCCAAGTACATTAGACCACCAGTCTTTATCCCATGTGTTTTCCCACGTTTGTATTGGTACATGGGCTATTTTCCTAATTTCTTTGGCAATCTCTAAGACTGCTTTTCCATTATCATCTATTTGGAGGCAACAATTAGAAAGGTTGAACTTTCCGCAGACTCCGCCATCCTCTGCGAGTAAATAGTCTAAGGCCATTCGATTTTGGTATATGGCTTCTCTCATCTGAGAACTCTGTCGGGCCAGTAACTCGAGAGCAGTGGCAGTTTGGTTAGTAATTATTTCCAAGACTACCTGCAACCTGATGATTCTATTTAACATGTATATTGGTGTATCCCCAACTCTCATCATTAGCCCATGTAGCTGGTCTGTAATACTCAATAATCCTTTGAGGAGGCCACTCATCCTCCTTCCACTTTTGGGAGCCACCCTGTGTCAAACTTACATCAATACTTCTCTTGGTCCTTTTCCAATCATCATACAAAGAGACTCCCAACTTATTTCCAACCTCAGACGGTAGCAAAAAGAAAGCTGGTACAATCACCCCAATGTAGCAGGTTCCTACCCACCCCTGTGGTAGTATTGTATAGGCCCGTCGTCCGCAAATCCAATAGTATCCTCTTAAGGCCCTATTTTCTCTATTAGTGGCATTTGGAGGGGACCAACCATAGGGCATCTCGGGAAACCCCAAGCCTCCTTCTGGACCCAAAGGACCAGCGGCTGCGAGGCCTCCTCTCATGGAACATTCCCATAGCCCATCCTGGTTCTTGTCTGTACAATCTGTCCAATCATTACTTTGATTTGTGGCACTCCAATACTTATTAAACCATGCAATTGTTCCATTAGGATGCTGCCACACTAGCTGATTATACCCTGGGCTGTTAGGGTAATAAAGCTGTTCTAATTTTGTAAGGTTCATCCATCTCACTTTTAAAATCCATATGCAACAGCTATGTCCCAAACTTTTTCCTGTACCATTATTACTGATGCAATACTCTCCCAATGCCACTTGGGAAAGCTCCCAGCTGCGGTTCTCATCCCATTCTTGACTAGTACTCTTAACATCTGCTTTACTACTCACTAGCCACTTTGGGGCCAAAGGAAAAGCCCTCCAAGGCCACCGGCCTCCAGCCTCTTGGAGTCCCCCACAGGCCCAGCAGTTGGTGAGATTGAAGGTACCTGCAATTCTTTCCATCATGTCAACATACAAATTTGTCCCTGGGGGAGCAATTGGGGGAAGTGGGGATATAGGCTGGCGGCTAGAGCTGCTCAATCCTGCTTCTCTTACTACATAGACAACAACAAGGCGTATTAAGACTCCCACCATATTTTCCCTTTCCTGAGATCAAATACAGCCTAAACTTTTTCTTTTTACTTTCTTGTCTAATTTTCTGAACTTTGATTAAGCCATCTCAGATGCATTTGGAGATCACCAGTAGGTTCACAGCTCCACTTGCTGGCTTCTTGTTCCGAGGACGACTCAGCTTCCGGAGTGAGTTCGTCCTGGGAGTTGGTGTCCTCTGACGCTTGTGGATGTCGTTTCACACAGGTATGGTGTATCCAACGGTCATGGCCAGCAATCTTTACAGTGGTGTGGGTTGTTAGAAGTACCTGGAAAGGGCCACTCCACCTCTCAGTCAAAGGTTCCTTTTTCCACCGCTGCACCAAGACCCAGTCTCCCGGGCAGAAGTCATGTACCGGAACGTCTAAAGGCAGGTGCTGAAAGGAGGCTGCATACCTGTGAAGAGAAGACAAGACAGACTGCAAAGCAATAACGTACATTTGAAGCTCGCTATTAACTAACTCAAAAGTTACATTTTCTTGCATCCCAGGGGGTAAGACTCGAGGGGGCTTGCCAAACATAATTTCATATGGGGTTAATTTAATGCCCCGTCGGGGAGTGTTTCGGATGCAAGTAAGAGCTAACGGTAATGCTTGAGGCCACTTAAGGCATGCTTCAATACAGATCTTGGTGAGTAGAGTCTTTAAGGTCCTATTCATGCGTTCCACTTGTCCTGAACTCTGTGGTCTCCATGGTGTGTGTAGTTTCCAAATGACCTTGAGGGCTTGTGCGACCTCTTGAACTACCTTTCCCACAAAGTGTTGTCCTTGATCCGACTCGATGGACTCAGGCAGAGAATACTGGGGAATGATCTCCTGCAACAGATACTTCACTACTGTAGCCGCAGTGGCAGTCCTGGTGGGCCATGCTTCGACCCAACCAGAGAGCTGATCTACCATGACAAGTAAAAACCCATGATGTCCGGACCGTGGGAGCTCGGCAAAATCAATCTGCCATGCGTGTCCAGGGTACGCTGCCCAGGGTCTACCTCCCATTGGCACAGGGGGTTTCCTTTGAGGGTTTACTTTCTGGCATGTGATGCACCTGGTAGCAATACGCTGAGCTTCTACATATAGCCCTAGGGCTACTGCTTGGTGGATCACTAGATCACCCATAGCCAAGCCTCCCATATGGGTACTTGCATGGAGCTGTTGCAGCACCTCCCGAAGCAATGGCCTAGGTATCATGACTTTCCCTCCTGGTACTATCCACCACCCCTGGGAGTTCTTTTCTGCACAAGCCTTCTGTGCAAATTTATCTTCTTCAGGGGAATACTGCGGGACTAAATCCTGGACGTATGGCCATATGGCATGGGACATGGCCTGCCTGGATACTTCCTCCGCCTCTCCACCAATAAATGCGGCTTCTTTTGCTGCCGCATCAGGCTTTGCGCTTCCAAGCTTATGCTTTTCCTCAGCAGCCTTCACATGAATGACTGCTACCTCTTTAGGCTGGTGGAGTGCCTCTAGTAGCTTGATAATCTGAGGGCCAATAGCAATTTTATTCCCAGAAGCCATAATGAAACCCCTTTCTTTCCACAATAGTCCGTGTGCATGAACCGTAGAGAAAGCATAGCGAGAATCAGTGTATACATTAACCCGCCGGCCTGTCCCCAACTGTAATGCTCGGGTGAGCGCAGTGAGTTCCGCGGCCTGTGCCGACCATGAGCTCGGCAATGACTCCCTCCATACTACCTTATCCAAGGTTACCACTGCACATCCTGTTTGTCTTTTGCCATCGATGACAGAGCTGGAGCCATCTACGAAGTATTCGGCATCTGGGTCTTCAATTGGGTCCTCAGCAAGATCAGGTCGCACCTGCGTGGTTTGATTCAGGACCTCAAGGCAGTCATGCATTGGTCTCCCTGGTTCCGGCAGCAAGGTTGCAGGGTTCAAGGCTGTAGTATGTTTGAAAGTAAGTCCTGGATTAGAGAGCAAAAATATTTCATACCATGATTGTCTGGAGGGGTTGAGAAACTTTCCTCCCTCAATCCCTAGAATCTGGGGAACTCCATGAGGGGTGTGTACTTCCATGTCCGCACCCATGACTATCTTCTGGGCTTCTTCGACAACCACTGCTGTGGCTGCCACAGCCCGAAGACAGGCTGGCCACCCAAGCGCAACTGGATCTAGAACCTTTGAGTAATATCCCACGGGTCTCCAGGTTGGGCCTGATGGCTGTGTCAGCACCCCAATGCAACCCCTCGATTCTCATGAACATACAGTCGATATGGCTTTTTATTATTTGGGATGGCCAGGGCAGGGGGCTGGGTTAATGCTGCCTTAAGCAGATCAAAGGCATGCTGCATTTCTTTAGTCCATTTCCATTCAGTGAGACTCTCCTTAGTCAGGGAGTCATACAGTGGTCTAGCCTTTCCACCATAATCTGGTATCCATAGTCAACAGAACCCAGTTAGCCCTAGGAATGCCCGCAGTTCCTTGGGTGACTTAGGAGAGGCTACACCTTGGATTGCCTGTATGCGATCTGCACTCAGGGCTCTGACTCCTTTTGAGAGCTTATATCCCAAAAATGTAACTTGAGGCTGACATATTTGGGCTTTCTCTCTAGAGACTTTATATCCTTTTCCCCCTAGAGTGTTTAGCAGTGATCTGGTGGCTTCCTCGCAGAGTTGCAAATTTGGGCTTGCAACTAGCAGGTCATCCACATACTGGAGGAGAGTCACTGCGGGGTGCGATCCCTTCCACTCCTCCAAGTCCTTCTGAAGGGCAAGTCCGAAAATATGGGGGGCTGCTATGAATCCTTGTGGAAGAACTGTCCACATGAGTTGGGCTTTATGGAAAGTATCTGGGTCCTCCCATTCAAAAGCAAACAATTTTTGACTCTTTCGGTGAAGGGGAATGGAAAAGAAAGCATCTTTCAAATCTACCACTGAAAATATTTCAGCTTCCCCCGGTACTTGTGTCAAAATCGTGTGTGGGTTCGGGACTACAGGGTGGTCTGAAAGGACCTTCTTATTTACTGCTCGCAGGTCTTGGACCAGTCTGTATGAGACCCCATCTGCCTTCGGCACTCCAAGAATGGGGGTATTATATGGTGAGGATCCTTCCACTAGCCATCTGTACTTCTTGTATTTCTCTATTAACGGCTTGAGTCCAACTCTGGCCGCTCGGCTGAGTGGATACTGCTTTACCCGAACGGGCACCTCCCCATCCTTGAGTATGATCCTTACTGGGGAGACCGACTTAGCTCGCGCAGGGGTTCCATCAGCCCATACCGAAGGGTCTACTCCAGTCATATGATCTTCAGAACTTACTACAGAGCGTCGGTCCTCCAGGAGAGCCATCTGATAGTTCAAGCTCTGCTTGACAGGTAACTGGACCACCATCTGGTCGTCTCTGAAAAATATCTCAACTTGCAGTTTTGTGAGTAGGTCCCGCCCAAGTAGTGCAACCGGGCAACTTGGAGAATATACAAAGGAGTGCTCAAGCAAATGATCCCCCACTTTGGTGAGGAGTGGCTTACAAACGGGGAGTCGGGATTGCGTTCCCTCAATCCCTTCTACAAGAACATGCTGTTCACTAGCTCTTGCACGGGGGGGTTTTCTGGAATCATTGAAAATGTAGCCCCAGTATCCACCAAGGCTTCAAAGTTTTTGCCACCAACCCTAATGGTTACCATGGGATCTTCTCGGGCTCCAACCCGAAGGGTAGTGGTCTTAGATCCCTGTCCCCTTCATTCTGTGTCCTCACCCTTTTCCTCTGCCCGCATGAGGTGACCTCTTGGTTCCCCCTCTCTCTTCTCCTTTAACTTTGGGCATTCCCTCTTCCAGTGTCCTTTCTCCCTGCAGTAAGCACAAACGTCTGCTCCCACTCTTTCTCCTTTCCCTTTCTGCATCCCAGCCTTTCCAGGGTTACCTCCAGTTATAGCAGCTGCCAGCGCTGCCATCTGTCGCTGAGCCTTTTTATCCTTTTTGCGCTCCTGCACTTGCTCACTATTCCCATATACCTTATATGCAATTTCCACCAGCTCTGAAATCGGTTTCCCAGCACCTCCCTCAGTTTTCTGTAGCTTCTTACGAATATCAGCAGCAGACTGACCAATAAACATAAGATTTATCATGCGTTGATTATCTGGGGCTTCTGGATCTAGGTCCGAAAACCTGCAGAACGCCTCATACAGCCTCCCGAGGAAAGCTGAGGGATCCTCTTCTTTTCCCTGTCTCACTTCATACAATTTAGACAGATTACTAACCCGAGGCACTGCCTTCCCCATTGCTTCCACTATAATCCCCAGATACCGTGCACTCAGCTCTCTTCCTTCTGTGGTATGATTATCCCATCTCGGTTCCTCAACAGGGCAGGTATCATGCAAGGTACGACCAGCAGCTCCCTCCGCTTCTACCCTGGCTGCTGCAATGCGCTCTGCCGTTCCCAACACTAATCTCCTCTCCTCTGGGGTCAGGAGGGTTTGGAGCATCATCTGGACATCAGCCCAAGTGGGTCGATGGGTTTGTCCAATAGATCAAAACAGGTCCCTCATCTTTTCAGGGTCTTCACGAAAAGAGGGGCTCTGATTCTTCCAGTTAAATAAATCTGAAGTACTAAATGGGGTGTAGACAAAAGTTGCATTGCCCCCCTCTCCGATAACCTCTCGCATCAGGCAATTCAGCACCGGCTGTGATTCTACAGTCTTGCACAAATAATAGCCCTTATTCTCTGATTCAGATGGGGCACTTGGCTGAAGCACACGCTCTGAATCATTAGGTATGCTTTGATACACCGGTGGCGGTTTCCTTGAGGGAGGGAGCGGTGCAGAGGGACTGGATCCCGAGGAGGTGTCTGATTCATCCTCGCTACCTGACAGGGTGACCGGAGAGCGGGTCCGATACTCAGCCAATTCAGAATCCCCCCATCATTAGACTCAGGGAGTACAGGCGGTCTCCTCGAGTCTTTCCTTTAACAACCATCACATGAGACTTTACTAAGCATTTCTTAATCCAAGATGGCTGATTTTGAACCACTTCCAACCAACAATCGATATAAGGAAATTGATTCCAATATCCGTTCTGCATAACTATTTCATGGATAGCTATCACTTCTTTTACTACAAAGGATCCTTTCAGGGTCCAGTGGACCCCAAATGTTGGCCACTCGAGTTGACAAAACTTAATTAAATCACCCCGTTTCATCTTCACTCCATAATCTGCCTGCTTTGCAAATTTACTGAAGTTTTGTAATATATAACCTAAAGGCGTACCTGAGTCTTCTACACGGGAGCGACCCGCACCCATATGCCCACAAGACTGCGCCCAACGCACACCAAATACCAAAAGATCCTAGTTACAGACTGTTCGCATATACCAGGCCGAAAATTCCCCAGTATTAAACCAAATCGAACACGTCTTTGTCCCCGGATCCAGACCAAAGTGGGCAAGGGAATTCGTATACTCACTCAGGTATCCCAGAGCTCTCGATCAGAATGCCGGAATGTGAGTCTGGCGTCCTCAGAAACCAAAAATTTTGCACAGGAGCCTTTAATCTCTCAGATACCCCGACTCACGTCTCAAACCCCCTGGGCGAGCCCAAAAAGGCGGCTCGGTGCACACTCCCCGTGGTGGCAGAGACGATCTTGTCACTGGGTTCCGAGGTGATCCAGAAGACATCCTGCCGCGGTCGCCAGATTTGATGCATAAAGTGGTTCGCTTCTCGGCCCACAAAAAATCACAGACACACATACATTAAACGGCACAAAGGTGGCATTTGTTTGCAAACAAAGGTCAGAGCAGAGTCAGGTACTCAGATTACTCTGACCCCACATTGGTATTTGCAAGTGAAATTTATCTTCTCTCTCCTGGGCACATGTGCAGAAACAGGAACTCTTACAGCCTACTTCCGTTTCATACAAGCATACATGTAAGTTACATCACTACATACATCGCATGTATAGTATAATTAACTACTTAAGTATGCAGGGCGGAGAAGTAAATATGCATCAGCTAATTAAGCATGCTCAGAAACTACAACAGGTCACCAAAAGTTTACTTCCCTCCACCCCCTTTCAAGGACACAGATAATTGAATTTTGGCTCCTGCAATCTGCATGAGAAAGACTTAAGGCAGGTGAGGGGGAGAAACTGCAATTAGCATAAGAAAGGCTGTAGCAAGGCTGGGAAAGAAAAAGTCCTTGGCAGTATTTCTTGCTTATCAGGTGCAAGATGCAAGCTGCGCATTTCTAACAATATTCTAACAAGGCTATGGGACCTGAACCTGTTCAGCCTCCAAAAGAGAAGGCTGAGGCAGGATCTTGTGGCCTGTTATAAACTAGTCAGGGGGGATCAGCAGGCATTGGGGGAGTCACCCCAAGCACTGCCAGGAGTGACCAGAAATAATGGTCACAAGCTGGCAGAGGGTAGGTTTAGGTTAGATATCAGGAGGCGCTACTTCACGGTCAGGGTGGCTAGGGTCTGGAACCAGCTTCCAAGAGAAGTGGTGCAGGCTCCTACCCTGGGGGTTTTTAAGAGGAGGTTAGATGCACACCTTGCTGGGGTCGTTTGACCCCAGTACTCTTTCCTGCCATGGCAGGGGGTCAGACTAGATGATCTGCTCAGGTCCCTGCCGACCCTAGAAACTATGAAACTATAGGTTGATATAGCAGTGTTTTTAAATACATGTTTAATTTCCTACTCATACAGCTTGCTTCAGCTTCATGGAAAAATGAGTTTTAAAGGAGCCAGACAGAGAAGCTTTTAGATATCATCGGTATTTGAAAGCAAGTGAAGCTGAAGCATAAAGAAAAAGCCTGGGGAAAAATCATAGAATGAGAATGAGGAGGACAAAGAGCAGTGGAAGAACACCTGTAGGATTGTGTTTGCTGTGAAAAGGAGAGAAGTGATGTAAGGACGTACAAATCCCACATTGGTCAGGGTAGGAATTATCATTTGACCTATAAGCAGGAAGCACAGGTGACTCCTCCCTTGTACACTTGCTGGAACTGCTCTGTAGCAGGGCACTAAGGTGCCTGCTACTGAATAGTGATGATAGAGGCCTAGCTGCCACGCATCAGGGCAGCAGGTGCCAGTTACTATGGATGCTAATTGGGTCAGGTGACCACCAGGGGGCAGGGCCTGGCCTTCATAGACAGAGAAGGCTGAAGCCAGTGCCCGTTCCCCTCTGGCAGCTGGAGGAGCAGCAACTCTGCTGCAGAGCAGAACACGGCATGGCCGTCTGATTGACTGACTGAGAGTCTACATGATGAGATGGGGGGGGGGGAGAGAGAACCCTGACGGGAGTGTACATTCTAGCCAGTAGGCTTATTGTTATGTTACAGCCGTGTGGCTTGTGGTTCTGTTTAGTGGTTGTTACACCAGAGGACCGGGCAAGGCTGTAGGGGTGGAGGAGGCCTCATCAGGAGCTCCCCAGTAAAGTGGGGGAGTTCCTAGCACCACAGAGGGTGCTGTGTAGTGGGGTGGCCCGACCCCAGCCCAGCGGGGGCAGTATCGGGACGAGCGCCGATTGGAAACCCCAATTGGGAAGAGCCCCAGTGGGGCATAGGCCTGAGAAGGCGGGTCTGGGGGCCAGGTGAGGCTAAGGCCGCCTGAGCCCCAACCTTCGGAAGCCCGAGTCAGGCATAGAAGGCCCGAGTGCAGGCAGGCGCGCGTGAGGCGCGAATATAGAACAATCTCAGAGACAGGCCGGTGAGGGCGGACGTGCAAGGAGCACAAGCATAGGCCCGAGTGTGGGTGAGGAGTGCAAGCATAGGAAGCCCGAGTCGGGCATAGAAGGCCCCAGTGTGGGCGGGCGCGCGAGAGGCACGAACAAGGCCCTGGCGGTGGGGGCGGAGAGCGCGACGAGTGCGAGCACGGGCCCTGGTGGGGGTGGAGAGCGCGTGAGGGGTGAGTACATTGAGCAAGCCCCGGGAGAGGGCGTGTATATTGGACATTGGGCAGGCTCAGTAGGGCCCTGCCTGTGGCGGGGAAGCCCCAGAAGGGGGCAAGCCCAGGGCTAGGCCCTGGAGAGAAGGGCGAGCCTACTAGAGAGCCCGAAGAGAGAGAGCGGGCTACTTAGAACAGTCCCAGAGACAGGCCGGCGCAGGAAGTAGCCTCGGAATCATGGTATCAAGACCGGCCCCCTGCCAAGGGGGCCAGAAGGCAGCCTCCCATTGATAATGATAAAAATCAAAGATGTGGCGGGCGAGATAGATCCAGACTTGGCACGGTGGGCAAGGGCGCTAGGGGAGGTCATGGCACCCCAGAGGGAGCGTCCTGCCACATGCTCCATCTTAAATCAGCGACCAAAAGTGAATAAAGATATATAAATAGAAGGGACAGGCCAGCCAGTGAGTAGCTTTATTTGGGAAGGAAGATATTTGGAAAACAAAACTGATTTTGAAGAAAGCATAATCAATGCACTTTCCCTAAGGGGAATGGACTCTGATTTTTTGCTAGTGGTATATCAAGTATATAATTTGTTACAAGGAAAGGGCTTCCAAGACCTTTCTGAGGGATAGTGAAGGTCTAGGGGTTGTTGACCGTCTGAAATTGCTACCTAAATCCGTATCCAGCTTGAGTACCTAACTAGCCTCCTACTTGACCCAGAGGGTTTCCTTTATTGCCTAGAGTCTTTGGCTAACCACTTATCAGTAAGGTACTGTGTGTACATTTATTGGCTTTAATTTATTAGCCTTAATAATGGGAAATTACCCAGACCTTTTTTAGCCTATTAAGAAATTCCACCATTTGTTAATGATGGGTACTGTCTTACCCTAAATATACATGAACTTACTTTAAGATCTCTAAGGCATAGCACATATCAAGGCGGAGAATGTGATGTAGGACTGAACTTTCAAGTGTGACTAGTTGTTCTGAGTGTCAGTTTTTCACTTTGAAGGGGCTATGTTCAAACTACCTCAAGTTGTAGGGTTACCATATCTCTAGTTTCAAAAAAAGAGGACATCTGCTGGGGGGACACTTCACTCCCAACCCACAGCTCCCAGTTCCTGCTGCTGCCCCTCATTACCAACCCACAGTCCCTTGCTCCCCCAGGCTATGCTAGTGACCCCCAGTCCCAACCTGCAGCCTGCCAGTTCCTCTCACTCCCTACCTGCTGCCCTGCTGGTTCCCCTCTTTCCTGACCTGCAGGCCTCTCCCCACCCAGCCCTGCCAGTGACCCTCAATCGCAACCCACAGCCCCCTGTGCTCTAGCCCTGCTACAGGGGCCCTCAGCTGCCCTGGTTCTGACCAGGCCAGACTGCAGCAACTCCAGTTCACGTAAAGGGCAGTAATGTGAATCCAGGCCCAATGCAGGCTGGAGGGAAGAGGAGAGGAGGCCTCTGGCACACACTACCCTGGGCTGGGTCTCTTGCACCGTGCCAGGTGGTTTGGCCATGGTCCCCCTCCCCAGGCAGCACCTTCTGACCACCTTGTGAACAGGGGCACAAGGTGTTCTCCTGCTGGAGGGTCAGGCACTTTCCCTCTGCTCCCCCTACCCAGCCTCAGCCCCAGCCTTTCAACCCCTACCCTCCACAGACTTACCTGGGATTCAGTTGCTGAGGTGCATGTAGACTAGGGCTGTGCGAAGCTTCGGTAGCCAATTTGATTCTGAGGAGATTCAGCCCAATTCGGTGGCTGAATCTCTGAATCGAACTGGGAGACCAGTTAAAAGGTCTGAATTGAATTGAAGCCTCCAAATTGATTCAGAAAAGATTTGGCCCAATTCAGAGATCTGGCCATAGACTAAATATGCAGTAGTCCTCAAGGATGGTGGACACAGCTGCTTCCAGCTGGTAAATGTATTGTGGTGGGCAAAGCAGGGAGGGAAGAGGTGTGTGGTGAGGCAGATCAAAAGCCCCACAGCGAGGGAGAGATTGGGACTGGGGCTGGGACAAGCTGCCCAGCCAGGGCAGGGGGTGCAGGATGCAGGTGCAGCACCGCTGGGAGCGGGGGCTATGTCATGCTGCCGCTTGTCCCCTTCTGCCCGGAGCAAGCCATGCCTGCATCATGCCTTGCCCCCTGCAGCTGGGCAAGTGGCAGCAGGGCATAGCCCCCACTCCCAGGGCTCCCCCTCCCTGAGTCCCATGGCCCCCACCCTGGCTGGGCAGCTTGTCCCAGCCCCAGCCCCAATTCCTCCCTCGCTGTTGGGGCTTTGATTGCCCCCCCAATGACACCCCTTCCCTCCCCGCCTCTGCCTACCACAACAGACTTACTGGCTGGAGACAGCCAGCAGTGTCCAGTGTGGTGAGGACTGCTGCCTGTTTAGTCTATTGATGAATCTCTGAAACAGTGCCTAATCTTCAGACCCGATTCGAATCGGGACAGTGATTTGAATCTCCAAATAGAATCACTGTCCCTCTTAACTGGCTGAATTTGAATCCAAAGCAAATACTTGCCACTTTGCACATACCTAATGCAGACACACGTGCTATTCCCTGCCTCCAGTTCCTTCCCCTGCTCCCACCAGCAGGGCAGAACAAAATCCCAGACGTTGTTCAAAAAACCACCTGGACAGGGACTGGAGGATTAAAAAAGAGGACATGTCTGGGAAAACTCAGGTATACAGTAACCTATCAAGTAGTTACTCAGAATCATTTACCCACCTATGAAAATGTGGCTTCTAGATGGTGGTCCGCACATATAAAAGTGCACGTTAAACTTTCATCATTACAAAATTCTCTGAAAAATTTTAATCTGCATATTTTAAAAAAATTATGTACAGATAAAATTCTATGCAACTTACAGGTTTGTACAGGTACAATTCTATGCAACTTAAAAGTTAGGTGTATTCTGCAATAATGCATTGAGAAAGCTTAACAAGTCAGCACAGGTGTGCACCCTTTTTGCCATAAAAACAGACTGTGAAACTTCACTGTCTTAACTGAAAGAACAAGTTGTGTTATTACGGCTTCCAAGCTTCATGCATATGGATTCTACCACTGCAATATCTAAGCACTTTGTAATCATAATGTACCCATTCAATGCTTCTCAGCAATAGGGTGGTACTATTAATCCCATCACACATGTAGGATTAAGTTCCTGTTCAAAGTCTATGCAGGGCAAAGGAAGTTCATGGCATTGCAAGGAATTAAACATTAGTTTCATAGTTCCTATGTTACTACTGGGCCTCCTTCACAGTTTGTATCAATTGCTTCCATTATGCTGGCTTTTTGGTTGTAGCTGGGTTGATCTAAGGACATAGGCAAGGTTTTTTTGGGTAGATGCAATATCTTTTATTAGACCAACTGAGTAGTTGGAAAAAAGTTCTTTGCAAGCTTTTGGGTTTAATCACCCACTTTTCTCCCCTCCCCGCCTTCCTCCCCTCCCCTTCTTTTCTGCCCTTTGTCTTCCTAATGTCCAGCCATTTACTTTTTCAATCAGCCTCTTTTCTACGTTGAAACTTACTACTGTAGAGTTACCTTTACTCACCTTTGTTCCCCCCTCCCTGCTTTTCCCCCCTCCCTTCCCTGATCTACCATTTGTTTTCCTAATTTCCATGTATTCATTCTCACTGACATCCTGTCACACTTTCAGCTTCTTTCATTCCTTGGAGTCTCAGAACAGCAGAGACTTCCTATGGCTGAAGAAGGGTGATTGCACCCGAAAGCTTGCTAAGAACTTTTTCCAACTACTCAGCTGGTCTAATAAAAGATATCTCACCTACCCAAAGAACCTTGCCTGCCTTGCTCCCATTATGTGGATTACTCTGCCTTTTCTTAATATTTCTGTAGAAACTCATTACTTCCTGCACTAGTGGTTTGAAGGCTTGATTTTGCAGGTAAACATCCTATTCATTTGTTAATAGGGAATCCGAATGTTGCTCTTGCCCTTCCCCCTGTCAGACATCCCATTTATTGCCAAGCTAAAGTCTGAGAGCTGCTATATAAAATATAGCATTGTTTTTTCAGGACTAGTGAATTGAAGCACTTTTCAGGGGGTATAGAGGGTAATCCTTATGTTAGGGCAATTAGATTAGGAGCAACACCTGGTGAAGTATCTAAACATAAAGGATTCTTGCTGTTTCTATAGTAGTCTCTGCAATTCCCTTTTGCTGATCATTCTCTACTGCTTGACCACAGCAAATGTGTATAGGTGTTTGAAGAATGTTTGTTGCTTCTGTGGCTATATGGCTGAGGGTAGGTGAAACTTGGGGGCATGCGAACCCCAAGCCTGCAGGCTTGGGCCTGCACATAGGATGCCTGCCAAAAGACTTCGGAAATATCTGAAACCCCTGGTGGGGGTGGAGCATGTTTGCTGGTTGTTATGGTTATGGACTGACTTATGGTTGTGGACTGACTCACGGATTTGGACTTGATTTGGCTTGGAACATGAAACATTTCTTTAAAAAAAAAGTTTGAAGAATGTTTGTTATATTGCTGTCATGTTGAGAGTTATCATGTCAAGGTGTAGAGACCCTTCACAGATCCAGAAAGGGCTGCTAGCTCTGCTGGGCAATGATGTGCAGCTGGGCCTATCAGATCCCTGGGTGGATTCCCACCTGGGAGCATTAAGGAAGGACCCTAATGGACTGAGAAGAGGAGGTTTTGTTGTTGGGGGTGCTATTATGGCTTGAATCAAGACAAGGTCTTGCTATTTTCTTTTGGTTTCCTGTGCTGAGAGTAGTGGGTAGAAAGGCTTGAACTTTTTGTGCTATGGAGTTTTAAAGGTTTTTTTTTTAATCATTAAACTGGAATTTATAACTCTTGGAACAAAGTTCTAGAACCAATTTATCTGATCTGGTTATTTTATGACGTTTTTACAATCTTTCTTGTAATGTTAACCTGTGATCAATGACTGGGCATCATAGCTGGCTTGGAAAAACCTCTCTGCTTCAAATGGATTAAAGTAAATGTTAATAATTTAGTTAAACATTAAAAAGGGGGGCTTTGAGAGGCAGAGAGTGCCTTGTTGCATCATTCTTGGACACTCCTGTTTTGGTTGGGGGGGAAAAAAAAACAAGTGAGGATTTTGAATTGCTTCTGTTGTAGATTCCATCCAGTCATACAAGAATATGACTTGCAGTCTGATGCACTCTATACCACACTTTAGTCTCTCTCTCTCTTTTTTTTTTTTAAGTGGTTGGTTACAATTTGTAACAGTACTTCAGTGGAAAGCACACATACCTTCCTCTATGGCCAGGAATAGGCAAGCCCTGGCACAGATACAAGAGCATAGTATGCAAAGGCATATTGTTTGGCAGATGTGTCTTGGGGTGGAGAGTGGGGCTGTGCTGCCACAACAAAGAACAGGTCACTCCTGGCTCCCCTTGGTAAATCAACATGTTACAAGTCCAGGCTGTGGGTGTTTTTGGCACTTTGCCCAGAAATGCTGCCAACCTCTGCTCTATGGTATGCTTTGGTGTTGGTAATTGAAGCAGAAATTTGGGGTTTGGATCTGGAGTTATGCATTATGCTTTCTAGTGCAATGTCTGATGAGCCTCTGCTTGTCCTGGTCAGAGAATACTTGACTACCTAACCCTCCATCTCTTCCAAAATTAGTCACAAGGCTGTATCTATGAACTTAAGGGGTCAAGAAGCTCTGTGAAGGATTTATTAAGTCAAGGCCTTGGAAGTACTATTCACTGGAACACTAGCCAATTTTAGTTTTGAACTCTGGCCTAACCTTAACTGATAGTCAAATGCTTCTGCCTTGCTCCATCTGTACCCTTCTTAGTGATTCTTAGACAAGAAAATATCATGGGGTACCAAGCAATTCCTAATCTTTGTTGTTTTATAAGGCCTGGCCTTACCATCCATTGCCCTTTGGCTTGGTTGAAGATAGTGTGATGGAAGAGTGCCTATAGATGGATGGGACCAAAGAACTTCTTGAATAATTTAAGATGTGCAATTCTACTTGTAGAATTCGGGTTAATGCATGTTCTTGCAAATTTGGCTTCAGTGGGACTGTTTTAAGTGATTAAGGGTAAGCATATGCATAAGCTTGTGGCTTATAGTATCTGAGTGACTGAATCCCTTTTATTGTGTATGACCAACCTTTGTACTGTGTGATGCAGCATTAGGAACATTCTGTTCAAAATGCCTTTGGAAATGTAACTTGTACTCTAGGGGAAATGGCCCTGGAGTAACACAGGGGATGCAAAGGAGTCTTTACTTTTCGCGCGCGCGTGCGCGTGTGTGTGTGTGTGTGTGTGGAAAAAGGGGGGCTTAAAGGGGATCAGGAAATAATTGTCTAGTTGTAGTTTAACATTAGTTATTCCTTACAATGTAGTAAATATGGGAATGGGTAAAACAAATTTAGGTGGAGCTAGTAGAGTCCTGTCAATTAGTGCATTCTGAGCCAGCTGGAAGACATGTACGGACCTGCATCAGTAGAATAAAAAAATCATATTTCTCCCCCCCTCCCCCCCATCTGTCATAGAGACTATACTGGCATTCATTGAAGTAGTTTGTTCCTAGGGAAAAAGTTTTGGTATCAATATAAGAAAGCAGCAGGCTGTTAGCTTACTAGTTTACCTTTCACACCACCATATGGGCAGAAGGCACAAGGTGAGGTTTTATAGACAGTGAAGTCAGGGGGTACCACTGCAGACCTTGGGGGCCCACCTGAGCTATGTTTATTCTATCGGACTCTGATAAGACAGTATTGAAGTGGCTGCATGGGCAAGCTGAGGATCCTGATACTTGAGCAGTTTGTCACACTGTTGTATGTCTCATTAGTTTAATGAAAGCTAATTTAAGAACAGTCACACATGCTGCATCTGATTGCAAAATAGATGTTCTGTGAATCTGTGGGTAGGGGGAACAACCCTCCTTTTAATTAAACTTGTTTTTGAATTCTTAGCGCATCAGTTCTAATTATAACTTGAGAGCTAAATAATTGATAGGGCGAAGTCAGCAACTGTCATGGTGTACACATAAGAGGTCCAGTCAGGTGCCTGATGCACTTGCTTGTATGAAGTCCTGTGACCATCACATCAAGACCTTTGACATGTACCTCTGTGCAAGAGTATAGAGGAGTGGAGGCTGCCCTAATCCTACCATCCCTCACTTTAGACCAGGGGTTCTCAACTTGGGGTGAGGGGGAAGGTCTGCAAAAGATGACTACAGTGAATCAAAAAGTATGTGAATACCTATGCTTACATTCCAAAGGGGTCTGCAGCTCCATTCATGTGTGGACCCCCTACAAAACTTTGAAAAAGGTTGCAAATTGCTCCTTTAGACCATTGAAACAGAATCCAAAGGCCAGACTAAGTGTAGATGTTCAGTGCCTCAATGGCAGTAGCTACAGCTAGTCAGAGAGCAACAGATAAGAACTTCTTTTGGCTGTTTAATGCCTCAGTGAGGGTGCACTTCTGTTAGGGTGATGTCTACTATTCTTTCTCCAACCAAGGACTACCCACAAGGCAGTGGGGGGTAGGGTTTTGAGATGCCCTATACTTGCCTTACTCTGGAGGCTGCAACATTGTGCTATTTTACAGGAGTAGCCCCACCACATTGCCACCAGGCCCTCTAGTTGGATGTAGCTTACAGTCATACCCAGGACCAGATAAGGCAAAGTACTGAAGTTCTTACTACGTATGGGGAGGTGAGTAGCTTCAGGGCTACACTTCTGTTTTGGCATATCTTCAACCTTGCTCTACCTAGGATAGGGCTAGGAGCAGGACAAAGTACTTTCCACAGAGAAACTGGTCTTTTTTCTACTTCTTATTGCCTGAGGACTGAGTTCACAGTGCGCTGAACCTTTTCTGCTCCCAGAGGGTATTGAAGGGAGATTAGACTAGTGCTCTGATTAGTGCTCACTTGACTAGTGCTCATGAGAGCGTCCTCCGCGCCTGCCGCGTTTCCCGCCGCTACGCCAAGCTGATGCGCTGCCTCATGGTGTCCGACACCATCCGCTGGTCCCGCGACATCTACGTGGAGCACATCAAGGGCCACCGCCAGTACATCGACCTCTTCAGACCAGCCGCCGCCGGACCGGACCCGGAGGACACCGCCTCCTGAACCGCCCCCCCCACCGCTTCGCTTTGCGTCGAGAGGACTTCACCGCCGCGGACGACCCCGCCCTACCCGAAGAGGACCCCCGCAATCGGACTCTATGGACTGAGACGCTCACTCAGAGCCACTTCCTTCAACATCGCGGACCACTGTAACGGGTACGTGTGTATCTGTCTCCTTTCCCTCTCAGCGTCGCCCCCGGGCTTAGTTGGCTAACATTGTATGGTATGTAACCTAGTCGCGTTCCCCTCCTCTCCCCCATCCCTCGATTGTTAGTCCCTCGCTCGGGCGCTTTGTATTTCCATCTCAACTTTGTCATCTTTTTCCTGGATTCCCCATCCAAAACATCTACTAATAAAAGTCAATCTGCACTTGGGTATAGAACATCTTGGGACAGGTACAGAATATGAGAAGATGAAGAGGGCCCCAGGCCTTAAGTGGACCTATTTGTACTTTGACCTCCCATACTGCCAGTCCCAAATATTCAAAACTATATTTGGATCACAAAAGCATTTAAGAAAACCCACTCCCTTGCCTTATTTGTCTCTTGCTAGTGAGGTGCACATCACAGTGGCTGCATATATGAACCAGGAGCTTGCTGGTTTTTAAGAAAAGGAACAGAGCTTCCCACATAATTGTCTGACATGGAGAGGCTTAACTTTGAGAGAATCTTGCAGTACTTACTACAGCTGGCAACTTTGCACTTGTGTGAGAGTCCCATTGAACTCATTGCAGCATTTGGAATTTGAACAAGGACTTTGGTATTTACACTGCAGTGAGATGTGCCTGTAACTAATAAATTGGACTGTAACACTTTTGCAGAACAAAAAAACCCTGAATTCTGCCTGTGTTGCAGTGTGGCAGAGCCTTGCTTAGGGTTGCTGTTCTCTCAGACACTGGAAGGCCAAACTTTCCTCGTTGTATGGGGGAGAGGGGGACAGACAGAACAGGCTCTTACCCTCCAAGAGATCCTCTCTTTATTTTAGTGGGAATGTCTGTTTAAAACAAAAGCTCCAAAAGCAGCTGTCCTTGCTGCAACCTGACTGGTCATAGAATCAGAAGGTCAAGATGGATGTGAAGTGATGTAGGAGTGCAGTTGAGTTGTGAAGGGACCTCCAGAGCTTCACAGAGTCCAAGCCTCTGCCAGAGGCAGGATCATCCCTATCCAAACCTTCCTATATGATCTGTCATTTGAACTTTACGTAAGACTACCTGCCATGTGAAGCTGACCAGCCTAATGGTTGGCATCCTTCACAGGGAAATGCACACACAGCAAGCAGGCAGGACTTGAGCAGACTTTTGTTTTTGGATTTTGTTTCTTGCCATTGATTTGTTTAACTTTGTGGGCACCGGGATGTGACCGCTTCTGTGTCTTTGCTTGAGTCACTGCTGAATTGGGAGTTAAAATGACTGACTGGTAGGTGGGCAGAACTGCCAGATTCCTGTGTGCTGGCATAGAGGCCTCTCTGCAAACCCACCCCAGGCCTTGGAGAATTAGGGTTGGCAGTGAATAAAACGATTAGTTCACTTTGCTCTTCTGCCACAAGCACGGACTGGGGAATGAGCATCTGGGCTTCTGGCCCCTGTGGAAATGGGTGTTGTTCGCAAACAAAATATGAATCTCTCTTAAGCACTCCCCATGCAAGCCTGCCTGCCAGCAGGGGTTGGATTTCCCCCCTCCCAGAATTGGAAGCAGGGTTTGGTGGGGCTTTTTTTGTTAATTTCGATTTATTCCTCCGTGTCAGTGCAGCGGCGCCTTCTGCCCGCTCTCCTGCCCTCAGCTGCTCTTTCAATGGGGGGGAGGAAGAGGATGTGGGCGCCCTACGTGCAAATACAGGGCGTGGCCTAACAGCACCGGGCCGTTCCCCTCCTCGAGGCCGGCTCCTGCGGGGGGGGTGCTCCTGCGCGGAGCCTGACGTGCAAACGTAGGGGGTCCACTACCCGCCTCGAGCGCGGGCGTGGCTGCCATGCAAATGACGACTCAAAAGGAAGAAGCCGCCGCTCCGCCTTCCCGGAGCCCGGCTCGCGTGTGGGGGAGGGGAGGCGTGGGCGTGGCTTCCCCGAAGCGGGCGGGGCAGCCCCTCGCGGAGCCGGCGTCGGAAGTGTGCTGTGCGGCACGGCCGGGAGCAGCTGTCGGCAGCGCGGGAACATGGCGAGCGGCGCCGGCGAGGAGGTGAGCGGCGTCGGGGCCCCGCAGTAACCGTGGCAGCTGCCTCCCCACGACCCCGCGGCGAGGTGGGGTGGGCGCCGCGGCGAAAGTTTGTCGGTGGCGAAGGACTACCCTGTGCCCAGGATGCGGCGGCTGCGGGCGGAGCCGTCTCGGGGTCGGAGCTGCTGCCCTCACGGGGAGGGAGTTGGCCCCGGAGCACGGAGCGTGTTGAGACCTGCCTGGCCGCCGGGGTCCCGCAGTGGCCGGAGCAGATGCTGGAAGGGGAGCGGACTGAGTAAGGCGGGTTTCCCCCTTTCTCCCCGCTCCTCTGCCCCCGGCAGCCTCCAGCGTTTGAGGTCTAGGAAGTGCTGATGCCGAGGCCGAGCCCCTCAGTCCGGTGCCCCTTTCCTCCAGGCATGTATGTGCCTCTCCTCTCTGA
Organism: Crocodylus siamensis; assembly: GCF_052110815.1. NCBI lineage: Eukaryota > Metazoa > Chordata > Crocodylia > Crocodylidae > Crocodylus > Crocodylus siamensis. The sequence goes on along the minus strand of NC_143397.1, from coordinate 86,897,909 downwards.
AGGTGGTAAGCTGTCCGCCTCCACCGCATCTCGGGCAACAGGTATCGGGCTTTAGTTGCACCCGGTGAGAAGGGGGATTGCTGAAGAAAGTTTGAAGTCTTTCCAAGATCAGACTTGCGGGAGATGAATTGCATGTGACGAATGGGTAGCAGGGAGGGAAATAACCCCTTCCATAAAAGCCAGGTCCTACCTTTTTGGAAGTCTTGGGATCTTAAGATTTTTTTGAAAGCTGAGTGTGGTATTTTGAAAACAGTTTTTTGTGGGTTCTTTTTTTTCTTATTTAAAAAGAAATCTAAGATTATTTAAGCCATCTGTTTCCTGTGTTTTGCAGTTCACCACAACTACCTTGCAACATGCAAATTTTAAGCAGTCATAAAATTTTGGATGTGAGCTTTTTTTTTTTTTAGTTGTCTTTCAAAATCAGGAATGAATATTACCATAGCAACAGATAAAAGGATCTCTAAAAGTTGAAGGAACTTTACGATGCTGCTTTAAAGATTAACATCCATAGTCTTAAACCCTCCCCCCAAAACAAACAAACAAACACAAAAAGCAGGGTTTTGGATGCATATTGCACAGATATGCTTGCATTGCTGTACAAAACTTAATTTATTTAAATAGACTGATGGGGTGGGTTTTTTGTTGTTGTTTGTTTTGTTCCCCCCCACACACACACGCACACTGTGCGAATGTCACTTGTTGCGTTTTGCTTCCCTAGAAGCCTAAGAGCAATTTCTTGTACCTCTAAATCTGATGGCTCAGGTATATAGTGGCTTAAATACAATGGGAAGGAAACCTGGGAATCAAAGTTCAATAGAACTTGACAGGAGATGTTTCCTCAAGGTCCAGGTGTAGAACTCAGTTGGATTTCTCTCTGTTCCAGTCTAGAGTAAATTAAAAGATTGCAGCGTGTATGTTCCTCTTAGGTCAGTGTTCACCCACTAGTGGATCTCAATCCACCGGTAGATCTTGGAGCCTCCTGTGGTAGATCTTAGAGTTGATCTGAGGCTGGGGTGGGGGAGCTGAGTGCCTGGGCGCATGTATGCGGGTGCCCCAGCCCAGCAGGTCAGTCCATGGGGGAGGGAAGTGGCAAGGGCTAGATCGAGGCCCCTGCAGTGAGGGACAGTGCTGCAGGGGTAGGTTGAGTGGGGGGGACTTACCTGCTGGGGAGGTGTGCCCCCAAATAATTTTTTTTCTCTATCTGCCCCACTTCCCCTTTCCTCCCCACAGACCTGCCTGCAAGGCAGGAGGGGAGGTGCTGTGGCACACAGTAGAACTTGGGTTGCTTTTAAATGTCAAAGGTTAAACATCACTGCCTTAGGTGTTGTGTATGCAGAGAAAGTTTGGCAATCATTGATTCTTCCAATCAGGGCGGATCCATGAGAGGTCACCCAAACCTTTGGAGCATATGCCTAGGCAGGAGTCTTTTTGAAGTAGTGAGGCTTCCCAGACCTTCCATCCACTGAGACAGAATCTAAAGGTCAGACTGGGTTTGGATGTTTGGTGCATGACTGCATCCAGGAATTGAACCTGGGTCTCCTGTGCAGGAGATGAGGATTCTACCACTGAACCACAGGGAACTTTGCAGAGAAAGCGTGAGGCTATCTTGTGCCTCTCTTGCTGTTTTTGTCTTCCAGTTTCTTCTAATATGCAGAAGAGTACATTTTTTTTACAGCTTCTGGTGCTGCTAAATGGTGACAAAATACTCAGCATTTTTTCCAGCTAACTTGAAAGCTTAGTAGCCTTCTGTTCCTCACATTGACATTTTGGGTTCTGAAGACCTTGTTTTCACCATGTAAATTCTTGAAACTGTTGTAAGTATACTCCTCAAGGAAAAGAATTAGCAGTCCTGAATTTGCATTTAAACCTTCTTTTTACACAGTATCTGGTGCTTGGAAGTCCAAGTATGTTGTTTGGAACTTGGTCTAGTAGGTGGCAAATCCTCAGGTGTAACACAGCCCAGAGAAAGACCTTTAAAGAAATAGGCACCTATAAAATGGCTTTTTTGTCTTTCACTAAAACATTGACTTCTTCTGTATGGAAATTAGTTAACATTATATTGAAAGGATACTTTAATTTCAAGCACTTCTGAATTTAGAGAGATTAGATAGCCTTACTCTCTTGGAAAGGATATCAGTATTAGAGCAGAAGAGCTCCCAGGGGATGGGACAGGGAAGTGGGGAAGTGAACTGAGGGGTGAGAGCAGGGAAATTGAGGCTTGTTCACATGAGTCCAGGCAATCCTCGACTTACGTTTCGCACTTACGAAGTTTATAAGTTGATACCGTGTTTCAACTTTCTGACATCAGTTTTGACTTTACAATGCTGGACCCGATGTGATGCCACACCAGCGAACAAGTTCGCTGTGTTGCCCATCTCCCTGGAGAACATCTGTCCAAACTTCCTTGGACACTTTCTTTAAGAAAGCAGCCAAGACTCCAGCTAAGAACCCTTCAAAAAGTCCAGCAAAGTCACCTTGGAGTTCTTCCAAATCAATATGATTGCTATTTACAATATAAATACATTAATGTAGCTATATTACTCATCTGTCGTTGAGTACAAAATTCTGGGGTGTATTTGGTGAGAATAGGATATTGGGCCTTAGTTCAGGAATGAATCCCCAATTTATAACATTGTTTCTTATGAGAAAATTGGTTCCGAGTTACGTTTCAATTTAAGATGTGGTTTTCAGGAACCAATTCTATTGTAAGTCTGAGGACTACCTGTAATTGCTGCTTTTATGATTCAGCTCCTTTGAACAGTTGTTCCTCCTCCTTTTCAAAGAGATTTTCTAGTCTTCCCAGAAAAAAAGCTGCTTCATGATGCACAGCTAGCAGGTGAACCAGTTTAGAGAAATGACTGCCTGTCTGATTTCCAGCTGACTACTAGCCAAGCTTTGAAGGCAGAAAATAAATTCTAACCAGTAAAGATGGTCCATTTCAGAATGGAATACTTATTTACTCTAATATGTTTTAATAATAACAACTATGACAAAGTAAAATCCAGTGTAGGGATGTTCCATAAGGATTTTAGTCCCAATTGCATTTAATCCTGAAACAAAATTTGGAGACATTTGAGAGAGAGAAGCTTGAAGAACAGCAAATACCCACTTCAGATGGGTAAAACTTACACTTTTTTCCTTTGTGGACACCTGATGCACAGTGTCCCACTATAACTAGCAAGCAATTGACAGTAGGGAAATCTGTACAAGTTGCAGGGCAATGAAATAATATCAAGAAAGCTGAATGAGGAGGAAATACTAACTCATAATTGAGGGGACTTATTTTGTCTTTTCCCCTCTATTTGTTAACCTTTTTTAGATCTCTGTTGTTTGTTGTGATAAAATAGCAGCAGAGTTGCAAAGGTAACTTAATGGAAGCTTCCTAAGTAAGCTACTTGTCTTCTATTTTAAAGACTGTTTCAGGTATGATTTTTTTCTTGGTTAATTATAATCTGGCACAGCAGATCTGTGGTATTTACTTATTTTCTCCTGTAAATGCTTAGGAGTGGCTAGGGATGAAGAGAGCTAGTGGCCTGAGTAGTCATTCTTGAAGTTCTTTGCTTGCACAGTAATGCTTTGCAAGCTCTAAAGGCTTGGAGTGGCTTTTATATTTATGCAGCAAAGTGGTGTTGTCTCTTTCCTTAATGCTCATATGTTAATGTAGGATTAAAGTCTTTCAGATCATGCTTTTGAACTGGCAAACTAGATGTACAGCAAAGTTGCTGGAATGAAAGTAGTTCGGGGCTCAAAGGAAAGGTAAATGGGCCAGGCCAAAATAGTGCTCACTAAGGGAAACCGGATAGTGAAAAGTTTAATTGTACCCTACCTGCAGATTGGCCAAGCAAGTTGGCCATGTGAGCTAGACTGTTTTGTTTGATAAAAATAATAAGCACATGTAGCCTAACACAGTTAGTTTGCCAGGTTGACATGTGAGAAGACTTTCTTGGCTTCTGGTATAGAAAAGGTGGCAGACAGAAAGAAGGGAGAAAGCAGTGGTAAAATGGAAGACTTGGTTCTGCTATATTTGGAATCATGGAAAATTTCACCAGCAGCAGAGATGTAAAATTTCTGGAAATTTTGAAGCCATGGAAATAAACCACTTCTTGTTTGTGTGTGTGTGTGGGGGGGGGCAGAAACTTTGGGGAAAAATTGAAATGTATGCAGTACTTATTTTCTTGGCACCCTTTACAGCTCTAAATTCACTTTCTTACTTTTAAGAACATAAAATGTATTTTATATAACTTGGTTTGCTCATAACATTATCATGTTTTAAAAGTATAATTTATTCAGAACATAATTACAAACTTTCTAATTAAATTTACTTCAAAATGTTTTACATTTTTGTTACAAATGAAACTGCAAGCTGTTAAACTGTAAGGAACCTAGCATCTCTTTAGTTTTTGCCAGTTTATGAGAAGCAGGCAAAAATTAAAGTTGAAAATAAAAGAAACCATCAACATTATAATCGAACAAAGAAAGTTATTATGTATTCTGGACTTAGTCTCCTCCACAGTGTCAAGGAGATACAGAAAACACTCAGCTTTTTCTTTAAAAAAAAAAAAAAAAGTGTGTGTGGTGGGGGGAACAGACACGGGACCAAGACTTGTTGAACACAAATTTTGCTACATGAAACTTTTGTCTAATTAGTCTCACTTTTTGAGCTATCACCATCAGCAGTTTCTGCTTCTAAACCTTCATTTTTATCATTTCATGGACTTCTGAAAACGGAAGTTATGCCTGGATTGAGACAAACTTCTCTACTCTTTCACACTAGTTTATTTCTTTGGTGTGAGTATCAGCCAGTTTTTCATGTGCTGCAGAAGATGGAGGAATCAGAAGCAGGCAAGAAGCAAGAGGAGTCGGAGGCTGTCACGCAAAGGCCTTGCAACCATGTTGCAGGAGGGATATGCTTGGTAGAGTCCCAGACTGCATTCGTGGACCAAATACCTGAAGATGTTCTGTATCATGCAACATTTGAAAGTACCTTTCGAACATTAAGTCCTAAGTGTGTTGCTTGTTTTGTAATCCAGTCAAATGCAGTAGTGGTACTATCACCACTAACATTTTTGCCTTTGAATTTTGGATCCAAGAGAAACCAAAATTCTTCCCGTCTGTTAAGGAAAAGCGAAAGACTTTATTCTTCTTTACTTGTAAGTGGAGATGCACTTAGATTCTGAAAAACACTTGATTTTTATCTGGGCCGTTTGGTAAGGAATGTTTAACAGAAGTGCAGTGTCTGATTCAGATGCAGTGATTGCTGAAAAAGATTGGCTTTAAAATCTTCAGGGAGTTCTGCAGCTGAACCCAGCTGAACATCTTCATCAAGTACAGTGTTCCTTGCACTTCTGGGTAGTTCAAGAACGGTAATAATAGGATCTTAAAGAGACTCTTTGTTTTTTAGTAAACTTTCAAATGAGATCACCACTCCACCCCATCTAGTGATACTCAAACTCTGTAGTAAAACTATCTTATTCTTTGCATTCTTTTCTTCCTGCTGCTTCTTAAAGACTGCAGCTACAATATGAGTAACTTTTACATGTTTTATAACTTCTTTTGCTCTTCTATAGATCTTTTGCAGAGTGTCCAACTTTATGATGTCATTAAGAAGCAAGTTTAGCCTGTGGGATACACATCTAATTCAGTAATATGTGGATATTTATCCATCATTGTCTCCCATGCTGCTTTTATGTTACTTGCATTGTCAGTCAGTGAAGCAAATACTTTATCGCTCCCAATCTTCTGTAGGACTTCACATATTTAACTACTGATACATTCTGTAGTATGCCTGTTCTCTTCTGTTAATGCTTCTGTAAAAACCTGATTGAGGTGTTATCACAAAGCTTACAATTCCTTCTCCCTGCATCTGTAAGTACTGTAAGACACTACAGCAGTGGTTGTTTTTTTGTTTGTTCGTTATTTGTTTTGTTTGTTTGTTTGTTTTTCCCCTTGCATGGATTGCATTACACATTCATATTCTAACTCTAAAAGAGGCTTGCTCAAAGAATGTCTGCTGGGTAAACTATATGATGGTCTTGGTAATTTTAAAAGCTTCCTGCCAGTAGTTTCAGTTATTGACAGTGATGTCACAGAAGAATATATTGCTCTTGCAAGAGCTTGGTCAACTTTTTCCTGATCTCCAGGTGTCCTCTTGTCTACAAATGAAACTATATTGAGAGTCTTTTGTATACAGTTGGCTGCAATATTTGGTTACTTGAGGATGTTGATTGGGCAACCCTTTGTGATGCTGATCTTATAGAAGCAGCAGCAGTAGGAGGACTTCTGGGTCGAGAACACTGGAAAGAGCTACTTGCACTCTCATCACCGTGCTCTACCTCCTCCTTGCTTATACCCATGAAGGATTTTTTTTTTTTTAAATGTCTGCAGGACACTTCTTGCTTACAAGGGTGTGTTTAGTCATCCTAGTAGCATTTGGAATTGCATATTTCATTTGACAGTATTTGCAAACTATTTTTTTTCTCAGAATAACTTGCAGTGTGGAAATGCTTTCATATGCTAGAAGTTGATCACACCAATTTGCTGAAGGAGGAAAAAAAGAAAAATGTAATTTAGTGGCTAGTTTGTGTATATAAACACTAAGCTACAGCATGTACAAATATAGTAATGGATGGAGGAGAGGCCTCCTAAAGGTTAACTGTGAACAACTTTCCTGCCCTGCAGGCCTCAGCTTGCTGCTAAGGCTGGGTAATGTGTCACAAAACATCAGATTAGTAGGAATTTCAATTATGAATTGCATAGGTTATAAAACTATACTAATGCAGCTAAAATATAGCTTAATATACTGAATTCAGAGAAACTCTTTCAATAAAGAAGTATACTTTCTTTCATCTCCTTTGTGCTACTTTTGTACTTCTGTGGCTCAATGTCACAGGGCCAGGAGGAGGCAGGTTCCTTCCATCTCCAAAACCTTTAGACTTGTTTTGTCTCCTTTCCCTGAGGCTTTTCAGTAAGCAGGGCAATAAGCTCCTTGTTTCTAATCTCTACAGGAACAAATGGATGCTGCTTCTAGTGTCTACTCCCACTCCTTTGAGGCCTAGTCAGGAGGACAGGAGCAAATCCAACCTCTAGATCAAAAGTCAACAATAGAGGAAGTCTACAAGCAAAGAAGGCACTGAATCCTTCCTTCTCATGTGAAAATGGCAGTGCCCCCTTGGGGCAGAAATGCATCTTGCTCTTGCATTTTGGAGTTGTACTGTACTGCTTGTCCTCTATGTACAGGAATTGCAATGCTCTGATACTGTGGGTAGTCTTCCTATTACATAGTTTTTAGAAAACATTTTTGGGGAGTAAAGGGTAGCAATCTATGAACACCTTGTCTTTTAAACATTTTATTCGTTGTTCTAAAAGAAAATATTTCATAAGGTTGGGTTTTTTTTAATTAATTTTTTCCCCAAAAGCTTTCAATTGTTCCAATTTCAGAAAAAAAACAACAGTCCCAGAGAACTTGTGGGGTGGTGGGGGGAGGGGGAATAGACGGGACATGTTTTCCCCAACATTTTTCTGTGCGTTTCCACCCCCCTTGGGCCTTCACATCTAACCGGCAGATTGATGGTATGGATCTCATTGCTTTCCTGATTGACTGAGCACAAGGAAAAAAATGGAAAGGTGGCAGCTTATGTCATGCTGGCAGTATATTTGTGAAGCTAAGGAAAGCGGGTGTAAAAGAGTTCTTAAAGCTTGGAAAACAAGGATGAATTAACCTAGTTCCAACTGCTTAGAGTATCAGGTAGCCACAAAAAGAAAAGGGGAATTACTTCTACAAGGTGTCAACTTGGGGCAGGTGGGGTAATGCTTTAATAGTTTTTATAAATTATGTTTGCTAATGGTAGACTGTAAGGAGCACTTCAAGTTTCTACTTTGCAGAGATTAGGGGTAGCAGGGTCTGGGACGCGTTAGTCATATTAGTTAGTATGTACAAGGTAGGTCTAGAGTGCACGCTAGTTCGAGTCACCCTGATGTGCTGCTTTTGTAAAGAATGCTGTTTTAAACTTCTGTGACTACTGTAAATAAAGTTGTTAGACAAAACACGCTCAAGAAGACCATGAGAACTTCTTGGGTCTTTGTCAAGTAATTGTTAAGTAACTTATTCAAAAATGAAGTACATAATATTGTCAAGTAACTCATTCAAATACCAATACTCCTAAGTTACAGTTATGTTACCAGTCATGACTGTCTCATGGGTAAAATTGTCAGAAGTAAGGCACTACTGGAATTATGATCTCTGGTGGTGTTGGGTTCACCAGGCACAGGGCATCCTTACAGGTTGAAAGAGTGCCATTTACAAATGTGCAGGTTCTTTGAGAACTGCTCCATATCAGGAGTTCCAGATATGCAACAAACTGAAACCTTAAAGTATGCTGGAAAATTTTGGCCAAAATTTACATAATTTCTTTTTAAAGATGGAAGGCATTTCCTTTTTGTATTAAAGCTGGGGTGAAAAAAAACAGTTAAGTCCTGTATCAGACTGAGATTTAGCACGTGTGCTGCAGAAATCTAGATCTTCTAATTGTTTTGACTATTTTTAATTGTTGCTCAGGAAGCCTTTATTGATTATGATGATTAAACTCCTTCACACATTCTAGTTATAGTGCAGAAATCTCCCATCATGTGGTGCTGGTTTCTGCCTTCTAAAAGGAGAAAAGGCAGGTTTCTCCAAATGAATATTAAAACACTTTTGAAATAGAAAATGGTCTCTTATGGTTTTGCAACCCAAAATCAGCTGTTGAATCCACAAAGACAGTGATGTTCAAACTTCTGGCCCCGTGGGCCAGATTAGAGGGGCAGGGCCAGTCTGCAGGCCAGATTTGAGCCCCACATACCAGGATTGTGACCTGGTGCTTCGCACTACCCTTTCTTGCCCCTCTGCACTGGAATTGGTCCCTGGAGGCTTGGCACCACCACTTTCCTCTGTGGTCGGGCACTGGGGCCCAGCACTACTCCTGGTCAGCCCCGTGCACTAGGAGCAGGAGCCTGATCAAGTGCATAGGGCTTGGGGATCCCCATGGTCTAGAAATTTGGCAGTGGGGGACCATTGCCGTTGTTCCCCCACTGCCAAATTTCTGGACCCAGGGGTTGAGCATCCCTGCACAAGAAGGTTGACCTGTTGTAGAACAGACTGTAGTCCAGTGTTTGGTTCCCTACCCCCAGGAGGAGAGAATTTAGTGGCATTAAATAATTATGTTACTTTCAGTAAAAAATAAGCCCCAGAAATCCTTGTTTATCAGATTTGCATAAAGAAGTTTAGAAACTGCATTAAAAGCCTTAGAAGAAAAACAGGCCCTATGAGAAGCTAAGCAAATGTTTATGAGACTTACAGCATTGTTATAGTAAGTCGAGACCAACTCTCCAGCAAAAAAACACATGCAGCTTTGAAAAAATTCTATTTAGAACACACAGGCAATCACTTATAGTTGACACTTAACTCTGAAGTAACTGGAAGTATCGAACTGTGTTCTGTTGAGCTTAAACAAACCATGGGAAAGAGATTCAGTAGCCCAGTGCCCATTTCATTTAATGTAATATACTGTACAAAATGATATGTAGCTGCAGAAAACATTTGATATAAAATGTCAAATAGAAAATAACTTTCTGCCCCTGCCTTGTCCTAACATTGAAGTGATGATGTAGCCATGATGGTCCAGGAGAAATGGTGAGAGGCAAGGATTTTTGTGGGTGATCTCTTATTGGATGAAGTACAGTAAAATCTCTGCTATTCAGCATTTAAATAGCTGGAAGACTTTACTAGGTAGAATTTCATGCTGGACTCTGGGAGGGGACAGGGGAAAGTTTGCACATAGCAATTGTGTTGCTGCTGCTCCATGCTGGTACCACCACTCTGCAAGCAATGCCTTGCAGTGCTGCTGCTCTGCCACTGCTGCGTGCTGCACCCTGCAGCTACTGCTGCTCTGTGTGCAGCTGCTGCCACCCCTCACAGCTTTGCATTACCTGAAAACCCTGCCGGGTTATTTCAGATGAGCTGAGTTTTTACATAACTGTCAATCTGCTTACCCTGGGGGATGCTGGATAACAGAGATTTTACTGTATATAGTTAGGGGGGACTTTGATAGGCTTTTAGGTACCCTTCCATCCTTCCTCAGATCTCTGCTGAGGAAGGTAGAGTGGTACCTGAGAGCTTGCCTATGTGCCTCCTAGCTATGCATTTCCCCTTTGTGCTTCCCCTCCCCCCCATAAAAGGCATCACCCACAAAAATCCTTGCCCTGCTTGTTATCCCTACTTTGGAGTACAGTCAAATATTGTCTTCAGGTTTTTCACAAGGGATCAGTGTTGGGGTTGACAAGCTGGTCAGTTGACTTCCTATTTGCCCATAGTAAAAACTTGTCAAATATTCCTGGAGGCCAAGAATACCCTTGTGCAGATGACAGCCTTCCTATTTTATTGTATCTCGGTTAACGAGTTAAGTATTAACTTGTGCAGGAGGACTTCATGCCTTACTCCTCAGTCCTACAGGAGTCTGGATACACAAACACACACGCCATTTTTGGAGCAAGCATGCCCTGTTCTGCCCCTCTCTCATGAGCTTTTCCAGTCTCCTTCCATCCCCATTAAGGCAGGTGGGTCTGCAGGAGGAAGAACTAAAACCAGTAGCATAGAAAAGCTGGTCCTACTGGTCTTCTGCTGTCACTGCAGGTATCTCCAAATGTAGATAGTAAAATGAGTGAAGAGTTAGTCTGCTACCTACTGGGCATAACTGCATATAAAAAAAATAAGTTTTGTCTTTTTATAATTGCTATGTGTATGTCTTTATATTTATTGGATTTTTTTTTGTAACTGGGCTGATCCTGGGGTTTGGGATGCAAGCCGAAGAGAAGAACTGTTCAGTCTTGAGTATCGCTTACACTTACACTTATGTAATATTGATAGTTATAAAAATTCATTGCAGTTTTTTAAAATTTTATTTCATTGTTTCACAATAATGGTTAAGTTGCTTGTTGTTTGTAATTTGGACAGGTACCTAACCCTCTGAAGATTAAAGTGACTCTCTTCACTGTTGTAATAAATTAATGCTTAAAATATTTGACTGTTAGTCAGTTGACCAGTCATATAAGTTGTATGTTTGTTTTGTGTTTTTTGTTTGGTCAAATACCCAACCCTACTTCATATTGTAAAATATTTTAAGGTTCTATTTCCTTTGCACTTGGTTAAAACTAAAGATTTTATTTTAGCTTGAAATCCTCACTTCCTTTGATTTGTAAAGATGGAGTAGATCCAGCTGATATGTCTTAACTTATGTGCTGGTTTCTGTTAAGCTGAAAACAACAAGATCAATCACCTAAGTATTTAACTTATTGGCTGTGTTTTCACCCTCAGGTTTGTGCAGCTTGTGGTGTCACAAATTGCATGTATGGAATATTAAAATGTGCCCTGTGCTGCAAATTAGCAGTGGAGGGGCAAATTTTGCTACCAGGATTTCCTGCTAGCAAAAATAAAAAGTACTGGGGAAAAGTGGCATAGAGCTTGTGAAAATAGCATGCACCAGAACAAGCAAAGCCTTGGTCCTCCAGTGAGATGCTCTGGCCAGCCAGAGGGTACTGTTTCATTTGAGCCCTGGCTGCTCCAGCATGCCTGGAGGAGCTGGGCAAGGGCAGTTTGCCCCAAGTGGGACAATATGTCCTACAACAAAAGCATACATGCAGAGGTATGCGCTGAGGCACGAAGTAGTGGCACAAACATGTGACCCTGAAAGTGCATACCTTTGCTTATCTGAATGCAGTCATCTGGTCACAACATGCAAAGGATTTCTCAACCTTTCCCTGTCTTTTTTCTAATGTTTGGTGACAAAGTGCCATCTGCTGTTCTCTGCATCAAGTCCACTCCCAATGAAATGCAGGAATTTAGCAAAAATTAAAATAAATCTATCATTTTTACCTGTGCCTTGGCTTATCATGGGCTTGTATATTTGGAAATGGGTTATTAACAAGATCCATAACTGCCTCAATCACTTAAGACGCTTATCTCAATAGTTTGATTTTGTACCAGTCGTCACAGATTTGAAGGATCCTCTGAATCTCTCATTTTTTGTGGTAGCTTTGTTCAGGTTTGTGTTTTTTTTGTTTGTTTTTTTTTAACTTTCAGTTCATTTTAGTATTTTTGACTTCTCTGAACAAAAGGAAAATATTGAGATGATGTTCTGAAATTAATAAAATCCCTCCCACACCAGCTTGAATAGTTATTGAAAAGAACATTAGTTATCTAAGACCCAGTTTAAATGCCACCAATAGCGCATTTAAAAAGTTAACGTCTCAGCTATTTTTGCATTAAAAGATGGGGTGGATTTGATTTTTAAATCAAATGGATTTAAATCACTGGTCAGGAAGCCTTGATTTAATCATTGCTTTCTATAAAAGGTGCATTCTTGTTGTGTGCTATAACCTTAATATGTATTAGTCAAAAAAAAATTTATTATTCACAACTCGGAGATAAGTGTAGGTTTAATTTTTCAGAAGGTACACCCTATACATTTTAAAGCAGTGATTGTATTGTGGTATTTTTTCAGATTAATTTTGAAGCTGTATCAGAAAACTGAATAATGACATTTAAATTGTTTTATTTAATTAAAACAGCTAATTATGTATTTTGGATATTTTTCTTCAACAACAAACATGTATAGTTCTTTTAACAAAACTATTTTTTAAATTTTTACCTGTTTTAGTTGCCTAAAATGGGGTTTTAACAAAAATTAAATAGATTATTTCAGCCAGGTCAACATGAGAAACTTAAAATACTGGCTTATGCAGCAAAATCAGTCTTCCAGTTAAAAGCTGAATTATCACTTCAGTAGTCCCTAATTGGATTCAGGTGCTTAAATGACTTCTACCAGTTCACTGGTGTGACTTTTTTTTTTTCTTTCAAACCTCATCAGCAAATACATTTCTTGAATGGTTCACCCTTGGCCCTGAAATTTATTGTAGTTGGTATTATGGGGGTGTGATTGCTGGATGCCCTTGTCATAGCCACCCTTCTCTTCTTCAGCAGTTTAAGGATTGACCCTGGTACCAACTATTGAGAATATTGACAAGAAAATGAGTTGGAGATGGTGCTTGATGCATTTGTGTTTTGTTTTTTTTAAATGGCTGTAATTTAACTCTGTCACTGCATATTTCTCTTCTCCAGGTTTCACTCGGTTCCTTCTGAACTTCAACAGCATCAGCAATAAAATAGCGTTTTCCCTGCACTTTGTTCAAAGCTATAGAAATAGGCTTCAGGATAATCAGCATACATTGTACATTTCTCTTTAGCTCAATTCTGAGAACTTTGGCTATGCCAGTTCCATTTATTTTATCACGATCTTGTTCATAAATTGTTATCAGATTAGGCCAGTTCTCAATATCACTCAAAACAGTCCACTACTAAGTTCTGTTGCATGTCTTCTGATATCGAGTTAATCTGGTTCCTCCTGCTTTCTTCAGAGCATCTGCTGCATAGTGGTTGTTACAGAAGTATTTTGCAATTTCGACAATATTGGCTTTTATTTTTGGAGTACTTAAGTCTTTGGCTAAGAGGTATATCAAATGAGCACTGCAGCCATATGTTATTAACTTGGGGCTTTCTTCTCTTCTAGATTACTTCTCATCTCTGATGTATTTGCAGCATTGTCTGTGACAGCTGCATACTAGATGATAGAATTTTTTCAGTTTCTTCTACCTTTTACTGTTACTTCTTGTAAGTATTCTGCTGTGTGCATTTCCTTTTGTATCAGTTGTTTCTGTAAGGTAGACAGTTCCTTCTTCTCTTGTCACAAGCACATATAACTGGATCATTATAGACATTGCACCACCTACCAGGACTCAGGCTAATAATTTTCCCCTCTAGACTTCTTGCATGCTGCTCCATATCTTTCTCATACACTTTATCCAGCAATATTGTCTCAAATAGTATATCATTAGAAGTTTATAATCCCTATTCCATGATGATATCTTTGAGCTTTAATGCATCTTAAATTAAAAATATATATAGTGGGTTTTTTTAAAAGCATCTTGACAAAACAACGATTCTGATTTTTTTTTTTTTTTTAATTATTGATTTTCTTTCTTCCTTTTTTTTTTTTTAATCTACCCTGTTAATAGAACAGTTGCAAAGTTGCCAAAACCCCAAAGCAATTAATCACATTTATAGGGGTGAGGGGGAATGAGAATGAAGTTATTTACTTAGCCAGGACTCGGCAAAGCTGCCACAGCTTTTTGTATACCTGCTACAACTGGTCTACAAAATCTTTTAATTGTTCAGCTACCTGTGCTCAGATGTTTTTACATTATGCACGTTAGACACGGTTGTGATTGGAATAAGCACTTGGTCTCTTCCTTTCCCACTCTTTCTCTAATCCAATCATTTAAAATTTGTGTAAGTTCTCTCCCTCCAGTAACAGGGGTGAGGAACCCTAGGGGGACAGTGGCAGAGCTAAGTGACCACAAGAGACTGCACAGAGCAGCCTGCTGGGAAGTAGGCTACAGAGCAGTAAGCCTGCTGATGAGGCCAATGAGAGATACCTGCTTTCGGCTCGGAGAATTGGAGGTCAGGTAACCAGAAAGAGCTCAGGGCAATCTGAGCTTGGCTTCTGGGCAGGAGAAGGCATTGTGGCCCAGATCTTGAAGGAAAGGAGCTCATTAAAGGGGTCCACAGAGAAGTAAGTGGTTGGTGTTGTATGTTTGATTGTATTGATCTGCAAGGTATGTGAGTGGCTGAAGGAGAGTATAGGTGCCCACGTGCAGTGAAAGTAGTTTAGCTGACCTGAGACTATTATGGGCTTCTGGTCCCTGAAAAGCACTGGTTATGGGTGGAGGCTGCAGGCCCTGAGAGGAGGAGAGAAAGTGGGGGCTGGAAAGTAGGGCTAAAGAGAGAGCTCTGCTCAGGATCAGTACTAAAGGATTGGACTGCACTGACTGGCCACTGAGCTGGGCACAGTAAAACACCTCAAGGCTTGCTCTGGTATTCAGAGGGTAGCCTCCTAAATTTGTATTATTTTTCATCGAGGCATGGTAGGCAAAGGCAGAGTGGTACCCTGGGAGGTAGAGTGAGAGATGGGATTTGTGTGGTAGTGAGGGAATGTTGTAGTCTTTATCAGAAGTAAGGTCCCGTTACAGTCTGTTTCTGTTTCAAGTACTGTGCTTATTTGCAAATATTCTAGTCTTTTTGCTCCTTGTTATATGGGGGTTGGATAGGGAAGTGAGGCTTGTTTTCCCTAGTCTCTATCCGATTCTGGTTACTTTGAAAAGAGACAAATAAGCTCCCTTTCCATCTGTCCTTGTCACCATGGGGCCCAGCTGGCCAAATGACTAACCTCTTTAATTCCTTAACTGCAACCCTCCTACCCATTGCTGCAGAGGTCTTTAATGAGGTTCTCTTCCAGCTCTCATGGCTCAGATAAATGCCCCTGCTTAAAGGATGGAGATAATCAAGGCTTTTGGTCACTGTCACTCTTAATCAGTTTAGCTTCGGTATCCAAATCTCTTTCTCGAAATTTTGCTAATTGCTTCTTGCTGCCTGTAATGGGCAAGAGCTTTCTTTTTAATAAAATGGTGTAGGCCTGTATGGATGCTTGTACATATGATAAAAACTGGCCATTTGTGTAGCTTGACTGTCGCACTGTGCATGTGAAGGTTTTTAAAATTGTTTAAATGAGTTTGTTGCAAATTAAACCATATCCGCATGTAGTTTAGTTTGCAGTATAACTATCAGTAACATTGCAGCCTTTTGACAGGTCACCCTTCCCTCTGCAGAGCCTGACCATGTCTCCCATGGCCAGGGGGTGAGCTGTCAGCGGATCAAGTGGCCCCATAGCTGCTGGGGGCCCTGGTCCTTCCTTCTGCAATGGTGGTGCCCTCCCAGGATGCTCAGCTTGGGTAACGCCCACCTGCCAGCCGCCTGCCCCGGTAGCCCTGTGGGGTGCTGCAGAGGGAAGGACTGGGCCCCCCACAGCTCAGGGGCTGCTGATAGCTTTTTCAACAGACCCTGCCCACGTGAGCTACTGCCAGGCCGTGGATCCCCTGAGCTGCTGAGGGTCCTGGTCCTTGCCTCCATGGTGGCACACCCGGAGCTGTGCTAGCTGTGCGGGTGCTGCCACAGTTTGCAGGCAGCACCTGCTGGATCCAGCTCTTCCCTGAGCCTGTGTAGGAGGCAGTACTCAATGGGCTTCCAGTGTGCAGGCTCAGGGGACTGGTCCCTACACAGGCTCAGGGAGGAGTTGGATTTAATGGGTGCTGCTTGTGAACTGGGGCAGCATCCATGCAGCTAGCGCTGCCTGGGTGACCCCAGGGGGTGCCACTGCAGCAGAAAGAAGGGCTGCTCTTCCCCTTCCTCCCCTGCCCCCCAGCTTAGGGGCTGTATGGCCCAGCAGCAGGCTCCTCGGGGCTGGGGGGGAGCAGGTGGTGAGAGTGGTGAGGGGCCTGATCCTCTGATCCTTCTTCCCTCCCCTCCCCCCACCCAAGCCTGCCTGCCTCTCCTGTGGCCAGAGGGGCAAACTGCCTGTGGATCCTGAGCTGTGGGGGACCCCGGTCCTTCCTTCCATGGCATTGCACCTCCCATGGCCACCTGGGTGGGCAGGTGCTGCCCAAGCTGGGGCAGCACATGCAGGCTTGCAGCCCACCTGGGTGGACCCATGGCGCACTGCCACTGTGGAAGGAAGGACCGGGGCTGCTCAGCCCACCTGCAGCTTGCCCCCCAGCAGCGGGAGATGTGGGCAGGCTCTGCAGGAGTGGAGGAAGAGAAAAAAGGATCAGGCCCCTCATCATAACAATGATGGAAGCCCTTGAATTGAAACAGTGGGTTTTTAATCATTGCAGTTAGTCCCCTAAATTGAAATAGTGGGTTTTTAAACACACATCACATGTCCAACCACCCTACTTTCCATCAGTGTAATGTGTAGGTATACTGGCATCTTCAAAATGTAGAGATCCTACAGTTCTCTCTCTCATAATACTGTCATATTATGGAAGGTATCTTCCTTCCAGAAAATTCCTATTTGCAGTAGACAATCAAATCACACTTATTCTGGTTTTCCTGTCTGTATGATTCTGTGTGTTGGCAGTGCCTTCAAGATCCTGTTCTTCCCTGCTTCCACGGCCGGGTCCATGGGTACTTCTTTTCTGACAATTTTTTTTTCTTTCAGTTGCTCCTGTTGTAGTGGAAGTAACCTGGCTCAGCAGAAAGCATGTGTACATTTGCACGTAACTTTTATACTTGCTACTTGCTGTGATGAAATACAAAAGCAACTAAGGACCAAGGAGGTGATACTCCCCCTCTATGCGGCACTGGTCAGGCCGCAGCTGGAGTACTGCGTCCAGTTCTTGGCACTGCACTTCAAGAGAGATGTGGACAACATGGAGAGGGTCCAGAGGCGGGCCACTCGCATGATCAGGGGACAGCAGGGCAGGCCCTATGAAGAGAGGCTACGGGACCTGAACCTCCACAAGAGAAGGCTGTGGGGGGATCTAGTGGCCTGTTACAAACTAGTCAGGGGGAACCAGCAGGGACTGGGGAAGTCCTTGTTCCCCCGAGCACTACCAGGAGTGACCAGGAATAACGGTCACAAGCTGGCAGAGGGTAGATTTAGGCTAGATATCAGTAGGCGCTGCTTCACGGTCAGGGTGACTAGGGTCTGGAACCAACTTCCAAGCGAAGTGGTGCTGGCTCCTACCCTGGGGGTCTTTAAGGGGAGGCTAGATATACACCTTGCTGGGGTTATTTGACCCCAGTACTCTTTCCTGCCATGGCAGGGGGTTGGACTAGATGATCTACTCGGATCCCTTCCGACCCTAGAAACTATGATCAGCCTACACTTTTTGAAAGGATAATGTAGCCCTCTTAATATATGCACTTATGCAATATGTATATAATGATGCCAATTAAAATTGTTTTTACTTATTTACTTTAATAAATAATAAGTCACTGGCTCTACTATCTACTTGTAATTGCACTCTGTTGAACTTTAATTTGCACCAGAAACAGTGAAGTAGAAGCTGCTGTCAAAGGGCTATTGCTATTAAGCACTGCCTTTTAATATTGTTAGAAACTAATTCATTTTCTGGTTGGTAACTTCTTCTTTTTTCTGACTTCTAACAATAGTCTAGAAATAGACTAGCTTATTATAGGAGCTTTATGTTTAAGTGACATGAAAGGGAAATAACACGAATGTGAGAAGTAGTAGTTGTATATTTACAATAGAAGTACAAGATGTCCAGTGCAGCTGTTCCATAATCTGAATAATTTCCTGGTTGCTTTAGAAAATGATAGAAATAGTGAACATCTTTACATTAATTGAACTGTTACAAGTAAAGTTCAGGACATGAATGTAAGTGTGCTTCTCTTCTCAACAGTTGCTTTATCATCTTTTTTTCTTTGCCAGGAAATACTGTTAACATGATCCTCTCTCCTCACTGTTGTCTTGCTTCACTGCTTAAAAAGCAAGATTAGGTTTGAGGGGAGATTATCATTGTACTTATGATGCAGTCCTGTAGCTCTCTTGTTTCTTTCCCAGAATTGAATTGCTTATTTTGAGTCCTTTCTCCTCTGGCCTGTGTGCTCTGTGGCTTGAGGATTTAGATCATGGTCCCCCGTGGAACCTAGATTAAAGTTCTCCTTACTAGATTGGTCAGACAACACCCAAAGATGCTGTTCCCCGTTCTAGTCGGATGGATCTTGCTAGCAGTCCACCTCCCAAGAGCATCTGCCCATGGTCAAAAAAGTTGAAGCCTTCACGTCAGCACTATCATATCAGCCATGTGTTCACTTTCAAGACGTGATGCTGTCTGTGTGGACTTCTGTGAAAGGCACTGATGGAACACAAGTGAGGTTCTCAAACTCCTTACTCCTGGCAAGAGCCTCATAATCGCCTCTACTATGCTCAGTGCTATTCCTGGCAGTATCGTAGACAATTGTCTATGTAGATAAGCAGGAAGGTGTATTAGGAAACGTATAAAATTATAAATGCAAGAGATGTTAGCAAGCCCAGTAACTTAAAAATTGAAGTTAATTGAAATAACAATTAAAATTTAAATAACTTGGAAATTACGTTTGTAGTAAAATCTCATTAAAATGCATCAAAAACTTGGAATTGTACAGTATATGGGACCAAAACACTACTGTTCAATACGAGGCAAATTGATCCTTTGTGGTTTTTTATTTTTTGATGTTTAAACAAAAAACATGCATGCCATGATTTCTTGACCCTTTGTATTTAATAGTGTATTTTCAGTGATAATTTGATTGTTAGCACAGAGGAAATGTATTAATAGTGGATAGTATTTCATATAAATTGTATAAATAGATTGTTTTTAATATTGCTTTCTTCTTTGGTCTGTAATGGCTTTTATCCTAAGTTCCTAAGAAATTAATTGGAGTCATGAAATAATGCATCTATACATTATTATTTCTGTCATTTAAACACAAGAATCAATCTCAACCTGGATTTGAATTTTTTAATTTAGTACCATATATTTCTCATGTACCATATGCAGTCCCTCCCTCCCCCCTTGAGGATGTGTTTTTTTTTTTTTTATTATTTATTATTTTTATTTATTTATTTATTTTTAGGCAAGGAAAGCCGTCTTAGTGTAGAATCCTAGTAGACAGTCTTAGTGAGGCAGCTGCTTCCAGAAAGTTACTGGTGCCGCATTTCCTGGACACTCTGTGTACCCAGGAGGCTTTACTCTGCCAGTCAGCTGTGACTGTGGAAAAGAACCTAGTGCGCCACCCCCCTCCTCCCCCACAGCCTTTCAAAAAGAAGGTGCGGTTTTATTTGGGGGCATGTATAGAAGAAAATACAGTATTTCTTGCCTAAGCAGCATTAAACCTAAACTTTTCCAACCTGAGACAGTAAACCACACACTCATTGGCTTTTTCTGTCATCTTCTCTTTTTAACTGAAGAATAATTAGTGAACATTAGCATTTAAAGCAACAGGGTATTTATCAGGTAATTATTAGGTGTAAATTTCATTCTTGCATCCTGCCATCCGTCAGTGAAACTGATAAATAGTCTTGGGGATCCTCAAGTTCTGTTCTTCTACAAGTTGTTTACAGGATATCAATAATTCTGCTACACAGAAAGGAAGTCATTTCTAGTAAAACATTCAGCTTCCTTGTAAGACACTTTAAGCACATAGAGTACCTATACACATGCTGGATGCCTGTTCTGACATATGTTAATTAGCACACAGAGCAGACTCAATTAATTAGCATACTGCTGGAGCATGCTGATTAGAATGCTCCAGCAGCCTTTGCATCACATGTATTCAGCATCCTCGCACTTCAAAATGGCAGTGGGGGTGTTTTTAAAGCTCACTGAACAAGCTTTAGTTAAGGTGCCCCCACCACCATTTTGAAGCATGGGACGCTGAATACAAGCATTGTCCTCAACCCTGGGATGTGTAAAGATGCCCTGAGTATACTAACATTGAAGTTTTGCAGAGTAATTTGATATGTTGTGGAGGAATAAGAATGGCGGCAGTGAAAGGACCTGGAGAATGCCACTTCCGGAGCCGATACTATACAAGACTACAAGCTCCGAGATCAGAGCGCGGTGGCGACTGTGAAAAAGGGTGCCTCAATGAGAGAAAAAGAGAGAGGAAAGAGGGGAGAAAGAAAGAGGATCCCCAGAGGATTAGTAACTTATCTGAGGATCTCTCATGGCATCAGCGGGAAGAACGGAGCTCCGGAAGCGAGGGGCAGATCTGGGAGTAGATAAACACAGTGGGACGTGTATTGTACTGCCGACCTGGAAAGAAATCAAAAGAAAAGAAAATAGTGAAACTGACCCACGATTATTCAGCTGTGGAGATGGTGTCTGAGTGCCCATTGAAAGGACCCGAGGCATCAGACACATGCAAAAAAAAAAAAAAAAAAAAAAAGGGCTTCCAGCTTACTTATCAGCCAACAAAGTAAAGAGAGAGTATATAGCAGGGTTTGAAGATAAAAACCCCACAAAAAGGATAGAAAAAGATAGAAACGCAATATGGACAAGTAAGAAAGAGACTTTGTTTATGAATGCTAGGTTCCGTTTAGTCAAATTGACAGTAATAGCATAAGAACAGTATATAAATAGAACCACCATGTTGATATAAATAAATAAATACAAGTTTTGATCTGAATCAGATTATGATTATCTATACCATTGAATGTGTGTGAATATACAGAGGAGTGAACAAGAACTTGCCAATAGTACCCATGAAACCCTAATAGAGACCAAAAAAAAAAAAAAGAGAAGAAAGGAAAAAACTTTATTTTTAAACAACCCTCCTGACTAATAACATCAAAAAATTCGAGCATAGAATAATAATATCCAAGACGTGGCAGGCGGGAAAGTTGGGGTGGCAATGGGTCATTGGTATAGAGAGTGGTAAAGAGACATCTTAAGCGCAACCATGACACATGTGTTCAGACTTTTCTATATGCCTTATTGGGGTGAAGTGAGAGGTGGTTGATTATTTAGTACTTTGTTACAAACTATTTGAAGAAACTCCATTTTGCTATAAATACCAAAATAAGCTATTGGAGGGGGTGGGGAGAGGGTTGTTTGTTTGTTTTTAAGGGCTAACTCCATAGAGTTCTCCTACAACTTCAGTTTTTGCTTATTACAAAATTGATGTTGAAATAAGTGTGAATCAAATATGCAAAAATGTACTGCAGTACACAAAATAAACCTTTTGTGAAACATGGATTTTCATCACAATGCATGATTAAAACTCTGAAATGTGGGAATGAAAAGTGAAGAAACTTGACGAGAGAACAGAGAGTATATTTCCCTTTCTTTCAGCATACACATACTTTAATATTACTGCTAATGTTTTGTGCCAAAGATCCTGTATCTGCTTCCTCAGGGGTCTTTTCTCTGCTTGCTTCCTGAATTATGTAAAATGGTGGTTTTCAACCTTTTTTCATTTGGGAACCCCTAAAAAATGTCAAATGGAGGTGTGAACCCATTTGAATTGTAAGTGTAGGTATTCACATACTTTCGATCATAGTTATCTTTCGCTTAGACATAGGATTGTATTCTGTTCTTTCTCTTCTCCCAGTGCCATGGCAGCCAGCAAATTCAAGTAGATTGCAAATGATTCATCAGTAAACTTCTTCACAGTATATTTCCCACTTTTTCCCAGAGATTGGACGATGTTTGCAACATGTTTGTAGTTTGCAAACTGATAGAACAGCAGATTTGACCAATAGAGTGATAAAATTAGTTTCTTCCACAAGCCACAGATAATTTCCTATAAGTTAAAATGTGTCATATGAGCCTGGGTGTTTATAATGCTGTAGGACCTTAATCTATTTTTCAAAGGCAAATTAGTTGTCACATGGTAATTGAAGACTACTAATAATTTATAATATTTGAAGGTATTTATCAGTTATACCTCTGGTAAGTTTACAGAGAAATCAGAAGTCCATGCTGTTAGATCCATGATTTCCATCATTTTTAGTATTCAATAATTTCCGTTAGTGATGGCAGGTCTAGACAGTAGTATGAATCTAAAATACTACTCATTTCCTTGCAATTGATTCTAAGAATATATAAGTTTGTACATTACTTTAATAATCAAGTCAGGTTTTGTTGAAGTTGCTGTCATAATTTTAGTAAGGTGTTCAAGTTTCCTTCTTGCCTGTATTGCTATTTTCTTTCTCAGGCTGACCTTCAGATAGCTGTTGCCTCTCAGACACTGTGAGAACGGTATGACAGTGGTCATGTTACTTCAGAATATTTTACAATGCTGGGTAGTAGTCCTTTCCTCCCACTTTTCCTCTCTGACCTTCCCTTACTACCCCAGCAATGAATATGTTTAGAAAAGACTCAGAGAAGCATGTACTTGGTTCATTAGTATCAGGGTTATGATCCAGCCAAACTGCTGGTTCTGGTAGTGTCTCGAAACCTAGGAAGACTTCGGCTGCCTGCTTGCATGCTGCTTTAAATTGTTTCCTAACAATAGTAGGCTGTGGGGTATAATGTCTGGACTGGAGATGGGGACTTGGCTTGATTTAATAGGCTGGGATGGAGAAGAGGGAAGAGCCAGCAAGAAAAATGGAATGAAAGAGGAATGATTGGGAGGCTGTAAGTTTTTTTTAATAGCTTCTTCACTAGCTAATGGATCTGGTGTCTACTTGCAGCTCCAACTACTGTTATAAAAACTGCATAAGGGCTATTTATCTTGGATATCCATCTGCTGTATAGCTTTCCAAGAAAGAGATATGCATTGAAATGGCAGCTCTAGTCCTGGGTAGCTGATGATGTAACCAAACACTGATGACCTACAAATTAATAAATATGAATTATTTCTAGAAGTTATTTTTAAAAAAGGGCAAGCAAACCAATCTCGTTCTGTAATTGTGCAATTCTGTCACCATTTAAAAAAAATAAAACAAAGGAAAACATGAACAACAACAAAATACCGCTATCCTGACTATTTTCTGTTTGTTAAACTGATTTTGGCTTGTTTTGCAGGAGAACTTTGAAGATGCCTTTGAAACCATCCCAGTGTAAGTAAAAGTTATTTTTTTTCTTTTTGTATAAATTTTGTTTTCCATTTGGTAAACATAAATTCATATAAAGCAGTAAATCAGTCTGATACATTCCACACAAATGAACTGATAGATTCATAGATTGTTAGGGCTGGAAGGGACCTTGCAGATCATCAGGTCCAGCCCCTCGCTCTAGTCAGGAAGACAACTGAGGTCGAGTGACCCCAGTGAAGTGACTGTCCAGTCTCCTCTTGAAAAGTGCCAGGGTGGGTGTCTGCACCACCAACTCCCACCTTTGGAGGGAGTTTATTCCACAGTCTGGACACCCTGACTGTGAAGGAGTTTTTCCTGGTATTCAGCCCGAAGTGGCCTTCCAGGAGTTTATATCTATTGGTTCTGGTCTTCCCCAGTGAACAGTTGTTCACTAAGCTCCTGATGCACTCCTCTGATATAGCAGTAAGCCACTATCATGTCCCCTCTCAACCTTCTCTTGTTTAGGCTAGAGGCCCAGGTCCCTCAGCCTTTCCTCTTATGGTTTGCCTTGATCATGCAGGTGGCTCTTTTCTGGACCCTCTTAAGTTCTTCCATGTCCTTATTGAAGTGCAGCACCCAAAACTGGACGCAATACTTCAGCTGTGGTCTTACCAATGCTGAGTACAGCGGGAGTATCACTTCCTTAGTTTTACATGAGAGTCATAGGTTGATGCATGCCAGCGTGTTATTTGCCCTGCTGGCCACTGCATTGTACTGACGGCTCATACTCATGCGATGGTCGATCATTACCCCCAGGTCCCTTTCAGCCATGGTGCAAGTCAAGCTGTCACCAATGAGCCTGTATGTATGTTGAGGGTTGTTTGCCCCCAGCTGGAGCACCCTACACTTGGAAGCATTAAACTTTGTCTGGCTCTGGTCTGCCCAACTCTCTAGCCTGTCCAGGTCCGTCTGTATCTGCAACCTATCTTCTGGCGTGACCACACTGCCCCATAACTTGGTGTCATCTGTGAACTTGGCCAGCGAGCTTTTCACTCCCCTATCCACATCATCGATAAACATGTTGAAATGTTTTGGTAAAATCAAATACTTCACTTTTCTGCACAAGCATGCGTGGGGGGATCTCTTCCATATGCAGAAATGGAAGTGCTTGGGAGTGGAGTCACTTACCTCATTGGTACCAAGTTTCATTCTAAGTTTCCATAATAGCATGGAAGGAAAGGCAGTTGTTTTCCTACCAAAACCATAGGAATTACAGTAAAATAATTACAGTTTTCAGCTGTATTAACTCTTCTGTAGATAACTTTTGTGCAATGGCACCCTATTAAATGTAGTGTTTTTATGAATGTCTGCAGGTAGTCAAAGCCATTGTAGAAACACAGGGGCTTTATTCGCATGGTCTTGCACTACGTTGGTTTACAAAGATCTTCATAGATATTGAAGGTTTGAATCTGCAAGGGGATGTGTTTAGGGTGAGTCCTATCACTGACTCTTGAGTGTTTAACCTTTGAGTGGGTTCCATTGTATTGTGTACAAATAAAACAAAGTTAAGGAGAAAGACTCGACTGCTAAATCATTAAAAGGAGACTCCTTGAGAATAAAGTGGTGGAATTTTTCTTGCTGCTTTTCCTCTATATGAGGATGCCCTTTTCTCCCTCTGTTCTGTAGTAAATAAAGGCTCTTAATCATTTTAGTATTTTTCTCTTGTCCATTATTTCATGAAAATCTTTTGCTCACTTCTTATTTTCCATTAAATAAATTATGACTTGTATGTATTTTTTTTTCTTCTTGTTGCTAGTAACGTCTGAAGTGAACACACACATAGCACTTATCTGTATAGTTATAGGAATGGGGTTGGCACTGCCAGCAGACAACCAAAGAAGCATAATTATGTAAGAGTCATGCTATTTATTTTTTAGTCTTGGGTGTCTCTCCTTTCCTCCTTGCCATAGCTGTCACATAGAGGCACTTTTTAAATAAATGTAAGATGGCGTAGTTTCATGCTGATGGATTTTCCTGCAGGAGAAACAAGGAACAAATGCGTGGTTTTCCCATGAGATAATGAAAAGAAAGGAAAAGCAATGTTCTCACTAATATTTGTTCTGGGCACTGAATAAATTATGTTTGACAGGAGCTTTTTGGTAATTTTTAGTACTGTGCATTTGCACTGTCAGCCAGTTCTGCCATAGTCACCATCCCAAAGCCAACTTTTTCAGGGGGATACACAACTCTGAGAAGTAATAGCTTGAGCCTTTGACTCGTCCTTAATGGATCAGAGAAGACGATACCTTTGAGAGTCCAGATGGGGCAAGGCTGTGCTACTACCACCATTAAGTCATGAGAAATGCAACATGAATAATTTGTCTTGCTAAACTCTTTGACAGTACCAGAGTATAGAAATAAGTATAGAAAATGTCTTGTTCACTGCCTGTCTCCTGATGGAACAGACATATACAGAATTAGGCAGTTTTCTCCATCATCAGGCCCTTAACTGTAGTTTACTTGTGAACTACCATTCACCCCCAAATCTCAAAGCAGCAGCACTGATCTTCTTTAGTATTCTGGGCAGAGGATCTTGGATTTTGATTCAAGGTTATGGACACTCCCCAGGCTGTGGTGTTTAGGTCTTGCCTCAGCAGGCTTGTATATTAAGCTTATTTTGGTCTGCACAGGGTCTAGCACAATTTTGCCTTTTTGGCTATGGACATATTAACAATAATCATGGGTGTGGGCGTTGTTTGTTAGTTGCTGTACAGCAACTACTAGCATATACATCTTACCGCATGATAAATGGAAGCTAAACTGCAGTAGCTTTGCCCTTGGTAAGAGGTGTGTGTTACTGTTTTTTTTAGACTCTGCTTACCTTTGGGTAAGCATGTGTACTGTTAAGATTTATTTCACTTTTCTTGACTTCTTCCTTTCTTCTCTGAGAGCAGTATGTTTCTTCCTCACAGCAGCACAAGGTGATTCAGGGGTTTTTCAACAGAAATTCATTTTAAGATGCCAGCAAATCTAGGGTTCTGGAGGTAGTACCTAGGCTAATTCTGATGCAGGGAGTCGCAGGATATTGGCTGTGGTCTGCCTCAGTGTAGTTTCGGTGTCATTGGAAACAAAAGGGGGTGGCTAATCAAACATTACAGCAAATGGGGGAAAAAAACATGTCCATAGGGCCTGATCTTAATCTTTGTCCTCTATAACAGGGACTGTGCTGAAGAAAAATCTGTGTAGCTTAGGTCCCCTCTACATGTTACAGGTATTACAGAGTTTACAGGTATTACACAGTTTGCACAGTGACCTTATTTTGCAGTTACCTTGAGACCAGCTACATGTGCAAACTGCTTATTGCATGGGGAAAAAAACTCCAATCAGCTATATAGTTAGACCTTTGAAAATGTATACTAACTTTATAGCTGATGGCTATCGAGCTTTAGTTTGAGCATGTAGCATGGCCTCCCCTGTGGCTGGGAGCTCTGTTGGCTGATGCACCATGCCCAGTGTGAAACGCTGGGTCCTTGGAATCAAGGCAGCTGCAGTCCTCTGGGCCTGGGGGTTTTGTGGACCCACTCAGGCCTAGGGATTGTGGCTGCCCTGATCCTCCAGCCACAATGGCGTGTGGGGTGCTCAGCTGAGGGGACTCTCAGTTGTAGGAGCTTGCTTTTTGTCAGTGCAAGGGATCAGGCTTCCTCTGTATTGGCAATAAGGTACAATAGGATCTAATGTACGATTGTATGGATTGCACATTAGATCCCATTGCACCTTTTACATGCATGTGTAGAAGGGGCCACAGAGTCATCTGATATGCTTATATCAAGATATCTGGAAAGTAGGTTGGAAGTATGGAAGACCAGCTTTCAATTAAAATAAAAAAGTCTGTGTGTGTCTGTCTCATAAATCATAGTAAAGGCCCCCTGCTCAAGGCAGGATAATCCCTGACTAAACCATTCCAGCCAAGTGTCTGCTCTTCAGAATATCCGGAGATGGAGATTCCACAGCTTTTCTCTGGTTGAGCTGGTTAAAGCATATGTGCGCATGCTTTTTCTATCAAATGTTGTTTTGATAAGAACAAAAGAACTCAAAACTCATTACCATCTAACTTTGTTTCAGTAATATCAAAGCATTACATTGTTATCATTCAGTTAATTTCATTTGGACTTTTCAGATATTTTTATATCAGTTTAATATTGTTTTGAAACCGTTATAGTGGGGTGTATTTTAATTCCAAAAATTTCATTTCCCCTCCCTATAGTTCTGTTTTTTTAAAGTTATTGTCAGTGTCCACATAGGTATTGCTATGCAGTAAATAACTTTGCAGTGGGATCATACTTGTACTTATAAGTACTACCTGCTGTGGAGGTTTTTAGTTTCCTGCAGCTTAGTAGGGCTGCATGTGTAGACACTGATGTTTTATTGTGGAGCTAATTAGTCTACTCTGCAGTAAATGTCTCAGGTATATATGCTGTCCCGGGGCGCGGCAAAGATATGAACCCCGAAGGGTCCAAGGGGGGCCCTGGGGGGGCAGCACCACACAGGGAAACGAAAGAAGAAGAGAAATCAAACAAAAACAACTTACCGGCGGCAGGAAGCACGGCGGGGATCACAGCAGAGCGAAAAGTGGCGGCGGGTCCCACGCGGCTCGTTAGCCGCGGTTTACTTAAAGGGGCAACAGCTGGGGAAGCGGGGGAGGAGAACCAGCGGGAGAGAATAAGAAGGGAGAGTGAGTGGGCAGGAGAGGGAGAAGAGGTGGCAGGAAAGCATGGGGAGAAGATCCCCAGAGGCCACCTGGAAGGTGGAGGAGCCAGAGAACCGTGCTGCAGCCTCACGGGGAGAATCTGAATCCTGCCCAGGGGAAGACGCTGTCGTTGGGCTCGACAAGACCCAGGTGTCTTGACTGCATATAACTTTGGGGCGTGAGGAGAGCCAAAGTTGAAAGCTTCATTAGCCCGGAGGACGACGGACATTGAAGTTAAGAAAGAATCCCCAAAGGAGAGAGGGACTGAGACATGACGGCGGGGATGTAGGACCTCAACCAAAATTCGTGAGCCAAATGATCCCTTGATAGGGAGCATAGCTGATTTGTGGGGAAGGTAGCCCTTTTAGCCTTGTGATTAAATTAACAGTATTTTCCTTTCACGACTGGTGTGGCTTGTTTGTGTTAGCCAGAATCTTTTGTATTAGTGTTCAAGGCTATTGAGTTAAGGGGAATCTAGAATTCCACGGGGTTGATTGTCCGAGAAGGAACCAGGACTTCTGGGGCCTCTGCGTGAGCCTAGCTGGCACCCAGTAGGGTCCCTCATTGAGCGGAGGGCCAGCCGGCAGCAACACCTATAGCACGCTGCTGAGGCGGGGTCTAGGGCAAGGTGCAGGGGAGGTGGAGCCTCGTGAAGAACATCACGCTCCCTCCTTGGGGAGGGTAGCCGGCGTCAGGTGGCCATCCCCTCCACCACTGAAATTTCATCGAAGTCGTGGCAGGCGGGGTACGGAGGGGGAGTATGCCTGAAGCGTAAGACTGAGGACTACTCCCCTAAGAGATGGAGCGGAAGGTTACCACCAGGCCCCTGGGCAGGGCAACAAGGGACTGAGTAATCGAGGCCCGGCGGGTGCGTATGCCCATTGTTTTGACTGGCTTCCAACTTGGAACAAAAACATTTCAAAAGTGTCCGGGAGCTGAGTGGAGGAAGCAGCAGGGAAAAGCCCCTTGTCTGTTTCTCACTCTGGGAACTCTAGAGAGAGAGAGAGAAGCAAGTGGGGAGCAGCTGCCAGTTGCTCCACCTGTCCACTCCCCTCCTCTCCTGGTTTATGGGAAGTGCAGAAGCAACCTTCCTCCTTCCTTTCTCTACCCCCCTGCCCCCAAGCTAGGGTGACCCTAGTCTGTAGTAAGTACAAGAGCCTTTCTGCAGCTTTACTTCTCCTGTTAAGCCAAAGGAAAGTGTGCAGACATTTGGTCTCCTGGAACAAGCTGTCCCTGGAGAAATTTCTACCTTGTAGTCTGAGTGTTTTTTTTGAAAGCAGCCATTTTTGCTTTGTGAGAAAAGAACTTGGAAAGTCTGCACTTTTGTGGTTTTTACTGGGAGGAGCGGCTGTTCTACTAGTAGAAACTGAATACCTGTATTTGGCCTTAGTCTTCTGATCAGCTCCTGGTCTAGCTGCTGGCCTTAGAAGCATGAACCAAATGCAACTGAAATGTTAACTTCTGTCTGTGTTAGTGGAATCTGAAACAATAATGTATGAACTATTCATTCTATTTGTGTCAGTAGTGTGAGAGAGTGCTTATGCTAAGCAAGGCCTAGCATTAAAAAAAAATGCACTAAAACTCCCAGAATGTCAATCGCTGACTCCTAGACATTAGTTCAGTTGTCAAATTAATTATCATTGGGTGTTTCACATATTGACTACTCCTTTGCTCATCAAAACATGCAAGAGAACAGGAGGAGGATCATGTTCATGAAGGTTTGCCTAATCTACTACAGGTGTGTGGCAGGGGCAGGACCTAGGGGTGCCATGATCTCCCCTAGCACCCCCTACTATGCCAAGTTGGTTTCAGTGCACCCTCACTATCTCACTTGCCACGTCTTTGATGTTAATATTGGTAAAGGGAGGCTGCCTTTTTGTTCTTTGGCACGGTGCCCTGAGATGTCCCAGTCCATGCACTAAAGCCTCAGGGGCTATGCGTGCCGGACATTATCTGGTCAATTCCCCTCTTGGCGCCCTCATGGGCGCCCCCGGCTCATCCCACAGTCGCCCGTGCCCTCACGGATCCCCGGGCTCATCTCTGTTGCCTGTGCCCTCACGGACACTCCCTGGCTTGTCTCACTGTCTGCCTGCACCCTCATGGGTGCTCCCTGGCTTCTCCCGCGGTTGCCACCCACACCGGGGCTCCTCTCACCCTCGTGGCCCGCACCGGGGCCTTTCCTTGAGATCCTGTCCGCACTGGGGCCTAGCCTCGCGATCCTGCTCGCACTGGGGTTGCGGTCGATACACCCCTAAATGCTGCGCCCTCTCTGGTGCTGGGTCTCCATGCTACCCTGGAGCCCCCATGAGGCCTCCTCCAACCCCTAATAGCCTCACCCGGTCCTCCGGTATTATAAAACTACAAACGGAAAACTCAACCCCCTGGGCTACAACATAAACTCTAAGCCAACTAGCTAACCATCATTCATATCCCTACCAGGGTTTCCTTCACCTGGTATCGTCAAGCAGAAGCTGCTCAGGCCATCGGGCTTCTCTGCTCTGCTTGCTCCAGCACAGCTCCCTCTTCCTCGGCTGCTAGCAGGGAACTCCCTGCCCTGGACTACTGCCTGGGTTTAAGAAGGGCTAAGCCCTGCCCCTTCCCATCAGCTTGTATTCACTGGTTGTCTTGGCAACCTGCACCTGTGCTGCCCTGTTGCCTGGCAGCTGAGCCTCCCCCTTCTCACCACTAGGGGACTCTCCTGGGTCACTTCCATTTTAGGCGCAGGCCACTTAAGTGCCCTGCAACAAGGTGACAGTTCATTTAGTTACCATAAGTAAGTGTGCTGGGGGCAGTGCTTCCTTGCTTGCTTCTCAGGGCTTTTCTACCAGCCTTGTCCTGTTTGTTGAGATGGCCTCTTCAAGCTTGATGGGCTGACTTAAACCTTTTGTTACAACCTCATCTCCAAGTCTGAAGTAGTGACATCTGGTTCAAAGACTGAAGTGACAAAAGTGCCTAAATCCAAAGTGGCTTAGAACCCAAACTCACAGAGGCACAAATAATATTATTAGACCAAACCTATGCCAGTTACGTTCCTGTACATTACACTGGTCCAGGATATGTAGATGCCTAAGTTTACAGACAGATGTTGCATTTGTCCCATGAGAAACCATCTTTTTTCTGGGACAAAGTGCAGTTGTTCATATATCTTTGTCCTTTATTCCTGGGCCGAATCCCAGAAAGGTTTAACAAGATAAGAAGCACTAACAGTTTGTCAGAGGACATCAGAAAGTGTATCTGAACAGATGTCCTGGGATTGCATCATTGAAACAATGGCAAAGAAGTGGCAGTGCATTCAGCCACTCCCTAAACCCCTGTTTGGAAGGGTGATGCATGTATGTGCCAGTCCTAGACTTTTCTGTTATGCCTGCCTGTCCAGCTTCCAGATGCTGCTCCCTACCCACTCATAGCCCCAACCCATCCACCCAGATGAGTGCACCCTGCCCGCTTGGGTCCTGGGCTGGTCTCCATGGAGAACCTGCCTGCCTGTTCTGTCCAGCACCCCTGGCGCTGGGTACAGGGCAAATGGGCTGAGGTGCCTGAGCAGCCGGGGCCGGGGCCAGGGCCAGTTGTGGCAGTGGAGACCTTGGCAGTGGCAGCTGAAGTGCAAGGGCAAGAGTGTTCTGCTACCATGGGGGCTGCTGGGAAGCTAGATCTAGTTGCTGCACCACCCTAGACTATAGCTCTTGGGCTAGGTACAGGCAGTCAAAAAGCCTGAGGCTGAATCAGTTCAATCTTTGCAGGTTAGTCTAAGCTGCACAGATTACATTAAAACAGGATTGAACAGGTATTTTACCTTTGACTTGTGTTGACTTCCTCTTCCTGCTGCCCCTGAGGTCTCTGGGATTTGTAGCCCAAACTTACAGCAGCAGCACTCTGCCATTGCTTATCACCAAGGATCTTGGTTTTCCCAGATAACTCCCCCCCCACACACACACACAAAATTCTCTACTAAAAACTCCAAAATCTGTGATTAAAAAGTTAAAGGCCCCCCACAGCTGCCCCTCGCCCCCTATCCACAGCTCCTGCTCCCCTAGCCCTGCCAGAGGAGGCCCCAGCTACCAGGGGTATGGATCCAGGTCTTCAGCCCCTTGCTCCCGTTCCCCTCCTCCACTGCGGGCTTGGGTCAGGCGGCTCCCCACTGCTGTGTGCACTCTCAGGGGGCACCTGCACCTCCCAGATCTGTACCTGGGACAGGTGCAGGCTGAGGCTGCTGCCCAGCTGGTTGGGGTTTTGGGGCCTGGGCCACAATGTGCAGCTGCAGGGCCCCAGCGGGGAGCAGGACAGGGCCACAGGTGGTGGGGGAGGGGGAGGGGGAGGGCCAGTTCCCCACTGCCACACACCCTCCCTGTGGGGCAAGGGAGACCGTGTCCCGCCTATCTGTAACCAGGGCAGGTGCAGGATGTGGGCTCAAGTTCCCCTCCTGCTTCCCTCCCCCAGGGCCTTTGGACCCAGTGGGTGTGACCCAGCATGGCTGGGGACAGTGGGGCCACACAGGGATTTCTTGCCAATACAAGCTCCCTTGCCACTGCCCTGGAGATGCGCCTCTAGTGCTTGCTGCTGCTTTGGGGGATGCAGCCCCACACACAGGAGGTGCATTGACAGGGCAGCCGGGGGGGAGGGCAAGAAACGGTGAGAAGATTTTCTGTGCGGGTACTCCGCTCCCTCCTGTGTTGGGGGTTGGGGGGAAGCAGGGCAGTAGGGAACAGCAGGCCCCCTGCTTGTCATTGTTTCCTGCCGCCCTGCTTCCCTCCACTGCGACCCAGCATAGCAGGGAGTGGAGGAGCCATGCGGAAATCCTCCATGCCGCTTCTCGCCAACTCCACTGTCCTGGTGACGTGCCTCCTGTGCATGGGGCTGCAGCAAGGGCAGTAGTGCCGGGCTACATCCCCTAAAGCAGAGGATGCATACCTTTAGGATGTACACGTTCCGGCCACAGGCCCCAAGCCCCACCTGGCTGGGCAGCAGCCCCAGCCCGGCCCAGCTCTCTCTCTACAGGGGCCTCAATCCTCCTCCTCCACCCCACTTACCTGCTGGAGCTGCTCTGCAGGCTGCCCAGGACGATGTGCACGTCTGTGCATGTGGCGCCCCCTGTCTTTCCACCTTTCTCCTGCTCCTTCCCAGAGTGCCAGCCTGCAGGGAGCTCATTGAAAAATGGCAAAACCCACAGGTTTCTCTAGTAAAATGAGAAATCCATGTTTGTCTCTGGTAAAGGCAGTTTACTCTGTGGAAAACGAAAACCTGGATCCCTGCTCATCACTTCTTCTTCCTGCTTTCAGGTACCTCTGGGATTTGTATTCCACAGTTACAGCCAGCAGTGAGTTTGAGCAGGGGTAGGGGTATTTAACCCCCTTCCCTTGCACCAAACCTCAGCTGGGGTTTGGCTTGGTGTGGCAGCTCCCCTCCCTTGCGCATTGGGCTGCATCCTCAGCTCAGCTTGCCCCTTCCCCTTCCCCTCTGTCAGCCAGCCCTCACTACTGCTCTAGCTAGGAAGCAGATGTGCAGGGCCAACCCTGCTCCGCTCAAGCAGACATCCCAGCCCAGAGCTGCAAAACGCTGGGATGCTGGATGACTCTGAATTACCTTGAAGTTTCATAAACCGGGTTGACCCAAATCAGTTAAGTCTGATATACTACATTCAACAAGGTTTATCTTAAACTAGTTTCAGCCATTTTGAAACTGGTTTACGTGCACTGAGCTTCTGTTCTGTTACAGGTTTAAACCAGTTTTTGCTCTCTTAAATCAGCTTATGTGTAACTTCTGTCCCTAGTCCAGGTGTGCCCAAGAGCTGTGCATGGGGATAAGGCAGGCTGTGTTCCATGCTAGGCGGCACCCTTGCATCCAGGGGCCGTGGGACTGGCTGCACACAGCACAGTGCAGGCTTCCCCCTGTGTCTGGGCTGCATGGGGCTGAGGGACATGCCTAGGCTGAATAAGATGACTTAGTGGGCTGTATTTTGCCTACCCCTGTAATAGCCTGTTTGCACAAAGCAAATAGCTGCCCTGGGATAGAAATAGGCACACTACATCTGTTAAAATATTTTAAATTACAAACTGTCCTAGTGCAGTGTTTTTCAACCTTTTTTCATTTGCAGAAAAATACTGGTGATCCCTTTCCTGTACCATGAGAAAGAAGATAGAAAGCAATAGATATTGGAAGTAAACTGTTGGCTAGGTACTGAGGTACAGTGTTTTGGCTTTATGTAACATTGGGGGGGAGGGGGAGCTCTCCTTTGCTCTTTCTCGCCATCTTATGGGTAGATGGCTGGCACTGCCCAAGTCTTGTTAGAAGGAGAATCCATCTGCTGTGTAGCAGGCATGTCAGCGTTCAACCACCATCTAAAGGGAATGGTGCTAAGAGGAGGCATTAAACATAAATATAGGACTCGAGGAGAGCATGCATGTAAAGAATCAAGGGATGGAAAGTAAATTGTTTGGTTTCCTGTTTATGAAAGCTGGATGTCTGAGTAATAAAGGAAAGGACTTGGAAATACTACCTTATGCAAACCAAGCTGATATGACTGGCCTTAACTGAAAGCTGAAGGGATAATTGATAGGTAGCATCTTAATCATTGGATTATACCCCACTTGGGAATGATAGGTGGGGTGGTTATTTACTGTAAAGATGCTATTACCTACTTCAATGTTACTGGTAATTCATAAGGGAGGACCTTGGAATGTTTACAGAGAAGTGGACTAAAGTACATACTGTAGGTCATGATATAACTGGGTGTCTGCAAGAGACCAGCAACACAGATAAGTGAATAGGATGAGAATAAAACTTTAAAAAGTAAGATAAAAATCCAAATGATAACATTCTTTTCTACTAATCATTATTTGAAGAGATAATTTCACAATTAATTTCTACAGTGAAATATATGACAATATATTTATTAACAAACTACTATATCTGCAGGCTGAGAGTAGCTCTTTGGTTTTCTCTGTTAAAACAAATATAGAGGAAAAACCAAAGATCTTAAGGCAGTGCGTGGGCTGTAGTTGCACCCCCCTTTTGGCTGGCATGGCTCATGTACAGTGAGTTCTCTGACCTCACTTGCTTGTTAGCATAGCTACTGCTGGAACCTGCACTGCTTGCTTCTCCCCTGCTGCCTGAAACTCCTCTTGGATCTGCCCACGGGAAAACCTGTTCTTTATCTAGCAGCTCTGTAGGATCAAAACTGCCCTGGGTAATTATGAGGACCAAATAAACAAGTGCAAAGCAGTTTAAACATGTCAAAACTATCTCATGGAATAGGCTCGTTCAGGAGAGGAATAAAGGTGCCAAGCATACTCAATTCCCAATAGAGCAAATGTTGAGGGAGCTAAGTAATTTGCAGCTTTTTGGTGGATTCAGTGCTCAGCCTTTTAATGGAATGGTCCCATAAATTAATGCTTTGTAGTTGCTGGTGAAAGAAACGAGGCCCTAGATATATTTGCAGAATGGATGAAGGAGGCGTTTGTGGTGAGAGAGAGAGAGTGATGGAGCAGGTAGGATATCTTACTACAGCTCAAGAGGTGAGGTCAAGCCTGGCTCTGGAACTGAGTTAAGTTCTTGGCCTAGTTGTGAATGGTTACTGGTCATTTGGGTTGGGGAGTCAAAGGGAGCTAGGTGTGGTGGTAACTGTTTCACTGCCTTGTGTGCTGCTGATGGACATACTGGCATGCCTTCACTGCACTAAACCACTGGGCTACTAGGCTTGAGTGGGTTTTGTACTTCAGTGGATCTGTGGGTTTAAACATAATTCTCTTTCCCTGTTTCTTTCAATATATACTCAGCTTCTTCCTTCTGTAAAACATTCAGTTGCTGCTTCTCAAGAAACTTCTTGTTCCTCCTCTCCCCAGTTAGGTCTGCCTGAGTTTGTGGTGTTGGTTTTTCTTGCTAATTCCATTTTGCATCCCTAACTTCTTACTATAAAAGCAGTCTCTCTGATGGAATCTCCTTTACTTAAGGTTGAGGAGTTGCACCAGGTGAGCTGTTTGGGCAGAGGAGAGACTGCAGGATAGGTTGCTTGCAGCTGCTGCTTTTGGGAGTTAGACTGCAGGCACTGTGTGATGTGAGGGAGTCTAACAAAGCTGTTTTGATCAATCTGTCTGTCTATAGACAGGAGGTTCCAGTTGTTTGTGTATCTTGTGATGTCCTTGTGCTTTCATTATTGCTTCCTTAGACTAAAAAAGGAATAAAACTTAGCTACTAACTGTAGTGTAGCTGGGTGGAGACAATGGACTATCCTATGGATAGAGCCTGGTTTAAATAGCAATTTTGCATTTTCCATGAAAATCACAAAATTAAGTGATTTTTTTTTTCCACACAAAATGCTATTTGCATGTGCACCTGCCTGAACCTTGAGGGGTGAACCCCTGAGTTTCCTCTCAAACAGCCCCTCTCCTACCCAGTGCCAATGCCCATCTCCTACCCAGTGCCAGTGCCAATGCACTGGGTAGGGGAAGGGCTGTTTGAGAGGAAGCTCAGGGGCTCGTCCTGCAAGGTTCAGGCAGGCACATGCTGATAGATGCATGGGTGGGGGCACCCAGTGCGGGCAGGTCCCCCTACCATGCAGCTTGTTCCACAGGAGCTGTGGGGGAGTTCCTGCATTACTGTGCAGTGCCCAGTCCCTGCTCCCGCTCCACACTGGCACGTAGCTTGCCCTCCACATAGTGCATGCTGCCACTACCTCCTTTCGAGGGGTTCTGTTCCGCTGTCACTATCATCTGTCTTTATCACCATTGCTGCAGGGAGGAGGCAGGCACAGAGATGGGGTACTGGAGCTGCCTCCAGCACGCCCCCCCCCCCCCCTCCCAGCCCCTCGCTACCTGGTGCTGGGTGTGATGCCAGGTGGGTCCCCAGGTGGGTCAGAGGCTTTATTCCCACCCCCTTCCCTGCTAGATGCTCCTGATCCCTGCCCCCAGTCTGGCACTGATGACCCTGATCCCTGCCCCCAGCCAGCCAGATGACCCTAAACCTGCCCCCCTCAATCAGTCAGGGTGTGTGTGTGTGGGAGTGGGGGGGGGAGGATCCCATGATCTGGGTGTGAAAATGGTTGCCCCTACCACGAACAGGCCATAAGACTTGTGAGCTGGGCCCACGATTTAAACCAGGCCCTACTTTTGGAGCAACTGACAGCAGTGGTTGGCTGCGTTGGGTAGTCCAGTTAGTCATATCAGCAGCAGCCTACAGCAGATCTGTGGGCTACTTTGCAGACAGCTGCTCTTTGATTCCAGCTAGTGTTACCACCACACTGCAGAACCTGTTATTCAGAGATATTATGGAATGGCCTATTTTAGGTTTGGAGTCTGTGAAAATGGCACAGAACATAATATTGCTGTGTCTGCTATGTTGTTTGTTACAGGCTGGCTAGGCGCTGTGAGTGTATCAGCCGTAAGGCTGCTGAGTCCAGGATTGAGGAGGCGAGTTAGGAGAGAAGTAAAGGCAAATTTACTTATAGCTTAGCATACAACAATTAACAGAAAAGTTAATGCAACAGATAGTACAGTAATAAAGAGCTAATAGTAAATGATAACAACAGATGGACAGAATGACAAAGAGTTCCCACATAAGGTTGGTAACTTATAGGCAGTCCCTCTATGCCAGGTGCGCGCCAGGTTGTTCCAGTGAAGTTGGGCATCCCCGATCAACACTATCCGAGGGGTCACCGGGAAGGTCCCTTGGTCAGGATCCGGTCCTCACTCGCACTGGGAGTCTGGGGTCCAGGCTTGGTTCAACAATGGTCCTTCTGTTCCGTCCTTCATGCTGCTCACCTGACATATGTTCTTTATACCTTATCTTAGGCTAATCTGTTGGCTTTAGAACCAGTCACAATTTTGCCCTATAGCTGTTACCCTATGAGATCAAATAGTGATAGAAATTATCATGAAAGGTTACCGCCCGAACTCAGGTTCACCCAATAAGCAAATTACACCATATTACTTTGAGGTTTGAAATTAGTATTACCTGCCTAAGCTCAACTCCTTAGTTTTTTATTCTTGGATTCCTTGGAATGTAATGGTTAGATTAGGTGGTCAGGTCTTGTTATGGCTTGACCTTTAAAAAAAAACCTGTTAGATAAGCTAATCTTGTAGCTTTGCTTATTTTTGGGGCTCAGCGGTCCCATGATCAGTGCAAACGAATTCAACTCTTTGGTTAAATTGTGACAGACAAATTCAACTTGCAGGTTGTAAACTTACAAGCTTTGCATTGGCTAATCTTAACTGCTTAGACAGTTACCAGATGCTTCCAAGAGCATATATTTTTTGATTTAACCCCTCTGGTTCTGGCTACCACAGTTGTTATAACTGTTTGTTCTGATTCTACAGTCCTCACTCCTAGCAAATTCTTGTTAAGTGGGAACCTTGCCTAAATAAGGAGTCTAGGGACAGTTGTTAACTTTGACAGCAAGACTAAAAATGTTACAAAAGAACGTTGTTCTTAATAGTCTCTGTGTATCTTTTCCCAAACTTTTAAAAAACTTGAATCCCTTTAAAAAATATGATACCAGTTTTGTGATACTGCCCTCTTTTTTCTCTGTATCTGTCCTGTGCCGATAAAGGCCTCAATACATAAATTTGAATACTTGTTACACACTGCCCAACCAGTCTGACGCTAGACTAGTTCTTTGCTTCCTCCTCTGTTTGTGTAAGCCTGCATAAGATACTAGTTTTTCTTACATATTTTGAGCAGCAAATGCAAGTACCTTCACATTTAGTTTATCATCATTATCACTGAAATGAATGAGATACAGGTGTTCAGGGGCAGTATAGCTACATCTTCATTTAACTGTGTTGCACATGAGCTTTCTATGTGAGGTCTGCCAGGAGGCCCTGCTTTTGTGTGGCTCATGGAGCCCAAGGGATATGTGCTGCCCTTGCTACAGTTCCCTTTCTTTTCCTTGGGGCTGAATTGAGTGGGGAGGAAAGGGGAGGTGAACAGCAGCAACACTTACTCTCTGGGTTGTGGAACAGTGGGAAAGCAGAGGCTTTGGCCAGACCTACCATGATCAGCTGGTGAGGTCAGAGCTCACTGCTCACACAGGGCTCTGGCTGGAGTCCATGATTACTAGGCATCAAGTTCACAGCTCACTTGGGTACAGAGCAGCCGAAGTAGAGGCCCATGCCACTTTGCCCTGTTCCTGGATCTGCTACAGGAACTGTTGTAGGTGGGCTCTGCAAATTGCAGCAGATATCTCTACTTTGGTGACTCCTTCATGCTTTGAACATTTTCTTTTCATTCTATTCTTTTGTCTTTTCCTCCTACCATGTGGGCACTCCTTACAGTTTTGGAAATATTTTTCTCCCTAAAACTAAGGGAATACTGATTTGTTTCTTCCTTTTTTTTCCTTTTGATTTGCTAGTCTCCTTAAAACTAGTTGCTAGGAGTGACATTTAATGTGTTTTAGAATTTTTGCGTTCATCACCAAAACCATTACTACTTGAAGGGAAATCTCTTAAGTCACTGTCTTTCTGAAAAAGGTAATCTTTGTAGGAAATAGACTTGAGGCGGCAAGGCCTCTCTGGCACTTGTAGTATCTAGGAAGTAGGGTGGTTTCTGGAGTCTCACCTTTCCAAAAGGAATTGATTTTTTGATTGGAGGAGGCTCCAATGCCCCCTACCATGCCCATTCTTGTGAAGAAAGCTCTGGATTGCTTTGTCTGTTAAAACAGCACAAGTCTTCTGACTAGCTATGCTCCCTGTTAGGGTGATTTTAGAGGACATGGAAAACCATTGGAGTTTTTTTTTTAAAGTATTCCCCCCCCCATGGAATAACCACTGAAGCTGACCACCCAAATAACTGGAATTAATTTATTGTCCCAGCGTTCTTACAGCTGACTCCTGCCTTCTATGGATATTAGGACATATCCAGCATAATATATTTATATGCTTTCTTGGGTCGTGACTTGTTATTAACAAATAAGATTCTTAAAAAAGTGTTTTTATTAACCCTTTGCAATCTACTGTGTATTTTAATTAACAGTTGATATTTTATAGTGATAAGTTTTTTGCTTGTTTTAGGACTATATGGAATGAGAAGGATGAAATATATAGCCTATCTATTAATCCAGTTATTGTCATTAACTCTTGTGTTGTGTTCTGTTCCATTGTGCTAAAAGCTATTTGCAACTACAATCTGCAACTGCATTTGTGCACTTCCTTTTGGTTTGATCTTTTTAAAATAATTATAGTTCAATTATTTGGATGTGAAACAGTGAAGTAACTCTTTTGTCCTTAAATATAAATAAATGTGCATTTCTCTTGTCTCTGTTTTCCTTTTGCATTTAGGTATTGATGGATTAGAATTAGGCTGCAGCACGGATTGGGAAAATCTCCCAGCATCCTCTTCCTGCAGAGGCATCAGCAGCCAGCATTGACTGTAGCTGCTGCCACTCTAATTGACGTTTCTTTTAAATTCTGATATGGAGAGCTCCTGTAACGCCAGCTGCTGCCTTGTGAACTTTTATCTCTCTTTTTTTTTTTTTTGCTTGATAACTAATTAATAAGAACCCCATAGCTATTGAGAAATAAAACAGACTGTTCATTTTTCTCTATATGCTCTTTGCTGGCATTTCTGTGTCTAGTGGAAAAGAGGACGAGTGAGAGAGAGAGAAAGAGACTTTATTTTTTTTAAATAGGAACTGCATTTATTCATCTAAACTTAACTACTGACTTCATCCTGTAAGTATATTGTGTCTGCTTTGTTGTCCCTGAAATCATGGTTGCAGTAGTCATATTAAATTTATGAATGGTTATGTTGGAAAAATCTGCTTTTGTAGAAATGTACAACAGAAAAGCTGTGGTTTATATGCAGTTCATTCTGTACGCTTTGTTTAAAGGGAGAAAAATTATGTATTCAGGATGCTTTATGAAGTAATTGTTTTTCGTATGTACTTTGCAGTGGTGAACGTTGCTCCTAGCAAGCAGCAGTTTCTGTGCTGATGTCAGTAATTAATCAGTTAGGATGTTGTTGGTTGTAGCAATACTGCAGGTGTATATTTTGTGAAGCTTCTTTTGAAAATGCGGCAATACAAAGGACAGCATCAATGTTATGGTGACTTACTGCATTTACTGAGTTTCTCCCTCTGTGGCAGCAGTGATCATGAAAGCATTTATGCAGTTTTGTTCAGCTTAATTATAATAATTTGCTTTAAAGGACCTGTTAGGATACTGTTAGATTTTTTTGAGAGCATAATTGATAATTTTAAGATCTGCAGCATTAGCTACATGAACTCACACTGTGAATTGTGAAGTTGAGAAGAAGGGTCTTGGCAATAGGACCACTCTCTCCTAATTGTGATCTTGGATCTGGGCCAGCATGTGTGACGCAGTCATAGTCCCACAAACATTTGGCCTGATTTAGTGTTTTATATGCTGGAGGATTTGTATATTTTCCTAAAGAAATTTTTTTATATGCTGCATTTTGTTAAAAATGTTAGCCCAATAAGTGTTGTATCAATATCTGTGCACATTAGTGTAATTTTATTTTCTGTTTTCTTTGTTTCTGTTTTTCAGTATCCGTCCTATTTTTTACATACATGTATAAAAATAGTAAAAAATATTTCCACGTTTTTGAAGGTAAAAAGCCAGATTATTTGCCCTTCTTTAGAGTATTATCTTACTCCACAAAACAATGTAATTGCATAATACAGTATTGGGTGCTCTTGAAGAAAATCTTTTTGGACAGATTCTGATACAGTGTTAAACTTACTATGTGCCTTATCCACATCTTCACACAGAGTAAGTAACAAAACAAATTTGTGTACTAGCAAGTAAACATACATATATGTGTATGTGCATGTATACAGTATATGTGAAGATTTCCCTTCAGGATCATGGAAATGTTTCCTGTAAATTTCCTGTTCAATTATAAAAATGGACCATTAGAAAATAACTATAAAGTTAAATTATTGAACTTGTTTATTCCTAAACAAATCTAATTAAAACACTAGTCTTCTATTTTTGTATTGGTTTATTATGTATCCTGACAGGTTCTTTAACTGTCAAATATTCCCTCCCCACCCCCCAACCTGCAGACCAATGCCAGTCACTTTTTTTCCTCTTTAATGTTTGCTTGTTTTAAATAGTGCTGGTATGAATGTAGCTACTATGTTTGGAAACTACAATGCTGATGGTAAATACAAATTACTAAATTACAGATGTTACATTAAATTCATGTCTTATGTAAATCAACTTTACTTTGGTATTATTATTCCCCAACTAAAATTACTTCAGTGGACTTAAATCGGGGTGGGCAAAATGCGGCCTGCCAGGCCATTCTATCCAACCCTCAGGGCCCCTAAAAGATTTAGAAAATTAATATTAATCTTCCCTGAGCTGCGTGTTATGTGGCCCTCAATGGCTTGCTGAAACTCAGTAAGCGGCCCTCTGCCCAAAATAATTGCCTGCCTCTGTCTTAAACCATGGATGGGTGATGCATATGGCGTTTTTACATAATGTAATGGTAATCTATGCAATCAGCATGTCTTGATTTCCCCCCCCACACACACACACTATATGGTTGGTTCATTTAGGAAACATTTGGGTCCTGTTCACTGTGCATTTGTAGTACTTCTGTTCTTAGATGTGGCAAAGTAATCCTTGATCTCTGAAAATGCTGATATCTCCTTTAAAGTTGTTCAAACATCTGACTCATGGAATGACTTCATTGTTTGGTCCTCGAGATCCTCACAAGCTAATTGACACCATAAGTGCTACAGCGCTTCTGTTCGGCTAAGAGACCTGACTTCTATAGCTTCCAAAATGCTAGAGTAGATTCTGATAGGGAGATAAATTTATCTCCTAGAAGAAAAACTTGCTGTTAAAGTATTTGAGAAATTCAGGCTCAGATTTTACTTCTGTCACAGACTTCTCTGACATATTGCTTACTTTTTGCTGTATTTTCATTCACATCAGATTAAAGAAGGATAATAACATCTTTCCATTTCCCAAGGATAAATTCACTTTACCTGGTACTCAGATAAGGTGTCACATAAGTATCTAGGTAAAACAATTCTCTTAGGATGTTGTCTTTATAAGCAAAAGAAATCTCTAAAGTTATTATAATAAATTTGAGATGATAACAATTTGAATTGCTTTACTAGGTGGAGGGAGTAACACGGGATGGTACTTCTAGTATAGTAACTTCTAACTTTGTATGTTGTTTTCTTATGACATTCGTAAATAATACAATTTGCCATTGTTCTGATTCCCTGCCAGCATCTCTCCCCCCAGTATAAAATTCTGATAACTTGTCACTAAAGTGCAGGATAATTTGCCATTATTTGCATTCCCCTTGGAATAGCAGATTAACCAGAGTTTCTTTGTATTCCATTATTTGTCTGTATACTTATCTGAGGGTTGTACAGTACCTAGTACAAGGGTCCTGCTTCACAGCTAGATAGTTTTTTTAGGTAATAACATAATATAAAGACACAACGAAACAGTAAAGATCAGAGTGCCAGCTAAGGTTTTTCAAGGTATCATAACAAAAGAGAGTAAAAAAAGTAAAGGGCTACAGTCAGTTTTTTTTGAGAGAGAGCTTCTCTATCCTGTGTTCTCTTGGACACTGGGATCGAAAGCAAGCAGATGCAGAGAGGGCAAGAGCTACATCTAAGACTCTTCTAAAAGAGAAGAATCATCTTTACTAGTTGTCACAGGCATAAACAGAATTAGTCAAGCTCCTGGCTTGTCCCTCCCTATTGTTGAGTCCAAAAGGAAAGCAGATGTCCGAAAGGAAGCTGCTGAGCCCTGAAATTATATAAAAATAGAAGGGACAGAATTTTAAATTGGAGTTTAAAATGAAAGCTAGTAATGGTATGGGATAAAAAAAAAACCCCTGTTGAGTAAAACATTTTCCATTAGAAAGCACCTGGGACTGGGTCCTGGCAAGCAAGAAAAAATTAAGAATGCCTTGCATATTTTATCTTTTTATTGCAAAGGGATATGCAAGAGGGAATGTGATACTGTGATGGGAACTGCCATCTATGCTGTGGCAGTGTTCATATCAGCTT
Organism: Crocodylus siamensis; assembly: GCF_052110815.1. Taxonomy (NCBI): domain Eukaryota; kingdom Metazoa; phylum Chordata; order Crocodylia; family Crocodylidae; genus Crocodylus; species Crocodylus siamensis. The sequence continues at coordinate 86,853,721 of NC_143397.1, read as the reverse complement.
TTGTTGAGGCTTCTTGGAACTACTGGAGTTGGATACTTTTACAAGAAATTTTGGGCAGAACTTCCTGATTCTACCTTCTTTCCAAGCAGTCATATACTCGCATTAAACAACGAATTTGTTGTTATATTAATATGTTAAAAATAAAGTGTTTGAGAAAAAACTTCTAGGCATCTTACCTGCATATGCACAAATAATTTTAATAAATGTGCAACATAGTACTATTAAGTGCAAACTGTAAACTCAGTGTAGCAAAACTGGGTGTCAGAAGCATGTCTGTCCTTTTTATGTTCGGATGTGTGAGGTGGTAGAATAGTATCTAGTTATTACATTTTGTATTATGGTTTGTAGCCCAGTTCAGGAGATCAGTCTTGGGAAAAGGTATCAAGGGCACAGCTTGTGTGAACCAGTGGCATCTGGCCTGTGGGGTTCACCATAGGAGAACTGTGGCAACATGAATTGCAATGACTCCTGAAGCCATGACAGTTAATATTGCTGCTGCTTCTCCTGCTAGAAATTGGGTGGTGGAAGGAATGGTGGCTTCCACAGCTCTGGGAGCTGGGACAATTAACACGGCTTCTGCCAAATTTGCAGTTCCAGGGACAGCCTTGTGAGCCATATGACACAGCTTCATGCTCTGGCTTCACCCAGCAGGACTGGCGCTACACGTGCCCAAGTTTGATGTACGTGGTAATGCTGATGGAACTGAGAGCAGCAGTCAAGTTGTCATTGGAGTGGGCAGTTGCTCAAACAGCTTTTCCATATTCAGTTCTGGTGCTTGAGGTACCATGTTTAGCAAACCTTCCTCCCTCTGAGTTTTTTCTTTCTCCTTCCTATGTCCCTGTTCCTCTTTCTCTCTCGGGTGAGAGAAACTGGTTGTTTGACGATTTTTTTGTATATGAGTGCATACATAGTCACTATGAATTTCATGTAACAAAACATCCCTCTTTTGTTTACTTTCTGGCTTAGTGTCCTCTCTTCAAGATGCTATGTTGTGAAGTTGAGGTCAGGCGCTGCCATCCTAGACTTGTCACTTTATATAGCCACTAAGACTTGTATTCCATGTTGTCTGAGGAAATACTTAATGCTATTAATGATACAACTCTAGATCAGTGTGAGTTGGATAGGGAATAAGTGGAAAAAGACATTCAAGCTCACTGACCTGTTGTTATTGTTGACTCTTAAATCAGCGCAAACTTAATCATAGAGAAGTAAAGCTGGAAGGGACTTCCCTAGATCACTTAGTCCAACCCCCTGCCTGAGGCAGGATCATCCCTATCCAAATTATCCTATACAAATCCAGTCAGAACTCTTAGTAAAACTTCCATCAACCCTGACACAATACCAGACATAACACCTTAACTTCCCACAGGTAGAGCAGAGGCACCATGGCAGCCAAAGTCCTGCTTCTGTGAAAAGTTGTTAATATATGGTCAAGAGATTCCAGGTAGAGGACCATGCCCTTTGCTGCAGAGGAAGGCAAAACTCCCCGCAGTCCATGCCAGTTTGAACATGGGATAGAATTCCTTTCTGACCCCAAATGTGGCAGTTGGTCTGACCCTGAATGGAGATTCAAGATGCTTTAGTTAATTGTCCCAGTGGGAACCTCTGGGTTTAAGTCCCAGGAGGAGCATTGGCATGCCCCAGTAAAAATCCTGACTTGGCTGCAGTCAATACCCAGTGCTTCTGAGGAAGGTCAAAAAACCAAACAAACCCTGACACTTGTAGCAGAAAAGAGTTGGCAGGAGAGAAGGATTCCTTCCCAGCCCTGTGTGTCAATCAGCAAAGCCCGGAAGTATGGGTGATTCCTGTAGCAGAATGTAAGCATAGCTACGCCTATATCATCCTCAACCAATGGCTGTCCAGCTTCTTGAACATCTAGTTGACCTCTAGTGATGGAGAGTCAACAAGTTCCCTAGGCAGTCTCTTCTACTGCTCGCTTGTTTTAACAGTGAAGTTTTTTTTCCCCCCTAATATCCAGTCTAAACCTGCTTTGCTGCAACTTTGGTCTATGACATGAAAGCAGTCTTCAAATGAGTGCTGCCATTGTTAGCGCTGGTGTCTCCCAGATAGTGCTAAAGGATCCTTAAAGTATAATTAACTCTTAAATGGAACATGAAATATGAATGCAGACAACTCAGTGTTCTGAAATCAAAGTCTAACTTTATAAATACAACAAATGTTATCTTAGCAGTTTCTATATACAGAGAGAGAAAAACATTCAGTACAAAGATCACTCCCAATCCCAGATGTTACTTTGCTCAACAGAAAACATGGCCTCTTATTTCCTGGAAGCAAAGGGTATGTTGTTGGCTGGGATAGTCCAGAATGGTGTTGAAGGCTGGATTTATGATGACCACACCTAACTTTCTTGCTGCCTCCTTTTCTGCTTTTCTTCAGCTTCACTCCTTCAATGACTCTTTGCTTTTGGATTATTCTCTCTGTGGTCAGCATGCTGTCCATATTTTGTCCTGTCAGCATATTCCATTGTTCAAAAGACACATTACGAGCACACCTCTTAATTTGGCTTTTGTGTGGTGTCTTACTTTGGACATTGTCTGTTGTTCTCACTTATCACTTATCACCTTTCAGTAACATATCCAATCATTTCATTCCTCTAATTCAGCTGGTTAGTGCCAAGTTCGGTTCGTTTGAGCTGGTAACAAGGCCATTGCTATGTTATGTTAGAATAACTTCTCACAGTGATTAAAATACAAAAAGCTATAATATAATGAGCACTATGAGCTCTACAAAAACAACTCAAGGCCAGGTAATAAACAAAATAAAAAGTTAATGAGTGTATACAAATCTTAAGCAATTATTTAATAAGGCTTAAATATAAACAATACTATAATGCACCACTCTATAAGCCGGTACAACTTTAAAGCATAAAATATGATGAGCTACCCTAATACCATAACTGGTAGATGGAGTGCTGCCATGGGAAAGTGGATCCCCCACTTTCACGTCCCCCTGCCTCTGCCCCTCTGCCTCCCTGACCATGTTCACCAGCACTCTGTCCAGTGATCCAGGGTTTTGCTGCACACACGGTCCCCTTCACCCTTGGGTTGCACATACCCACCAGCATGTGGACCATACTGGACTGCAACAGATTCAGCCATTTTTTGATGCCCTCCTTCAGCTGTCTGAACCTCTGGCAACAGTGGCTTGCCCCAACCAGGAACACCAATCCCCTGGAACCTCTCCATTTTGTTCTAAAGCTCCCTCACTATGGGAATCACCTGGCTGGTTGTTGGTGACCATGAACCTGCAGTTGAGCTTGCCCTGCCCAACGAGCCACCCTTGCACAGTGCAGGTCATGGCCCCGTGGTCTCTGTTGCCATGTGGGACTCATCCATCACCTCTGCTTGAAGGAGAGCCCACCAATGGCCTGACTGATCGCACCAGTGCCCTGTGAAGGGGAGGTAGGCATGATCTCCACCCCGGCTGCTCCAGATGTCCAAGGTGAAGTGTAAGGCCACCTGCAGACCTACCCTGCGCAGCTCCTCTCAAGTACTCCCAGCATGCTTCATATAGGGGAGGTCACCACCGTCCTGCTGAAGGTGGTGCGTACAGGCGTGGTATGATAGGGCCACAAGTGCCATGAGCTACCTGAACTCTGGCCACTCAGCTAAGCAGGGCTGGCCATCCAGAGCAAACATCTACCCAGTGTTCTAAGCGACCTCGCTCACCTTGGGAAGGTGCCCCCCTTTCCCTCTGCCTTTTCCCCCACTGGTCCAGGGTGGCCTGCCTGTGCTTCTGGGGGATGGGGGCTTTGGAGCGAGAGAAGGGACTTCCCTTTTGGCACACTCTCACTGGTGCCAGGCTGAGGAGGAGCAAAGGTATGGGGATGGTGCCTCCTGATGTGCATCAACATCCCTGTGGTGCTGAAGTGTTTCTTATCCTTGCCCTGGCTGGTCTTGCATCGGCAGTGTATACAGGTAGCATACCTGGGATCATCTGCCACCTCAAAATGATCCCACACTACGCTACCCTCTCGCTTCTGGGATGCGGGTGGGGATACTGCCTTATCCCTCTCCACAGCAGGCAGAGGCACGACAACAGGAACTTAGCTGAGCCTCCACAACCTCAACCTCCTCCAAGGTGCCTTCCGGAGAAGGAAACCTGGCTCTCGGAAGTTGGAGGGGTGTGGAGCAGAAACTCAGATTCCTCCTCCTTCCCCAGAACTTCTCTGGCTATGGCACTGAGCTCCCCTGCTCCAGATCCAGCTCCTCCTCTGGCACTGGAAAGCTCAGGCTGGAAACTGAAATTGGGGTGAAGGAGACTCGTGGTGGTGCTTGTCATAATGGTGATACTGGGGCTTCTGTTAGTGGAGGTGGGGCAGGTGCAGACACTGCTCCCATCTCCTTGCTGCCTCTAGCAGTAGAAGTCTAATGGCTGATAGGGAAGAGGATGCATATAAGTTTGGGGTGGGGGTGCCAGAAGACCTGGCAGGTGCCTTTCCAGCATGCTTCATAATGTTTGCTGTGCTAGAAAGTGTGTGTGTGTGTGTGTATAATATATCTTATATGTGCAATATATGTTCTATCTGTTTAATATATGTGTGTGTCCGGGCGGACGCAGGTAGAAGGCCCGGAAACCCATCCTACAGAGGGACCCAGGGCAGAGCCAACCCGCCGGGACAAGAAAGAGAAAAGCCCTGAAGATAGGGCGAGCTTACCTTTTTTAGGGAGAGATGAGCCAGATGAACTACGCTAGGATGGAACACCCACGTGATTCGTCAGCCACTTTTATTTTTGGCTGGGAGCGGCATGGGTGGATGACATCACTGGAAAACGCTATCCGGGTGAAATCAAAGCCAGTGGTAGGGAAATGGCAGGGGGAGCATTGCGGAAGGCAGATGGCAGGACTGGTCCCCAAGCTGAACACCAGCTGCACTGGCAGCCAGAAGAGAGCCTGAGGGAGGATCCATTGGAGGGGTCCAGGCCAGTTAAAGGGGACACTATGTCAGCTGGCAGTGAAACCAGATGAGGGAGGATAGCACTGAGAGATGTAGGAGCCACAGATGCTTGTGAGTGGGACAGGCTGAAGCCTCGTTCACTTTTTTTTTTTCTTTGGTGTGCTAATTCATTTTGTTATCCCGGGGCTCTAGCACAGGGATAGGGACCACGAGTGGCCCTTGTGGACCCATAGGAGCTGGGACAGCACGGCAGGTAGTAGTGCAGCAGGGGAGACCCAGAGTATTACCAGGGACGGCCCAATGTCCCAAAATCATCCTGTATAGGGGAAGACTGAAGGGAGCCAAATAGGCAAAGAGAGTGTGGGTGATGACATCGGAGGGTGAGTCAACTGCCCATCATTTGGCCATCCTAGAGGCTGGTGCATGGCTGGTGCATAGTGGAGGTGGAGCCCCAAGAGTACCTGCTGGGGGTAGTGCCCGACCTGGAAGGAGCCACAAGAAGGAGCCCCATGACTGAAAGGAAAGACCAGGTCATGGCAGGAAAGTATCGGGGTCTTCCTCGGGGTGAATGCGACTGAGCGTCAAGGCCACAGGAACAACCTCCACAGCCGACACTAGGTGCACGCTCCAAGGTGGCAAGGGACTGCCTACATGAGGCTGGGCGGGTACAAAGTGTTATATATCTCTGTGCAATATATCTTCTATCTGTAATAAATTGGAAAGGTGTATCCAATCCTTTCCAAGAACAGAGACTAGGAAGAGATTGACTACTAGGAAGCCAGTCATTGCAGCCATCCAGTACCTTTCACATGCTGTTGCTTCCAGACAGAGAGCTCACAAAAGGCAGAGAAAGGCTTCACACAGAGCCTTATATGCTGTTTCTCCGTCTCTTCCCCAGAGCACTGGTATTGGAAGAGACCTCAGGGACAGATCGCAGACACTGGCCAGCTACAGATGTCAGTATCAGAGCAGTCCTTCCCTCCCTCTTCCCCCTCCCTCTTCCAAGTTTTTTTTTTCCCCGCAAGCCCGCCTCTGAAGCATTCCTAAATGTTTCGGATGGTTTTGTTTAGTTTCAAGTTCGGTGTTTCAGGCGCCCGAAACACCTCTGAAATGAAATGTCTGCCAAAATTTTGCACAGTCCTACATTTCATGTTTATTGTATGGCAGTATTAAGGGCTTGTTGATGTTACAACCTTCCCTCTGCAGGCAGCTATTTTGGAGTGTGCCTCCACAGTCTTAGCTTCTGGCAGCTCAAGGTGACCTCATTTATAGCAGGTGTGCCATCAGGACACATGGCGCGCCTTGGGAGGCACCAGCTCTTAAAAGGGCTATGGCTGCCTACAGAAAGGACTGGCAGTCTACACCTACTTCTGGCAGTTTCCCTATGACAGCAAAAGCTTTCTGTCATTTGCAGACTGCGCTGTGTTGCTCTGCTGGAAGTGTGAAGGGGTTTTACTACTGATGGGAAACTGTGGGTGTGATGGCTCTAATTTTTGTGGTGGAACCAGTTCTGCAGGGAACAGTATAAGTAGGCCTAAGGTCATGTAGGTGCCTTAAATATAATTTTCTAAGCTTTATTGTAGTTAGATTACTTAAATTTAAGCTTAAATGCAAGACATTTGTTGCTTATTAAGGGCTTAATTTTGGGGTAGCCACAAAATTTGGGATAATCTGTAAATTATTGGTACACATTCTCAAACTAATGCTAATTTAATCTCGTCTCTGGGCTCATGTAATACAGTTAGAAAGTATATACATTATAGTATATTAAGTAGATTAAACAAAAGGGCAAGCTATGCTCTCTGTTAACCTGGAGGAAGTCTTGTAAAGTTATTTGAGATTTGTATCCTCAGGGAAATCAGTATGTGTTATATAACTTCTATGTGTATCTTCTCCTGCTCTTCTTAAAAGTAAGTTTGTTATAAATTATTAGGAAATGGGTTTTTATAAATTGTATTGCCCTAAGTGAAAGCTAAATACTTAACCTCTTTACAACCTTTTCTGTTTTTAAAAAGTCCCTGTAATGACCTGATGAAAAGGGAAAAGCTTAGAATGTAATGTGGTGTTACTCGATGTAAATGATTTCATTGATCACTTAATTTTTTTCAGATGCAAATTCTTTATTAACACTAATAAACTTTGCAATTAAAGTAATTTCAGCTGAAAATGATCATTAAATAGCAACTGTAACTCTGCCCCTGTTTTTGTACATGTGTATTGCAATATGGTACTTCATTCCATTATATGTAGTACTTGACATCGCTGGTCTCATACATCTTATAGGATACTGAACTTAAATCTTTGCAACTGTGCCCTGTTCCTGGAGCTTATTGATGAATATGGCAACAGGAATGAGTTCTGTGCACTGATGATAAATTTCAGAACACAATTTCTTAATTTAAACATTGCAATGAATAATACAATTATATTTTGAGACGGGTTTCTAACAATTGATTTTTACGTTGATGAGACACCAAATAAAACAGCGCTGAGTATAAGTCCCTTTATTTCGTATCTGGTGTATCCCCATATTCCAGGTTCAATAAACATCTGCACTTTAAAGGATCTCTTTTCCTTATGACTTGGATGTGCTAAAATTACCAGATCTCAGAAACCGTTTTTTGTTCTCTCCTAAATTAAGGATAGAGTATTTTAGCACAGGGAATTTAATTCTGATTAGGATGCTTTCTATGAATTGCCATGTAGTAGATAGAGTATTACATTTCTAAGAAAAGAAAAATTATCTGTGGAATCTAGGCAATGGTCAAAAACAGCACCATGGAGAGTATTCAGCCCTGCTTTACCTATCATTTACATAGGGTGGACTCTTTGATTGCTTCTCACAGAACTTGTTTTGTCTAATCATGACAATGAATTGGAGTTAGAGCTGTGAATCTTTGGACGGTTTCAGAATGTAATGTCTTGCATTTTAGATGATTATAAGTTATGTTTAACAAGGGTTTAAACAAATATAACAGTCCGACTTGCATTGTCTTAATAAACATGTTTCTTCCCCAAGAAAGATTTATGGAAAAAGCAAAAATTTCACGGCATTTTATTTTTATATAAGCACTTTTTTAGAGTTGAATTTGAACTGGACTTGAAAAGCACTTTCCAGAATGAAGCCCTTTTTGGTGGTTAATCAGCCACCTAAGAGTGCCCATCATACTTCCATTGAAGTCCATGTTAAAATTCTCCGTTATTGTAATGGGAACAGCAGTTTTTTGACTGAGGACAAGCTGTTTGATGCTCAATTACTTCCTGCAGCCTTCAGTCATGCAAAACTTGAGTTTACCTGTGTGCATACACAACAGGACTAGTCCCCAAGAGAGTCTATTATATTCCAAGTGCTCCATGGCTGCCATCCTTCCCTGTTGCCTTAAATACAAATCAAGACATACTTTGCATGCAGAAAAAGAACATTACATTTTGGAATTACTACACATGTACCAAATCACAGCACATGGTTACTTTTATCCCCTGTCCTTCCTAAATGTCTAGAAGACCTTAGTATCTAGAATTGGGGTCTGATTTTTTTCAGAGAGCTCATCTCCCTTTTTAAAGCACCGTAATAAGTTTTTAAAGCACCGTAATAAGTGGCAGTCAGAGTTGCTGTTTGCTGTGCATGATTTTCTTTTATTGGCCCTAATTATGGATGGACATCCTTTTAAACATCTCTCTTAATCTTATTTTAGAGCCTTATTCTGCCATCTTTTTTCATGTGTACCCTTTATTTGCACAAGTAACTTCTGTAAATTCTGCATGCATGACACACAGTTTACAGAGTTGAGCTCTTACACTTTAAGCTCCATTATGTTTCTAACTTGCTGTCTTTTGTTTCTGAAGATGCAAACTGTGAGCTCAGCCCTTTTGGGCATCGGCAAGACCTTTTTATAGCATCACAATTGCTTTGGTGTTCCCAGAGCTGGACTTAGTGCAGCTCTCCAGGCCTATAAACATGACTACCAGCTCCCTCTGCTGAAAGATAAGCTGTCCCTCTGCTCTTTCTTTTCTTCATGGAGAGGAAATAGGAAGGTGTAAAAGTGCCTTCCTTTTTGAGGAACAGGAAAAGACTTATATGACAAAGATTCAGTGTGGTGGTAGAGGTTAATATGCCATAGATACAGATGTTAAGAATTGTGTTTAGAGGATTACACATTTGTAGAACAGGAGGATGAAATTAATTCTGATATCTGAATTTTTTTTTTAAGTGTCTAGCTTCTATGATTTTATTGTGAGTGTCTTTTTTAAAGATTTTGCTTCAAGATCTAACTGCACAAATCATAATATTAAATGAGAATCCCAGCTTTCGTTATTTTAAAAATATGTTTCTAGGCCTACCTTGTTTCACAGACTAACTTTAAAAATACGAAGCAAGAGTATCCTAAAGGCCCAGGCGAGAAGGCCTAAAAGAACCTAATATGAGATGAAATATCCAGTGCTCAGGACATGAATCATGCAGTTTAAAAGACTAGGGGTTCAGTTCCTTGCTTTACCACAGACTGCTGTGACCTTGTACAAATGATGCATTGTACCTGTATCTCCATTCCCCATTTGTAAAAGAGGGAGAGTAGTACTGCTGTGCTACATAAAAAAAAAAATGTGAGAAACATAGGTGGTATGGTAATTGGAGCTCATAATACCTGAGGTACATGGCACATGAGGCTGAGCTGCTTCTAGTCTATGGAGTTGGTCCAAATGAGTCCATCATGACAAATGTAGCAGGACAGAGGAAAGAAGTAGTTGTACCAGTCCATATATTTTTCAGCTTTTCCATTCCTTCTTCAAACTTTACCCACATGCTGGTGATAATAAATGTATAGGGACAAATTCTTTCCTATATCAGAGCAATTATATGTAATTGCATAATACAGAGGAAGATTTGAATTTCTTAAGGGAGTAGCTGTGGAGGAGGGAATGTAGTAGTTCATGAAGTTGTGTGAAAATTTTCATCTTAATCAAAATAAGACCCCACAAGAAAATAAGAAATCATGGAAAAGAGGATATGTAATACAGGGGTTTTACCTGGCTCCCAGAACTCCTAGTGTAGGGGGGCACAGTGTTGCCTACTGCTAAGTTTCTTACTACAGAGCCAGCGATAGGGGCAGCAACAGCTGCATTAAGCCATATGCTACTGCCAGGTCCAGATCCAGCCTGCGAGGGTACCTTGTGAGCAAAACCTGGGCCATGAGAAGCCCTGTAGTTTGGATTTGGCCCATAGGTGCAGGTGATCTTGACACCCCCGACATAATGGATTAAAATGATGTGCACAATATTAGTATCTGACAATGAAGAAGCAAAAGCAGTTGGATGTTACAAGATTATGACAAATAGCTTTGGAAAATATTTCTAACTTTTTCATCATACACAAATACTGTAGTAGACATCGCAAGTTTTATTGGGTGAACTGTAATTTCTAGGTATGTTGGAGCAACACTATTACATAAAAAATCATGTTGTATTTTGTCAATAATCTACCACACTGTCAAAGGACTTGATAGATAGTTCATTGAGAGTCTTTAGGCCTGAAGCAAAATCCACTGAAGGCAACATTCTTAAAACAGTGATAAAACAGAAAAGTACTTATGATTAAGGCCAAAATAGGCAAGATGTTTGTGCAGTGTTTTTTTCAGTTTCACTTTGCAAATAAAGGCCACTATGGATTCTAATCCCCAATACTAATTTTTCCTCCTTTATGTTTTTCTGTTTTTACTAGGGCATCTAAAATGGATCTCAAGTGTTCTCTGGAAGAATGTGCAATGGCACTGAACTTATTTCTAAATAACAAATTCTCTGAAGCCCTGGAATTGCTTCGACCATGGTGAGGTCATATGTGTTGTTGTTTCTGCTGTTAGAATTAATGGAGATTCTATAAAGAATGCGTCCAGTTGCTGAAGATTAAAAGACTGTTTTAGAGGCCTTCACATTCATTAATTGCATTTATTCTCTTTTGCCCAAAAGGCAGTTTGACCCAGTTTCCCTAAACAGTGCATTCACTTACTCTTTGAATGCATTTATCGCAAGTGTCATCAGTTGATCCATGGACTGTATTATTTCAATCTTCTAAAATCAAGGTGAAGTCTTGGCAGGTGCATTGAGGAGATAGGCAGAGAGTAGACAGTCTGCAAAACCCCCTAATTTTGACCAAACAGGCTGGAAGGAAGATGTGGGCTGTGCTCAGACCTAGCTGACTGGCAAGTTGGAGGTTTTTCTCTCATCTGCCTCTATGAGCAGTGGGTAGATTTAGCTTGAAGTCTAGTGAGATGAATTTTAGGGGTGCACCAATAAAGATTTTTTTGGCTGATACTGATGGCCAATTATTAACCAGCCATATCAGCCAATACCGATCCAATAGCTGATATACAGCCTGGCAGTGTGGAGAGGAGCGTCCAGCTGGTAAGTCTGGGGGGCGGGGAATGGGGGGAGGCAGATCACGGCCCCTGTGGTGAGAGAATGGGGCTGGGACAGAGGCTGGCACTGCTCAGGCAGGGCAGGATCTGGGACAGAGCTGTGGGCATACCCCTGGGGGAGGCATGGGGGGTATGTGCCCCACTGGATCTGTGCATGGGGCAAAGGTGGGCTGCCTGCTGTAGGCTCAGGGCCAGGGGCTGCGCTGGCCTCTTCTTGGGAGGGGGGAGGGGGAAGTGGGGGCTAGGCCTGGGTTATGCTTAGGGCAGGCAACAGCAGTGTGGGAGGAGTGGCTACAGGGGGCTACAGCAAATTTTGGGGTGACTATTGCTCACCCTGTAGCCACCTCTCCTAGCACTGTCACCATCCACCCTGAGCGCAGCCCCAGCCCAACCCAGCTCCTCAAATGGGAAGAGGCTGGCCCACAGCGGGCAGTCTGCCCTTGGTCTGTGCACAAATCCGGAGGGCACATGCCCCCTCATGCCTCCCCTGGGGGTGCTTGCAGAGGTGGGGAGACTCCCACCGTCTCCACATCCCCCGCCCTGCTCCTGCTTCAGCTGGGCAGCCACTGCCCCAGCTCCACTCCCTCCCTCGTCATGGGATCATGATCTTCCTCACCTCCCCCACGCCCCTTTCTCCCCCACAGACTTACTGGCCGGCTGCTTTTCTCCACACTGCCAGGCTTTATTCCTGGCTGTATGCATTCTGTGGGTACATACATGCACACATTGGTGATGTTATCGGCTACATTGGCCAAAAATATCTGATTGCTGATATGTCAATTTTCCTTTTATCCTTGCTGATTTGAGATGTACTGATAAGTTGGTGCACCTCTAATAAATTTATCTTCCCTCAAGATTCTTCCTGCCCTTTTCTAGTACCTTTTGTCCACAAAGGAAATGGACATGAAATCAGAATAATAAAGGCTTGATTAATGGAAACATCTTGGTTTCTTACTATCTTCACTAAACATCATTTTATTTCTGTATTATGATACTTTCTCCATACCAATCCCTTTTTAGTGACAGGAGAGAACAATTTCTTTTGAATAGAAAGGAATGTTTGAAAGATTGGTGGCTTTTGATTTTCCCTAATCATGGTTAGGTATTCTAACTGTTTTTACATGTACGTTTTGGAGGCACACCAGCTCTGATTATAGTTCAGGTTTAAGTCCCCTCTGCCTAAGGAATATTCTAAGTGTTCTAGAAGTGCTTTGTTTACTCGCATTGTTTTGAAAATTGCTGGACCTTATAGGAGTGATATGACCTGATTTTATTGTGGGGATATCGCAGAATCATAGAAAATTAGGGTTGGATGGGACCTCAGGAGGTCATTAATCCAACCCCTTCCTCAAAGGAGGACCATCCCCAACTATATCATCTCAGCCAAAGCTTTGTATATCTGGCTCTTAAAAACCTTCAAGGATGGAGATTTCACAGCCTCTCTGGGTAATCTGTTCCAGTGCTTTACTAGCTTCCTAGTGAGAGAGTTTTTCCTAATATCGAACCTAAACTTCCCTTGCTGCAACTTCCCTTGCTCCTTGTTCTGCCACCACTGAAAACAGTCCAGCTCCACCCTCTTTTGAACCCCACTTCAGGTAGCTGAAGGCTACTATTAATTCCCCCCTCAGTCTCTCTTCTCCAGACTAAATAAGCCTCATTCCCTCAGCCTCTCCTCAGAAGTCAAGTGCCCCAGCCCTGTAACCATTTTCATTGCCCTCTGCTGCCGGACTCTCTCTCCAGTTTGTCTACATCCTTTTTGTAGTGGAGGGCCTAAAACTGGACACAGTACTCCACATGTGGCCTCACCAGTGCTGAATATAGGGCAATAATCACTTCCTGTGATCTGCTAGCAACTCTCCAACTAATACTACCCAGTATACTGTTGGCCTTCTTTGCAACAAGGGCATACTATTGACTCATATTCAACTTATTGTCCACTGTAACCCATAAGTCCTTTTCTGTAGAGCTGCTGCCTAGCTAGTCATTCCCCTGCATGTACCAGTGCATTAAATTGTTCTGTCCCAAGTGCAGGACTTCGCACTTCTCCTTATTGAACCTCATGAGACTTCTTTGGTTCAATCCTCCATTTGTTGTGGTCTCTGAATCCTTACTCTACCCTCCAGTGTATCTACTACTCCCCACAGCTTAGTGTCATCTGCAGACTTGCTGAGGGTGTAATCCATCCCATCTTCCAGCTTGTTGATGAAGATATTGGACAAAAGTGGCCCCAGGACCAATCCCTGGGACACTCCCCTTGTTATGGGCTGCAGCTAGACATCACACCATTAATTACTACCTTTTGAGTAAGTTTTCTGTCTACCTTATAGTGCATTCATCCAACCCATCTTTCCCTAGTGTGCTTGACAATGTTGTGTGAGATCTTATCAAAAGATTTGCTAAGATCAGGTTGGTCAGGCAAGATATGTCCTTGGTGAATCCATGGGGACTGTTCCTAATGACCTTCACCTCCAGGTGCTTTGAAATGGATTCCTTGAGGACCTGCTCCATGATTTTTCCAGGGACTGGAGTGAGGCTGCTCAGTCTGTAGCTTCCTGGATCCTCCTTCTTCCCTTTATTAAAGATGGGCACTGTGTCTGCTCTTTTGCAATCATCTAGGACCTCTCCATATCCGTACGAGTTTTCAGAGATAATGCCCAGCTGCTCTGCTGTTACATCAGCCAGCACTCTTGGGTGCATCACCTTTGGCTCTGCTCCATACGCTTGTACATGTCCAGCTTTTTTAAATAGTCCCTATCCTGTTCTTTCGCCACTGTTTGTTGCTCATCTCCTTCCCAAACTGTGCTGCCGTGTGCCATAGTCTGGGAGCTGACATTGCCTATGAAGACTGAGGTAAAAAAAGGCATCGAGTACTTCAGCTTTTCCCATATCTTCTGTCATTAGGTTGGGGATCCACACATTCCCTAATCTTCCTCTTGTTGCTGATGTAGTTCTAGAAACCCTTCTTGTTATTCTTTTTGCCCTGCTAATTCTTCAAGCTAATCTAAGATGCTACCTTGCCCTGCCTTCTGCCTAATTTAAGAGACTGTAGGTATTTCCTGAAATATAAGAAATGACACTTGGAGGCTGTAATGGTAGGTGAGAATGACTGTTTGTCCTTCCATACAAGTACCATCCAGGGAGCCTGCCTCTGGCAGTGGTTGTCTTGCCCCATGTATGTGTCAGGATCTGTATATGCTATCCTTCCTCATGCAATGATGGGGAGCAGGCTGGAGCTGGGGTGGGGTGGGGGTGTTAAAAGGAGTCAGCATGGAGGAATGCAGATTAGGCAGGCCGTAGGCCTGGAGGAATCAGGCCAAACAGAAAAAGCAAAGCCCAGCTTTATTTACATCTAGGCCTTTACGACCAAGGGAGTTTGTAAGCTGATGGCTGTGATGTATATAGCAGCATGGGGCACAGGACACCAAGGAACAGTTTTTTTATATGGTAATAATTTGTAAAGTGACAATGGCTTGTAGGAAAAGGAAGAGGAAGACTAGCTGGAAGTCTGTGGGATGAGTTGTATGTTATAAGTGATCACAGGTGACAGCTTCTTCTTGCAGGCTTGAAGTTACTGTAAACAAATGGAATACAGGCAGTCCTCAACTTACAATGTTTCGAGTTGCAACATTTCACACTTACAACGTTTATAAATTGACACCTGTTTAAACTTCCTGACGTCAGTTTTGACTTTACAATGCTTGATCTGATGCGACATCACGCCAGTGAACAAGTTCGCTGCATCACTCATCTCCCTGGAGAACACGTGCCCAAACTTCCTTGGACACTTTCTTTAAGAAAGCAGACAAGAATCCAGTAAAACCTGCAGCTAAGACTCATGAGAAGATTCCAGCCAAGAACCCTTTAAAAAGTCCAAACGAGTCCTTCAAGAAGTCCAGCAAAGTCACCTCAAAGAAGTCCTTCCGAATCAGTATGACTGCTATTTACAATATAAATACATTAGTGTAGCTATATTACTCATCTATAATTGATTCCGTACAAAATTCTGGGGTATTTCTGGTGAAAACAGAGTATCGGGCCTTGGTTCAGGA
This sequence comes from Crocodylus siamensis, assembly GCF_052110815.1. NCBI lineage: Eukaryota > Metazoa > Chordata > Crocodylia > Crocodylidae > Crocodylus > Crocodylus siamensis. The sequence continues at coordinate 86,838,344 of NC_143397.1, read as the reverse complement.
ACCAATCCCCCATGTATAACATTGTTTCTTATGAGAAAATTGGTTCCAAGTTGCAATGTTTTGACTTAAGATGTGGTTTTCAGGAACCAATTGTGTTGTAAGTCTGAGGACTGCCTGTACAACTGTCAAGGGGTAGAACTTGTTTGATACCCCTCTCTGTGCTCTCAGAAGTTGTATCCTCCAAGCATTTCACATCAAAGTCATTATCACCATTGTGCTGCAACCAACTGCACAGGAAGTAGGGGATTCTTCAAGAAGCTGCAGTATTCACCCGCTTGGTTCTGGAACCACACTGATGCAATGGCTCTGGCAGCTTCACTGACAAGCTGCTGCCTTGCTGCTGAAGATGGCTGGTCTGACCTGTGAGAAGCCCCATGGGCTCAGGGGGCCAGACATCCCTTACCTAAGGCTGCATACAGACTTGCATTTCTATTGGTAAGAATTTCTCAGAAGTTCTTGGTAGAAAATTAGGCCAAGAGCTGGAATATAAGCATGTTCCAGCCCCATGGCTGGAGAGCTACTCAGATGGGTCCCCCTGGCTGGAGAACTTAAGAGGGCTACTTCCTGGGCCACCCCCACTCTTGGGACCCAAGGGCATGCTGTCAATAGGCATCCAGATGGGATGCACACAGGGTGATTTTAAGGTAGAGGCTCAGAAAAGTAGTGCTGGGGAGATTTTTTCTGACCCTTTGCCTGATTCCCCAGCCTTTAATAGCCATGCACGCCACCCAGCTGAGTGGCACGTGTATCATTTAAAGCCTACAAACTGGGGTGGGAAAACCTTTCCCTACTACAGGTCCTAGTCCTCAGGTCTTAGTAATCCCTCCCCTGCTGGGTGGTGGGGGTGGCATTTAAAGCCCAGGGACCAGGAACTGGGTTTGGGGACAGCTTCCCTAAGCCCAGTCCTTAGGAATCTCATGTGGCTACAAAGCTATCTGAGCCCAGTCTTTGGGAATCTTATGTGGCTGCAAGGTTGTCTGAGCTCAGGCAGTCTTGCCGACATAACACAGTTGACTCCTGCTCCTGTGGATGCCTTTGGTTCCACTAGGGAAGAGAGAAGATCTGTGGCTGCAGGGTTCATTCATGGCTGCAGAGTTGCCCGAGCCTGGGTTAGCTCTGTAGTCACAGGAGAATTGTCCCCCACTCCCCACATGCTTTCCAGTGGAATGGGTGTAGTGCATTGGGTGGAGGCTCTTTGGTTGGGCAGGGTCCCCACAGTGTTGCCTGACGGTTTGCTCTCCAAGGTAGAGCAGAGGACCGTGGGAATCTCTTTTCTTTCTCTGTCTCTTTTCTTTCTCTCTCTCCTGAAGTGCACAGGTGTTCAAGTTAGATCAGAAGGAAGATCTTCCTTCTAGATAACCAATTTAACTTCTTGCACAAGAGCCATTTTTCATCCACAAGACAGTTCTCAATCTTCTGTGTGCTCTCCTTTTTGTGTCGGGAGAGGCTTTTCTGTTGGCACAGATGGAACATCTGTATATAGCCTAAGTGAAGATCAACTCCTCTTTCTCCTCAGATGTCTAGAAAATTCACAGAGAAAGAACTTTGTGAATGCAGAGCCTACTATGTCCTTGTCCTTCCAGATGCAATGCCCAGCAAGATTCAAATGCCTGAAAACAGGAAATGGTGTTTTAAGGGCTTTGCCAATGTAGCCATAATTCTGTGTCCTTCACACCCTGTCTCCCTGAAGCTAGCATCTACCAGTGAGAATTATTTCCATGAAATGTAGAAGCATTGGATGGAATTGCTGAGAGGAGTAGTTTGAGCATAGCTGAGATGGGATAAGGGTATTTCATAGATTTTATAGACATTTGGGTTGGAAGGGACCCCGGAGGATCATCAAGTCCAGCCCCCTACCCCAAGGGCAGGAAGTCAGCAGGGATCATGGGATCCCAGCAAGACAAACATCCAAATGTGTCTTGAAGGCATTCAAAGCAGTGCTTAAACCGCCTCCAGTGGCAGTCTATTCCAAACCCTGGAAGCTTGGACAATTAAGAAGTTTTTCCTTATGTCTGAATCAGTTGCAGCAGAGTTTGTGACCATTCCATCTGGTTATCCCTTGGGGCACTCTGGTGAACAGACGTTCCCCCAGATCCTGATGAGCACCCCGATAAACTTATATGTGGCCACCAGATCACTCCTGAGCCTGCGCTTTTCTAGGCTGAAGAGTCCCATGGCTCTCGGCCTCCCATTATAAGGTCTGTTTTCCTGACCTCTGATCATGAGAATGGCTCTCCTGTGCACTCTCTCAAACTTCTCCACATCCTTTTTAAATTGAGAAGTCCAAAACTGGACGCAGTACTCCAGCTGCGGCCTCACCAAGGCTGAGTACAACGGGAGAATGACATCCCAAGATTTTCTTGAGAAGCATCTATGGATGCAAGTCAGTGTTTTGTTTGCTTTACTAGCCACAGAATCACACTGAAGGCTCATGTTCATCTTGTAGTCAATCATGACCCCCAAGTCCCTTTCCCTTCCCTGACCAGCATAGCACTGCCGAGCCTATAAGCACGTTGCAGGTTTTTCCTCCCAAGGTGGAGAACCTTGCATCTTTCAGTGTTAAACACCATCAGGTTCTCCTCTGCCTATTTCATGAGCCTGTCAAGATCTGCCTGGATCACACTCCTGTCCTCAGGTGTGGATGCTTTACCTCAGAGTTTGGTGTTGTCCGCAAACTTGGCAAGTCCACATCACTGATGAAGATGTTAAAGAGTATGGGCCCTAGGACAGAGCCTTGAGGGACCCCGCTGGTCACAGGGCACCATGACGATTGACATCCATCAACCACCACCCCCTGGGTCCTGTCACGGAGCCAATTCTCCAGCCAGAGGACCGTGGTGAGGTCAAGGCTGCAGTTAGCCAGTTTTGCCAAAAGGTGATCATGGGATACCAGATGGAAGGCTTGTTTTAAAGTCAAGATATATGACATCAATCTCTTACCCCTTGTCCAGGTGATAGGTCACCTGCTTGTAAAAGGAGGTAAGGTTAGTCAAGCAAGACCTACCCGCAACAAACCCATGCTGGGTATCCCTCCAGATATTGCCATCAGCTAGTCTGTTAAGGATGGCCTCTTTGATAACCTTTTCCAAGACCTTCCTCAAGATAGAGGTCAGGCTGATGGGCCTGTATTTTGCCAGATCTACTTTCCTCCCTTTTTTGAAGATAGGCACAACACTGGCCTTCTTCCAATCATCAGGCACTTTGCAAGAGCACTAGGAGTTCTCAAAGATCCATGCCAGGGGCTGAGCTATGATGCTAGCCAGTTCCTTGAGTACATTCATTTCTAGTGGTGGAAATCTTCCCAGGAAAGGGAGTGTACATGCACTCATTCTACAGCTGCCCCCTCTGCCCTATACTCCACACCTTCCCCAGACCAGGGTATTGTCAATCTGGGGAAGGTGTGGGGACCAGTGACTGTTCCACTTCTCCCGTTGCCTGGGGGGAATGGAAGAGCAGGGGAAAGACGAGGGGGGCAAATGGGCTGGCAGGGGAGGTTACAGACTGTGATGGCCAGAACCAAAGAAATTAAAAAGCAATAAATATGTGCTTCTTGGGAGACATTTGGAACTTTTGTCGAGTATGAAGCTTGTATTTTTGTAACCCGCAGATGTAACTTGTAACTGTTTGTGGAACTGACTAGGCCTCAAAGACAAAGCTCTAGCTGTGAAATTAGCTGACCTAATAGTTCTTTCTCGCTCAGAATTTAGCCTTGATGACGATAAAAACTGGATTCAACTGCCCAGCTTATCTAGTACATTTCAAAAAGGACATCTCAAAAAAGCACAGTCAGAGAGTTTTGAAAGGGCTGGATTTAGGCAGGGTAATGTTAATTTTAAACCTGAAGATGTTGTGTTGCAATTTGCTTATTGGATAAACCCAAGCTTGGGCAGTAACTTATTATAATAATTTCTAACACCTTTTAACCCCATAGGATAACAGCTATAAAGCAATATTATGAATAGCTATATAACTAACAAATTACCATAATTAGAATATAAAAGAACACACACATCATAGTAACTCTTGGGAAGGATGGAACAGAAGGGTCATTGCTGTCCCATACCCCACGGATATCTCTTACTCCTTGTGAGAGTGAGAACCAGATCCTGACTGAGGGGCTTCCACCGGTATCCTTCGAGCAGCCCAGTTCAGAGACGTCTGACTTCACTGATTCAACTTGCCATGCATCTTCTAACCGAGGGACTACCAATAAGTTACTAACCAAGTGGGAACTCTTGGTTAATTTCTTTATCTGTTTTTAGGGGGCCCCTGTCCATTGAGGTAGGATTTGAGCCCCACTTACTGTCTCTTCATTCATTTGTGCACTCAAGAAGGGCCTGTATTAAGGGATCTAGTTGAACTCATTTCATCACTGGATTCTATAAATTGTCAGCACAGTGGTCTTCCTGCTATGGGAACTGTCAGCAGGGAGATTCTCCAAGAAGTTGAGGTTGGGGAAGCAAAAGCACATTACTGAAGGGTAAGTGTAAAGGGGTTGTAAAAGGAGAGTGAAATGGCTGTAGAATTTATCAAGTATTTAGTTCTTTCTGTGGAGTATGTTTAGTGCCTGACTGTACAGCAGATGGAGCTAGCTTCTAGCCTAGGGGCGAGCAAAATGCGGCCCATGGGCCAGATGTGGCCCACGAGGCCATTCTATCCAGCCCGCGGGGCCCCTAAAAAATTTAGAAAATTAATCTTTATCTGCCCATGGCTGCCTGTCATGTGGCCCTTGATGGCTTGCCAAACTCAGTAAGCAGCCCTCCTCCCAAAATAATTGTCTACGCCTGTCCTAGTCAGTATAGTTTTACATCAGCGAAGAGATGTGTTTAAGGCTCAGCATTACCCTGTTTATTTAGCGTGTTCCCTGAATAACACTCACTGTCTACAAGGCAAAGTGACGCTATGTGGAACAAACATTATGGCGTGGTTCTGAACTCTGAATCTCTTGGTTTTCAAGAGGTTTTCTGAATATGGTGAAAAACAAAGCAGCAGGTCTGTTAATAAAGTTAAGGCTGTTTTATGTTTGTTAATGAAAATGTATAACACTCATTCTTGCTATGCCAGAAGACAAAAAGGGCAATAGCTTTTGTACAAAAACTACTGTTTCAGTTCATCATGCATACTATGAAGAAAAAAGTTAATACTTTAGGAGCCCTTAGGTGATCATGCACTTCAGGGCTATGGACATATTCAAGGTGTATCCTGAATGTATGTTGGCTGAATGCTCTCCTAGGCATTCAGCCAACATACAAAGGACTGGCATATGGGGCTTTTTTAATATATATTTCTGAAAACTGTTTCCTAAAAAGTGACTCTGTAAATAATAAACAAATATGCATATTTTAAGAATAAATTCAGTTATTTGATACATCCAAGAAATAAAAATTTAGGGCCAAATTCTGTCTCTCTTGGTGCCTTCATTTTTAAAAATTACCTTTAAAGTAAGATACTAGCAAATTTAGTCTTTGGTAAGTGGTTGCAGCTTATGTGCAGTCACTTTTGTGTGACACACACAAATCATTTGCCTATCATTCCATGGAAATTGGTTCAACTAGTACAGTTATTTAGCTTTCCCCTCCTCTTTTTCAAATAAAAGGTAGAAAGAAAAAAATGTTATCAAGATCTAATTGACTAAATTTAGTAGGTGTTACAGGTAGCATACAAATTCAAGTGATGTCAGGTATAAATGGTAAGTGCCCTCACACATTTGGCATTCAGTGATAATATGATACAAAAGATCATATTATGTAGAAACATGGAAGATTGTTTACTTAAAAAGATGTCAGAGAGGAGCATTGTGGCACAAAAATATATAATGAGAGAATAAAAAATAAATCACTTGCCCTTCTACTACTCCTCATCATCTGCCATAATACATTCTCAGGTTATTTTCCTGCTACTTTCCACTCTCTTTTTACCTATTTGATATGGGAATCCCAAATTAGTGCAAATGACTTTCATATTCCCAGTTTGTGAATTATGGCAGCATTTAAATTGCCACAGATTTTGTCTTAGCAAAGAAGAGAGAGAACTGATTACTTGAGGGCTGGGAGTCCACCTAAAATCTTAAGCAAGGAAATTTGACATCTGTGACCTCTAAAATGTCCTGTAGAATCTGTACCTTAATTTTATTATTGAACTTGGTTACTGTAGAATAGGGATTATCTTTCCAGTGTATTAGTTTAGCTGTAATCTGTGAGATTTGTATATTTCTCCCAGGTCTAAAGACAGTATGTATCATGCTCTTGGCTATGGTACAATATTAGTTATGCAAGCTGCTATGACCTTTGAACAACAGGATATCCAACTGGGAATTTCTACAATGAAGGAAGCTTTACAAACCTGCCAAAGGTAAGCGTAAGAAAATTACGTGTGAGACATTTAAATGGAATATACTGACTACTGCTCCAGTATGGCGTGAGCATGGTAGCATACTCTTAAATTAGGTAGAGCATATTAGGCAATTATTCTTATTAATATTAATATACATTATTTGTATTATGGCAGAAGTCAAATACCCACTCATGCTCAGGTATTTGTGAACTCAGATACTAGTTAAATATCTGGCTAGCCATGTTGATATGGAAAGAGCCAGTTTCTACATGCAGTTATAGTATTTGTGTATGCAGTTTGAGCATATGTTTTTATACAGCCTGTGACTTCTAACTTTTTAAAGAACTGGTATTCATTGTTTTCCCTGGTATCATTGTAGCATTGTTCTTCTGTATGGTCACTTTCAAAAATGGGTCAAAAATATTTTGGAAAATAACTCATCAAAATCTTCTCTCAAACCTAGATCTAAGCTTTTTGACAGTATTGAAATGTAAATGTTTGGCTTGTACTTCAGTTAAACAAAACAAAACAACCCTCCCCCCCAAGACTTTGGCTCTTTTTCTGGTTCTGCCATACATTTGCTAATCACACTTTAGTGTGTGACAGTGTGCCGCATCCTCAGCAGTAAGGAAAAGTGAGAGATATATATTATGTGTGTACAAGGAAAGGAGACAAAAATACAGTGATCCATAGCAAAATGACCATCCTAAGGCTACCACAGATTGCCTTTACTAACTTTAAAAGGCCACCTGCCAGAACCTCATGGTGGGAAAAGTGTACCCACAGGGAAGCAGTCTGTTTTAAGGAAAATCAGTAGTAAACTGTTGTTACCAAGGAAGGTGCTTCTGGGGAAAGGGTCTGTTTTTCTTTTGTGCTGGTCATATTTTTAGGCCTTAATTTTCAAATGTTCTCAATTTTGGGAGTCCAAAATAATACCTGTCCTTCTGATATCATGTTTGTGCTTACCACCAGCTGAATTAATTAGCTGTATATGTTTAACAGATCTGAAAATCAGACTTTTACCAATATCTAAAGTTGAACGTTCAAAAACTGAATCTTGCAAAATTAAAGTCCAGAGTTAGAAAATCTGTGATAGAAACTCTGTTTCTGAGTTTCCATGTCACTGTATTTGAAACAAAGTAAATGTAAGCATTTTGACAGCTGCCCTTGACAATTGTTACTTTTTGTTGTGCATGTATATATTGTGAAATAGAAAGTTCTGCTATCATCACAAAAAGTCGTCATTTCATATTTTTTACGTGGGGAAAAGTGGAAGGGGTGCACTGCTGTTTTACGTGTTCAGCTTCAAACATTGTCAGTATGATTCTTGAAGTGTATAAGAATTCAGGACATTATTTTATATACTGTTTTACACACACACATGTACACGTCACATCATAAGAACATTATGATGTCTAAGATGAACATACAAAAATTAGGAAATGCTGGAACTAAGGTTTACATTGGAACTAAAAGCAATGCAACCTCATTTGGCCTCTGTGTGTTACAATCTTTTAATTACATGATCTTACACTCTACAGCATCTGCCTTACTTTAGTGCACAGAATAGGTAGTGCAAAGTTTCTGTTGCCTATCTGATTCGGTCCAATTTGGTGGCCGAATCTCTGAATCTAATCGGGAGACCCTCTAATCTCTCTGAATCGAATCGGAACCCTCTGAATCAATTTGGAGAGGTTCAGAAAGACTCAGCGATTTGGATGTAGACACAGCTTGAAATGTTTTTTCCACATACCTTAAGGTACCAGGTGGCTCATGAATGCTGAGATGCTGGGGTGGATGGAGTGTCCCATAGTGCAAGGGGGTCTCCAGTGCGTTCGGCAGCAGACCCGGAAGTGGACCAGAAAAACTTCTGGTCCACTTACGCCAGTGCACTCCCTGGCATATCCAGGGGGTGGCAGGGCCCTCCCCTCCCCCCGCGGTTTAGTGACTGGTGCTTTCTGGGTCTGGGGTCCCAAGGTCCCCCCGCAGCTGATCGCTGAGCTGAGTCATTGCAGCATTCATGAGCCATGCCTGGTACTTTGAGGTATGTAGGAAAAAAACATTTCAGGCTGTGTCTATGGCCAAATCACTGATTCTCTTAATCAGCATTGAATCTTCAGATTTGGTTAAATCGAATTGGGACTGTGATCCAAATCAACAAATTGAATTACTGTCCCCAGTTTGGGCCGAATCCGAATTGAATGCAGCCTGTTTCTCACACCCCTAGTAGTGACCACATAATGACCATGTTTTAGCCAAAGAGCTTATGAGTAGCCAAGAAGTGGCCCAAGCTGTAGGCCCCTCCCAGCACAGTGCTTTAGCACAAAGTCATAGGTTAGGCATTACACAATTTGCTATTTTTCTAGTAGTCTAGCATCTGTACCTTGCATTTAATATTCATTAGCTAAAATGTATCAAGAACTGAGGGGAAGTGTCTCCTAGCACCTCAGGTCCCCTCCCATTTAAAGCAACAACCATCTGGAGACCCACAATCTAGCTTGCCCCATATGTCTCCTGCTCTTTGCAGCTTAGAACCTGTTTTCTCGTTTCCTGGGTGAGTGCTTTCACCACAAAGCTACTTGCCTAAAACCTGTGATGACAGTGTCCTAAAAGAAAGGGGAACTTTAGGCCCTGATTCTAATGAGGAAGTAACTATCCCACTGCTATTTATTTTTATTCATGAATATTAAATTGAAGGAGCAATGAGCCAGCTTCAAGGGGAAGGCTGTGGAAAAGTCTTAGAAATTCCCAGCCCATGGACTTAGCCTTTCCTAAGAAGCAGGAGACACAGCTTCAAATGCTCTCTGGATCAAAGGGGCTTAGAAGCCAAGTCTTCTGCTTCCTGAGCAAGTAGCCTATAACCACTACCTATTTGGGAAAAAAAAAATCCTCTTCCTCTGGTGTCCACTACTGCAAGCATTACATTTCTGCTTGGCTATAATTTATGGGTTGCAATCACTCAGGATTTGTCCTTATAAAGCCATGTACATGCCCAGTTGGAGTGAAGCTTATGGAGTATGTTCAGTAGCTGTGTGGATGCTTAGGTGTTCACCTGGCATGTGGAATAAGATTGCAAACTGTGTGTTAAGTGCCAAAAATAGCAGTTGGGTAAGTGTTGTTTGGGTGGGTAAAGTGAAATAGGATTCTTTCTTTAGGCTAGGGACAGATACTTAAAAAGCCTGAGCCGGAACTAATTCAATCTTTGCAGGTTATTCTAACCTGGCTAGGCTAAACCAGTTTGTAACCAGACAGACATCCCCTCTGGACTGAGGAAGTTCAGGCACATACCTACAGTGTCTCAGACCAGAAGCCAAGGGACACTAGAGCAGCCCTCCCTTGTCTTCCACAGTACTAAGCGGAGGGGGCCATGGCCAGGCCCCTGCAGGACCCTGATTAGAGAGGACTTCCCCACTTTGATAACAGAGCATTTATCAGCTCTGCTATCAGCATTTATCACCCCATCAAAAAATGAAGCCTCTCATTAGCTCAAGCTCTTAACTTTTTGCAAGGAAGGGAACATACCAAGAAGGGACATTATCAGGTACCTGTTGATTAGCTGCAAAAAGCACTAAGCAGACATGGTCCTGCCTGCCTTACACAGACACCTCTCAGCATTAGCTAGCATACCACATGCTGGCTATGGTCTGGGCTGTCAGGAGAGAGGAGTGACCAGTCCTTGAGCAGTCTGATTAAGTGATGTCTCTAGAATCACAAGAGAACTTGGTGTTAAAGGCAGGGGTAGAATATGGTTCTCCAGGGGAGCGTTACACAACCTTAGTTATTAGACCATCCTTTCCCTTTGTACAATTCCCTGCATCAGTTGCAACAAGCTTTCTAATTCCTGCAAAAATGAAGAAGCGGGTTTTATAGAAACCACCTTCACTCACATCCCCAATTCATTCTCAGACTATAATTCATATTGTACAGTGACTACAGAAAGATTGTGCAAAGGAGAAAAAACTGTGTGATCATGTACTTAAAAATAGTATCATAATCTATAACACAATAGGGGACTGGATTAAGGTTTATAGATTTCTGGATTAAGGTACGTACCAAGAGTGGGGGTATATATTGGTAAACTACTCAGAGCTGTACCTCTCTTCTTTGGAATGGCTATACATTTGTCTAACATTTGGAGGAAGAAGGAGTTAATTATCATAATGCATTAGGGTAATATAAATGCCTATTTAAATTTGTTTATCCCTTGTGGGTTTCTTTTTTCCATTGTGGCTGATTTAGATTCAGAAAAAGAAGCACAGTGGTAGAGTCTTTGTCCAATCTGGTTTCTAAACAGTCAGTGGACCAGCTGAGTGAAGGTAAGAGAAATAAAAGGTATTTTTTGAAAGTATATAGGAAAAAGGATTTCTGAAAAAGTTATACTAGTATAGGAAGACTTGTCATATCACAGGCAAGTTCACATACATCTTTTAATTTAGGTAATTTTTCCTCTCCCTCCAAATATTGGAGAGAGTACAATGGCAGCTATTTTCAGAAGTTATTTTAAAAGGAGGAATTAGTGCATTGATAAATGAACAGCATTTATGAGAATGTTATTTTAAAAGAATAAGTCTGATTTTAAGAAATAGTCTGAGCATTGTGCAGTTTCAGTAGTTGAAGAAATTTTTTATAGTTTTTGACCATACAAACTTTTATTTAAAAAAATTGGGAATGGTGGCAAGTGGATTTGTTGTTTTGTATTTATAGGAAGTAGGACATACTTGCTCTAGAGTAATTCAGTATATTACCTCTCTGTTCTGGGGGCATGCTCAAAGTCAGGTCTCAAGCTAGCCCGCCACCCTGTCCACAGGGCAGTCCACCCAATCTTTTCTGTCACAACTTTGCTATAACAATAAATTGGTGGTAAATGTGGGAGGCTGCCCATTGTATGCCTTGATGTGCTAGCCACGGCTCTGTACCTTCCATACATTGTGGTCCATACCTCACAGATGGCATCCAAGCTGTTATCGTACTCCTGGCAGTGCACAAGCTCTGGGTGGGCAGCAGCAGCAAACACTGCCTGGCACGGCAAGCCAGGGGGCTGCAGCTGCTGCCGCCACGCGCAGCCCCACGGTTGAGACCAGAGCTGGCATGGGGCCCAGGCTGGCAGCAGGGGCTGGGTTACAAGCTGGTGCTGAGTGGGGGGGGGGGAGGGAAGTGGCCCCTCACCTGCCCTGTGGCTGGCGTCCCATGCTGCAGCCGCTTGCAGCCTGCATGGGGCTGCCTGTGCCTGCCCAGGACAGCCCTGTGCAGGCTGCGAGCGGCTGCAGCAGGGAACGTGGGCGAGGGGCTGTTTTTCCCCAGACTCAGCTTTTTCCCAGGCTCCTTCCCTGCCCGGGGTCCTCCCCTGCCCTGCTCTTCCCCCCGCTCCTCCCCCCTGCCCCTTTACCTGAGGTTCTGGCACAGTGCAGTCATGTGGCCCCAGGCTAGAAGCCCCTGCTGGGCCTTTCAGCTGGGGCGGGGTGGGGCTGGGTCCTGCTGTTGCAGGAGCCTACCGGGCTTCCCCCAGATCCTACTGCCCCTGGTTCTTGTCATTTCTGACAGGAACCAAGGACAGATCAATATTAATTTTCTAAATTTTTTAGGGATCCTGTGGGTCGGATAGATTGGCCTTGTGGTCTATATTTTGCCCACCCCTGCTTTAAAAAGAGGAAAGTTCTTATTTTTGATTTTTTTTTACTCATGCTCACTTTTTTCTGCCTCTAGGTCATTAGTGTAGTGATTTGATATGCCATCTTTTCATAATAGGATAACTGAGTTCAAATTATTGCTGACAGACATTACAAAAGCAAATGAACATGTTCATTTCATCCTAATTCTTAGCATAGCCTGTTTCTGAAAACTGTAAATCCAGTACTAAAATAGTAGGGTCATTGTCTACAGCAATTGCCTGCATTGCTAAGTGTACATACCTAAATTAGACACAGCTTCACCAGCTCAGAGTTTTCCTCTAGAGGTACTGTTTTCCTAACTTGCTGGAGCTTTTTATGGACCATTTGGCTTCACTCCTGGACATACAGAACTGTAGAAGTTCAGGGCTAAGGCCTATTTCCCTGTCACACACCTAAATGGCACTTATGCAATGTAACACCAGTTTTTGGCACTTTGGAATTCTGTTTCCTCTGGCACTGTAGAATCACCCTGCACATGTACCTGTTGGAAGTAGAGTAAGAAGGGAAGGAATCTCTTACTTTTTTTGCCCAAATATGCAGTGGTTATAGTGTACTTGCTCAGGGAGCAGAAGACTTGGGTTTCAGGCACCCTTCATCCAGAGAGCATTTGAAATGGTCTATCCTGCTTTCTAAGAAAGTGTTCTGATCACTAGTCCATGGGCTGGGTATTTATCAGACTTCTCTGCAGCCTTCCCCTTAAAACTGGTTCTTTGCTCCTTCCATTTAATAGTCATTGAATAAAAATAAACAGCATTGGGATAGTTATTTCCTCATTAGGATCAGGGCCTGAGTCCCCCTTTCTTTCAGGACATTGTCATCCCTCTGGTCACTTTTCTCTTTCTGACACCATTTATCTTCACTCCCTGCCCTCCTAATTACAGTACTCAGAGTGTAGTCTACTGAGCAGAGACAGAAGCAGAGTATACGGACAGTGTAGCTACAGCAAATCTCAGATTGAGCATAAGTCTCCAAAACGGCAACTATGTGGCTACGTAAGTGCCATTTAGGCATGTGAAAGGGAAATGGACTCTAGCGCTAAGTCCATAGTTTTCAAAGGCACCCCATATTTTCTCACAAGCCACATGCCCCAGATAAAGGTATGCACCTTGTTTTGGAGAAGGCAAAATAAAGATTTTTTTTTTCTGGGTTAATAACTACAAAGCAGCGACAGAGCCCTATCTTCAGCTGCATTATCTTCCCTTTTCTGCTTAGCCAAACCTGAGCTGCGGCTGAAGACTGGTCTCCAAGAGTGCCTCTATGATTTTGAAGAGTTAAAAACATTTTGCAAGGCTGTGAAATAAAGGAGAGAAACTGGGAGTAACTAAAAGACAGCAAAATTGCCAGAAGAAGTTAGCTTGGTTAGTAGAACATCAGTACCATTAAAAAGGAGAAACAGTTGTTAACACCTGAGGAGTGAAGAACGATGACCCATTAAGTCAAATGCCTCTCTCGGGTGCCTGAATGCAAATACCAGTGCTGCTGTGAGAGGATTCAAAGTGGAGTTCTGTTCTGGGCAGAAAATGACTTGCCTACTTAAGGCAGTAGGCTAGGGAGGGATGATTTTTGGGGAAAAAGATATGTGGTATGCAGTTAAATAAGGTACAGCAGTGTATCTAGACCTGGTAGAACCTCGGCTAAAATAGGGCCTGGATGAGCGAGTCAGTGTGTGGGCCCAGTGCTGCACCATGCACCACCTGCTGTCCCAATCGAGCTGCATGCTGGTGTGATCTATCATGCAGGGCCACAGTACCCAGCCTGTTTTTTTCTTTCCATTGTGCATATTTGTGTTCTGAGTGCAGTGTGACGTCTAAGAGGGTGACTGAATAAGGACAGACATCTTTTCAAGGAGAGCAGAGCTGTGGCACCGAGTTCAAAGTACTTCTGTCTTTCTATCAGCATCACTTCAATCTTGTTTTGATTCAGCTTCAGTCAGCTGCTGTCATGTAGGCAGAATGGAAGCCAGGCCATGGAGGTGTTATTTGAACTGAAGTATAGACAGTGCTGCATGCAACCTGAGTATTACTGAAGCTTCTAATTAGCTCTCTGAGTCTCATTGGTCAGATGGAAAAAAAGGATTGACTCTTGCAGATCCAGCACGTTGAGAGCCTTGATGATTAGAAGAAAATGGTCTATAATGGCTCTTTCAGTTTAGAGACATAGCTGGTTGTGTTAGTCTGAGGTCAAGCAGAAGGCAGGGTAGATTTGGACCTTATAGATGTGTATAGATATATATAGAGAGATGTATATAAATATATATAGGTGACTATAGGACAAATTTACATGAGCAGGCCCTGAGCCATTTTAGAATATTCCTGTTCACTGGTACCAGCTCTTAGTGGCAGGAGTGTTTGATGAGCTAGTGGTATAGGTTGAGAATTAACATATTTACTTTATCTTTACTCATTAATAGATTGTCTACCAAAGTGACAAGTGTTGCCTCAGTAACATGTCCCAAATTGAAGCCTGATTGAAGCTTTTGGCTGCAGAAAAGTGACATGGAAGACTATTTTTAGCTAACTTCTTAAGTAGTGTCCTTGACTAGATTTTTTGTTTGTTTGTTTCATATATGGCTTGACAGTTATCAGAACAAGAATGATAAAAATCTAGTTAGATTTTGCTGGCAACATATTGTTATACCATTGATTGGCAAGTACCATATTTGAATGTGAACCAATAAGCATTATGTTGGCAATTAATAATTTAAGACTTCTTTTGTTTGATCTTTTCTGTAGAGGAAATGCATGCTGAAATCTGTTATGCTGAATGTTTATTGCAGAAAGCAGCACTTACATTTGTACAGGTAATATCAGCTGTTCATTTCAGATCTCTGTGTGAATATGCAATTTAGTGTAAAATATTAGTAATCAAACTAAGACATTATTCCCCCCCAAAACTGTAATGTTTGAAAACAGAAATGTTTTTTTACAATGTTTATTTTGTAGAAACTGACTGAAAATGCCATTTACGCTATGCTATATTGTGATACTCACATTTTCTATCTAAACATACTTAAAAAAATAAACTTTTAATCTTTGTCCAAGGGTCTGTTATGTTACACAGTTTCATAACAATGATTCATTTAGCTGTGCATACTGGCCAGTACTCCTTAAGTGAAAGAAATATAGAACACAGGTGTCAAGCAGTGCATCGCTGTAAATGGGTGAATTTGGTAGAAAATGTCATCCTGACCCACAGGATTTCATTTCATGCTGATTTCTTTGGCAGCCATCCTTCTTGTTCTTCCATTGGAAGTCACTGTCCATATAGACTTTAAATGATGCCCTCAACCCTATAATGCATTACTTGTTCAAGAGGAGTTGTTTTTGTTCACTTTGGAGTTATGGTGAGGCACTGGGTTGCTGTGCTTAGTTGTGTTTACCAAATGAGAGTTTTGAAAGTAAGCTTGCTAAAGCAGGCCTGGAAGTGGCTGTTTGAGTATGGGTCATAGTTTCTCACCAGTCATTTTAAATCTCCAGAAAAGTGCTTTTTTTTTTTTTATGGAAGCCTATTTTTCCTCAGTGAAATGCCACAAGTTCCATGACAAGAAGTAACACAATGAACACATAATAAGTTAGAGGTTGTAAATACCTTCTTTTTATTATTTTGTTATCTATCTATGGGAAGGAGGGATTCTTACCCACAGTAATTTAGGCCCATGCCTTCCCCCTAAATCCCAACTGCTATTTCAGAAGTAGTTCATCATCCAGTAGTGAGTTTTAATTAAGTTTATTAAATAATTTAGTTTGAGCCATTGAAACACTCTCAGCTTAGTTTTTCACTGAAAATTATAGTAGTTAGATAATATAGTAGATGTGGAGGGTGGCCACATCCTCCACATTGAGGGATTAATGTTAAAATGTCACTTTTTTTCTATCACAGCTTTCTTTAATAGCTTCCAATGAGACTACTCATACACAAAGTAAAACATACTCAACTCTGTTGACTTGAAGACTTGAAAAAATATATTAGGTCTATATAAAAAGCTATATTAACATTACTCGTGCTGCAAGTTCTAGCACTCAGAGTTATCCCAGAACCAAAATCACTCTAGATCTTATTTCAGCCCCCTGACATGCATGTATTCTGATATACAGTCTTTAATTATATGATTATGTACAATTGTTTTCATAGCTTCCATGACTTTTAATGCACAGAATAGACAATACTCACTTAACAAGCAACTTTTCATTATTTAGTTTCATGGTTGCTGAATAAGCCCCATTCACTTATTTACCACCTATTATTCAAACCCTTTTAAAACAGAATTACTAATTTTCTGGCTGGTGTTTCTGTGTTGCTAATCCCAGCAGTATCCGATTGCTTTAAAACACTAGTGCATTTACTGCTTTAAAATACCTCCGTGGGAAGAATGGATATTACAGGTGAACTCAGGCACATAAAAAAATAAGTTCTAAAGTACCCACTGTTTTAGGGTACATTTCACAGATATTTGTAGAGAGGAGTGGGGTGGTGAAACTCTAGGTTCTTGTGTTCAGTTTCAGGCTTTGGAAGAAAGAGTGCTTTGCTAAACATGGTGCCCTTTTTTTGCTCAATCTCCCCTCAGTATGATCTCTTCAGACCTGCCCCAACTTTTTCAGGCATTTTTTTGTACCCACCACTGGCTCCTTCTCATAGTTCTATTTTCTTGACCTAGTCTAGGGAAGAGATTGAGACCAGCTTTTGATCCCAGTTTCTTGCCTTGAAATCTTTGTCCCACTCCTATAGTCTCTCTCCTACTACTCGCTCCCAGTCTTTGTCCAGCCAATTACCAGTTCTCTTCTCCATTCCTTGCCATTCCCCACAAGCTTCCAGAACTTGTTCATCATGCCCAAGCGTCCCATCCTGACTGATTTAGAGTTCCTTGTCCCAATTACCCAGCCCCCTCCAAAATCCTCATCTAGTTTCAGTTCTCTTATCGCCCATTATTCCCTATCTCTCCCATATTTGACTCCCAAACCTATTTTCTTTGCCCAGATAATCCAAATCTCTGCCATTCTTAGGCTTTCTGTCTCATTGTGCTTGCCCCACAATGTCATGTTTTCCGTAACTTATCATGGAGATGCAAAATAGTACATCTGTGACCTGCCGCCAAGTTTCAAGTCCCTGCTCCAAAGCATGAGAGCACTAAAACAAAGGTCACCAGAATTTTTTAACATTGAAAAACAAAATACTTTAAACTTCTTTTGTTCTCAGGAGCAGCTGAATAATTTCATATGAAATACTGCAACCCTAATCCGCCCTCAAATCAGCCTAACAAATACATACTTCCTGGAAATATTGAGCCAAAATGCTTAGTTTGAAAATTTATAAGCAACTGGAAAATGGCCTTGTACTTTGAAGTGTCAGGGAATCTTGATAATAGGCTTGGTGGCAATGCCTGTAATTAAATAAAGAGATCAAATCAAACATACACCCTGCAACACATAATTGTTTTTTACTGGAAAAAGACTCTGAAGTATCAGTTAAATGAATTCAGATATTGAGTCTATGTAAAATAAATTCTTCCATGATAGAATGAAAAATAAATTCCTGGTATACTTACGTTATGTGAATATATAATGTGCACAGAACATTGTTAGATGATATTTTCATACATACAATTGGAAGGTATGTGCTGTTAGCTCCCTTACTGCAATCCGAGGTAAACTGGAGCAGCTATTGAGCAGCATTGAATTTGGAATTCAACTGAATAGAGGATGTTTGGGGTTTTTCTTTCAAGACCTCTCTACATGTTCCAAGGCACAATTTGGAAACTTTCTCTAAAAATGCTCTTCTACCACCATCTGGTGGAGATTTTTTGTTATTTATCTCTTGAATGCTGAAGGTCTTTGTCTCTGTTCTATTTTTTGGCTATTTTTTTAATAATTTGTATTTAGAGTGTCATTCAGAACGTGCAGAGAACTGTTTCTCTGTCATTTTATCATATGCTGCAGTGGGGGCTGAACTTTTTTGGCAGGAGTGTCACAATTTAACCATTTACCTTCCCCGAGTGCCACTAAGATCCTTGTCCCATGCCTGATTTGCTTCTCAGCTTTATGTTCCCTTACCAAGCTGCTGCTCTGCTCTGTTTCCTGCCCTGAGCTTCCTGCCTGATTTAATGCGCTGTTTTCTGATCCCTGTACTATCTACCAGCGCACACATAGGGCATTTATAGATGTGCTCCAGAAGGCTGGGGAGGCAGGGCACTTTAATTAGCATGCGGTGCTAATTAAAAGTGCCCAAGCATCAGTATCCCCACGCTGAAAAATGGCGGTGGGATGTTTTGAACTAAAGCTCATCAAACAAGTTTTAATTTAAAGCACCCCACTGCCATTTTTCAGCACGGGGACGCTGGAGGTTGCTGGAGCATGTTAATTTCCATGCTCTGGCAGACTTGATTTGCAGCACATTGGAGCAGCCTTGCTGCATGTCTGTAGGAGCCCATAGGCTACCTTTGCCCTCTGCATTCTGCCATGTGACACACAGCGTGAAGCTGCTCATGCCCTTGTCGCACCCATGCCACAAGTTGGCCACCCTGACACTGTATTCTGTTTTCTGTATAATATTCCCTAAGAGTAAAGTTTATAACTATAAAATTGATTTTATGTATCATAAATAAGTAACATTTAATAAAGATTAATGGTAAGAAAATGTGTAGTTAAAAGAATTTTTCTTATGAGCATTTTATATGCAACTGCAAAGGAAACATCTGCACATTTTTGCACAATAAAACATGTTTCTTACAGGATGAAAATATGATCAACTTTATCAAGGGTGGCCTCAAAATTAGGACAAGTTACCAAATATACAAGTAAGTTCTTATAAAACATGTAGTCAGATTCAGACCTGCTATATAGAGGATGAATTCCATTAACTCTTTGAAGAAATATATTGGCAATTGTATTACTTAATTTGTATCACCTCTGTCGTGTTTTCTTTTCTTTTTTCCCCCTAAAATAAGAGAATGTCTTCAAGTGCTACAGATGACTCAGGGCATCAAAAGCAAAAATGAAACTTACCACCAGTTTGAAGGAGGAGTAAAGCTTGGGATAGGAGCATTTAATCTGGTACGATATTAGTTTTCATACAGTAAGAGGACCATTAAGATAGGGCCCTGATGGATGTGGGGCGCGGGGAAACAAACACATTTTACCAGAAGCAGCAGTGCACTACTTTGACTTGGCTCTGCAGCATCTGTATAGATCAGGCACTTCAGCAGGGTTTTTTGGCACTTTTATCCTAAGTTGAGACAATCAGCTATTAGCTAAAAGTACCAAAAAGGCTGCACTAAAGGGCCTGATTTATATGGACATCAGGTGAGCCTGGTGCAGCTAACAAACTGCCTTTTCTGGGCATGCTCTGGGCTTGGTGTGGGAATGCTTGAGGTTAAAGTAAAGCACCACTTTTTTTCCATGTCTGCAAGCAGCCATAGTGTCATATATACTGATATTTGTATGTACATGTTGCTCTGCATTAGGCTTTCTTCGTTGCTCAAATGAAAGGTTGGTTTATAGTGCCATCACTTCAAGACACGTCTGTAGTGCAGTGTGGTGGATATTTCAGGCTCCTGTGGTGACCCTGTGGATCGTTTATTCTATATGGGAAAAGTATATGTTACCAACTTCTTATATGTCTACCGTTTGCAATTTTTTAACATATTCTAAAAACCATGTTCAGCCTAATAGCAAACACTTGTATTTGCATCATGTGCTGAGGTTGTTTTAAAAGAAGTATTATAGTTTCTAACAAATTAAAAACAATACATCATGGCATCTGCTTCATAAACTAGACTAGAATAGAATATTTTATTATGTCTGTTGTTCCACAAACAAGCCTGTTTTGTGTGTATGGCATTCTTTTGCTGCAATGATTGATTGATTTTTCTATAAACTGACAAGGTTAATTACATGCAAGATAGAGAAACAGCAATTTGTGAGATGCAAACGTAGGTCTGTAACAAGCGTTAATTTAATGGATTTGATCCAAGATCACATGTGCATGGCAGGACCTGGATCAGGGATAGATCCCAGGTGCGTGACTGCTGGTGCAGGGCGGCTAGCATGGGGTACTGGTCCCTACTGCTGTGCTTCCTGTAACCACCCTGTCAATTTTCTGATGGGCATGGAGCTTAGGATCCTGATTTTGGGCTCCATGCCTATCAGCAAGTTTATACCCACACACCCTGCAAGGGCTGCCCAGTGCATGGGTGGAGAGATGCTATGCAGGCATGAGGAACGTGGCACCTTGGACTCTGCACACTCAGGGAGTTTAACCTATAAAGCACCCCATGTCCAACACCTCTAAACTCAATTTCAGGGCACCCTATGCAGGGCTAAACTGCAAGTGGATTTAAATTTCTTGGGTGGGGAAAATCCATCAGCTCCACCTACTTTGCACCTGTGAAGTTGAATGCTTCAGCCCAGCTTGGGGCTGTACTACTTGGCTTGAAACTTTCCAGGTTTGGGGAGCCCTGTGAAGTTGGGCTGCACTACTTGGATTTAACATGCCACACATTCAAATTAATATATGATAAAAAACAGTCATGAAGAGGTTCCATGTTTAATGTGGAATGTCTCTGTGGCTGGTTTGTAATTTTATCACACCATAAATTGGTTGCATGTGTGTCATGTTACAACTTCATGGCATGACTAATGCATTAATCATGCCATAAGTGTAATGGCTGCCAAAAGCCACAGTTGTCTAACGTTATGAGTTTGTTTTATGTATTGTGTCATTAAATTACCTCTCATGGATAGGACAGCAAGGGTGCTGTTGTACACTGGTTACACTTTAAGAGTGTTGTCAACCTACTTAAAACAGGACTATCCTTTAAGACACAAGGCACTGGTGACTGTCCATATACACCGGCACTATTATCAACAGTAAATGTGAAGGAAAAAGATCTATTCTAGATCAAATGGGTATAAACTGGGCAGATCCTCTTCCGCAGTAACCTTCAACCTGACATTTCTTGGTATTTTTACTGAAAAAATATTTGCTAGACTTCAGTTTTACACTGTTTACCATACAGATATTGTCAGAAAGCATTGCAGGCCCTTTGGAGGGCAGGATTAGAATTCAGAATGACAAGTTGGCAGTATAGTCTGAAGTAAATAGGATAAGTGATGGAAGAACCCAGTGAACAAGTTCTTGTGTAACGTAATTGCTTAACAAGTACTGTGGTGCTTTCAAAACAGAAACAAAGAAGAAAGCTTTCCAAGACAATAGATTTAAAAATCTGATCAGCAATGCTAAAACAGTTTTCTTAAAGAAAGGCTATTTACATGCTGTCACAGTATGAATAATAATGTGAGCATTGTACTTATTAAAATATTATGCCTTAACTTCCAATAATGCACAATTTGTTAATGTTGTTAGTAAGCCTGAGATAAGGAGACATCATTTTTAAAGCATGATGGGAGTAAGATCATATTGTTCTCAGGCTGGAAAACCAAGTTTTGCCATGTGCATGGAGTTGGTTGTACAATAATTGATCGTTCACATCAGTTCTGATATCTTTAAAATAGTATATTTATCTTTTGAATTTGATATTTCCTTTTCATGCCAGTTAAAAATGGTATTTGGTACTGTAATTCACATTTATGGTCATATAACAGTTTTTTAGAACCTGTTTGGATTTAAGAATTACATACAAGGTTTGTATGTCTGATTAAACTCTTTATTTTTGTTTGCTTTTTATTACAGTTGCTGTCCCTTTTACCAGGAAGGATTCTCCGGCTTCTAGAATTTATTGGCTTTTCTGGCAACAGGGTATAGATTTATTTTTAAAAATTTCAGGGTTTTCGCTATTAGGGTGCAAAAGGATTTGGTATAATCTTTGTAAAGTGAAAGGATCTTCTATTTAAGCCAACTTTTTCTGTTTGTTCGCTTGTTCTGCTTCATTTATTTGCTTATTTTGCTTTCATTTTTATTTATGTATTTTAATAAAATACTGACTAGGCTACTTTAACCACACCCTGAGTAAATTGTGGGTCATAAGCTGCCACTGGTTCTCAAACTTTTTTGTATCAGGACCCATTTGTAAACATTGATGGCCAGTTCTGACCCAGTAAATAGTTTAAGTAGAAAACATGCAAGTATTTTGGCCCCAAAATATTTATTACACACTCCCAACTTGCAGCACCCTGGCCCTGCCGGTGCCCCTCACTCCCGACTTGCAGCCCCTCTTCTCCCCCGTAGTCCTGCTGGAGGGGGTCCCCAGGTGCCCCTGCTGTGCTGGGCCAGAGTGTAGTGGCTGCAGCGGCTCTGACGACTGTGCCAGTGGCGGAGCAAGTCTGGCCCTGGCGTGTTCTGGAGGGAGGAGGTGGGAAGGCCTGTGGCACTCCATGCCTTGGGTTGGGGGCTCCCGTGCAGTGCCAGGCAGCCTGGCCATGCCCCTTCTCCCTGGGCAGCATCTCCCAGCTGCCCCACCCCTGCAAGCACAGGTACTGATGCTACCAAGCCTGACCATGCAGCTCACCACTGTCCCCAAAGCCCACCCCCCCCAACCTCTTTCCCTGCCCCTCCTATGTTGCTGCAGCCCCAGCACCTGGACACCTTCCTCTAGTGCCAGCGGGTACCTTGCCCCCCCGCCCCACACACACGCCCTTCCCCCTGCCTGAGCCCTTCCCTGCACCCACATAGTCCCCAAGCCCTGGGTCTCCAACCTCTGTCCCCATAGACTTAATCTGCATCCAGCTGCTGGGACTGCTCTCACTGCTCTACCTGGCTGTGTGCCAGCCATGAGCGTTTGCACATGTGGCGTCCCTGCCTCCAATCACCCTCCTCCAGCTCCTCCCCAGCCCTAGGCAGCTAGCTCCTTGCAGGTCTGCAAGGAGAAACCCGTGCTTTCCTTCATTTCTCTGTCACTGTTTGCTACGCTTTCAAATATTCTTATGACTCACTTTTGGGTTGTGACTCATGGGTTGAAAAACACTGAGCTACACCCCTCACAGGAGCAACCAAGAGAAGCACGGTACCTCTGAACAAGCTCCCAGCTCCTCCTTGCTGTAAAGAGAATTGTAACTCTCCTTTAGCTTGTAACAGCAGCAAATAAATGCATCCTCCAAGCCAATTGCTAGGGATGGAGCCAAGCTTCATATAGTTTCTGCCTGTCCTACCTGCTGTACCCTAGGAGGCAGGAACTGTGAGTGCACAGCTCTCTTATTTCACATATGTGCCCAACTTCTAAGAGCCTTTACTTGTGTAAGAAGATCTGAGCTAACCTGGTTAATCCAAAGGAAGACTTGAAGCTACATGGCTTAGGCACAGAGCAGCTGCTCCAACTGTACCATCAGGGTCCACAGAATCTGAGAGTTAAACAGACTTTATATATTATGAATGTATATGAGCTCCTATATGTATGAGCTTCCTGCATCGCTATGCAGGAAGGGGTCTCTATGAACCATCATCCCTCTCTTCTGCCTGTGTAGACACCAAGAGAGCTGCTGCAAGTAGGGTCTAGAAACAAGACATCAGTGAAAACAGATATTTAATACTAGCCTGCAAAAATGTTTTCTGGTGGCTAAAAGATCAGGGGTGGTAGGAGATCTGTGTAGAAATCATTGCAAATGGTAGAGAAATTAGAATTTCTGCCTGCAAGTTGCATTGGTAAAGGTGAACATGTGTGGAAGGTCAGTGGCTGTGGATAGATATGTGGAATGTATAGGGTTGTGGGATTCTTGATTGTATATGTGTGCACCCTTCCCTTGATTTTGGTGCCACAAAGAACACTGAGGGAAGTTCCCTGCCAAGGGATAGTGGTGAGAAGGCACACAGAAACTTGATCTGCAAGTTGTTGAGTACTCTGTTTGCATTCCACCCATGGACTTAAATGTAGTCCTCCATTTAAAGAGTTGAATACTTCCACTGAGTGATCTCATTGCTCATTCCTGGAGCTCAGAGCTCTGTCTAGGGAAAGCAGGACCCTCTGGACTTTAACCAGGAGGAATTGAGTTTTTCTAAAAGTGAAAAATGAAAAAATTGTTAGCACTTATATTAATCTTATCACTTACATTAAATGTCCAGTATGCTGTAGTAGATAACTAAACATTTCTGATTCCTTTAGGATATAGGCCTCCTCCAGCTACGGGAAGGTGCTTCCGGTACAAGTTTGAGGGCCATCCTGTGTACTTTCACCTTGCTGGTATATCACACTTTTGTCTGCTTCATCCTTGGTAAGAACTTGGTACTGAACTTGGCCTGTACTTGATTATAGACACAGCTGGTGACATCACTCATAAAATCATACCAGTAAGCAATTTATTTATGCCAGCAAAACCCTTGTGTAGACACACTTAGTTTGTTTTAAACTATACAAAAAGAACTCTTGCTGATATAAACTGAATTTCCAATAGAAGAGGTTTCTGTTATATCTCTACTATTATATCTGTACCAGCAAACCCTATTTTTAAGTGTGAAGAAGCCCCAGTTCTTAATGTAATGGTGAGAAGAATGAAAGGTAACAAGCCAAATGAATATATACCCTTAAACATTCACTTACGTACTTTCCTCTTTCAGAAGATATGTATGCATCCATGCACACACTTTACTCTGTGTGTAAATTTTCCCTGGACCAGGAAAGATCAGACAAAGATGGAGAGGAAGAAACTCAGAATGGTTCTCTCCCCTCAACCTTGGGGTGTGCCTTTGATCTTATAATTGTCCAGAAAAAATTCAATAAGATTACTAGGGCATTCCAAGTTAACCAGTGAACTAAAAGGTAGAGCCAAATGGAATTTGAGATGCTGCTGTTGCTGGAAGGTCTGGAATGCCTGTGATGATGAAAGTTCAGATAGCTGTAGAGTTGGTCAGGCCACTTGAATGTACTGTTGGCTTTAGGACTACATATGTTTCTAAGATATGCTTGCATCTTTTTGCAAATATTATACTTGCCCTTCTTGGCTTATCAGGATTTAGAAGCCAAGAAATTTAGAAAGATTTATTTTCTTCTCAGTATCATCTGCTAAAGCTCAAAATTAGGAAGCAAGAGGCATTAAAATAGTTTTTTCAAACTTCTGGCAAGATTAAGGAAGGCTTTTTGTTTGTTTAAAATATATAATTAAGAATTTCATATTAAGGTTGCTTATATGCTCTGTTTTATTTCTCTCTTGGATATTTAGTATCTTAAAGACCTAGAATGGGATTTTGTTCTTACTGAAACTTACTATATTAAAATAAAGTTTTCCATGGCATAGGTAAAACAAGACTGTTCTCTGGTATTCTGCTCAATCTGTGATATAACTTGGAAATTACTTTTTAAAAATCTGTGTTGTTTTAGTGAGTCAGAAGTAGTCTTACTATGATTATAGGTACAGGAGAAGCCAATCTTGAGGAAGCAGAGACTCTACTTGAACCCTACCTCCAGAAGTTTCCAAATGTGAGTACTCAGTATAGTTTACCAAAGATTCTGAATAAGGAATGGCTGCTTCTTTACTTTCTTTTCTTTTCCTCTCAAGGGTTCCATTATTTTATTCTATGCTGCCAGAATATCTATACTGCAAGGAAATTTTGAAAAGGTATTTACTTTATGTGGTTTTTATTAATATTATAGTTACAGATTATGCACAGTATTAGATTTCAGCATAGATTTTGCTTGTATATGTCACTTAGATAGTTCTACTGACTTCATTTAGACTCTGATTTCTGGTCTTCTCCCCTTTCGGGTTTGTGGAAAAATGACGTCATCCTCTAAAGAGGAAATATGTAATCGTCTGGGAGGTCAGCAGTTAACCTATCTGTTTGTGTCAGATGCTGAGGAGAAGATTTGGCTCCTTAATTTACAATAGTTATTAGAGGTGCACCAATACATTGGTCTGATATAGGATTGGCACCGATATAAAGAAAATTGTCTGTATCAGAAATCAGCCTGATGATAAGTATCCAATAAATTTGGCCAATAAATGGCCATAGATGGCAAGGAGCACAGCCCAGCAGTGTGGAAAGCTGCATGCAGCTGGTAAGTCTGTTGTGGTGGAAGGGGAAGGAGGAAAGGAGTGTGGGGGCGCAGATCAGGGCCCCTGCAGTGAGGGAGGGAGTGGAGCAGACGCTGGGGCAGGTGCTACTGGGGTGGGGTGGGGCACAGGGTGGGGCTGCGGCTCATCTGGGGGCATGGGGTGGGGGCTGCTCCTGCCACTGCATGCACACTGGGAGGGCATGGGAGGGGTGCCCCTGGATCTTCATGGAGCCATGGGTGGGGTGGACTCCAGGGTTGCATGGGGCTCTTCCTGGCACATTAGGGGCAGGCAGTTGGGCCAGGGCTGAGCTTGGGGCGGGCAGCAGTGGCACTTGGATAGGAAGCTATGGTGGGGGACTATGGTGAATTTTGGGGTGGCTGCAGCCCCCGTAACCCCTCTCCCAGTGCCACCACCACCTGCCCTGGGTGCAGCTCGCCCCTCCCCCACTGGGAAGAGCCCTGCACAGCCCTGGGCTCAGCCCACACCTGCAGCCTGCCCCACCTCATGCATATCTGGGGGCACATGCGCCCTTGCTGTGCCCTCCTGGGGTGCACACAGCAGCAGGAACTGCCTCCCTGAATGAGCTGCAGCTCTGTCCTGGGCCCAGTCCCATCCCAGCTGGGCAGTACCTGCCCCACCCCCACTCCTCACCACAGGGGCTTTAACCTATGTTCCCCCATGCCCTTCCCCACCACCTTCCACCACAACAGACTTTCCAGCTGGATGCAGCTCTTCAAGTTGCAAGGCTACATATCGGAAATTAGGTTGATTTTGGCCAATATGCCTCCTTAAAAATTGGCTATTGGTATTGGCCCCTAAAATCGTAGCACCCCTAATAGTTATGTTGTACTATTGTAACTGATTAAAATATTCTCTCTCTCTTCCTTGCTTTACTCCCCACCATTGTTTTTGGCTGAATTAAATTGTAGGCACAGTTAACACTCCAAGAATGCATTGCAGCCCAACAAGAGTGGAAACAGATCCATCACCTCTGTTACTGGGAGCTGATGTGGTGCTACACATTCCAGCAGAACTGGCTTCAAGCGTATCAGTATGCAGACCTGCTCTGCAAAGAGAGCAGGTGGTCTAAGGTAAATAGGAAGGTGGACATGCTTTATGCCATGCTAATAGCCTCTCTCTAGTTAAGTCCACATTTCAGTTTTTATAATAGATCTAACTTGTATTTTCTCTAAAATCTTTAAACCAAGTAACTAAGTTTAACTGTACATCTGAGATTTTACTTCAAATTTAGAAAAGTTCTAAATTGACAGTAAGTTCCAGAATTTCCATGCCTGCCCTAAGAATTGTGAGTTCACAGATTTCATAGACATCAGGGCTGGAAGGGACCTCGGGAGATCATCCAGTCCAGCCCCCTGCCCAAAGGGCAGGAAGTCAGCTGGGGTCATGGGATCCCGGCAAAATAAGCATCCAATTTACTCCTGAAGGTGTTCAATGTAGGTGCTTGAACCAACTCCGCTGGCAGACTGTTCCGGACCTTGGGGGCTCGGACAGTAAAGAAATTCTTCCTTATGTCCAGCCTAAAACGGTCTTGCAGGAGTTTGTGACCGTTCGACCTCATCATGCCTTGGGGCGCTCTGGTGAACAAATGTTCCCCCAGATCCTGGTGGTCACCCTTGATAAACTTATAGGTGGCCATCAGATCACCCCTGAGCCTGTGCTTTTCCAGGCTAAAGAGTCCCATGTCTCTCAGCCTGTCATCGTAAGATCTGTTTTCCTGACCCCTGATTATGCGCATGGCTCTTCTCTGGACTCTCTCAAGCTTCTCCGCATCCTTTTTGAATTGTGGAGCCCAAAACTGGACGCAGTACTCCAGCTGTGGCCTCACCAAGGCCGAGTACAAGGGGAGAATGACGTCCCGGGATTTGCTCGAGAAGCATCTATGGATGTAAGCCAGCGTTTTGGTCGCTTTACTAGCCGCAGCATCACATTGCAGGCTCATGTTCATCTTGTGGTCAATGACGACCCCCAAGTCTCTTTCTTCTGTAGTGCTATCCAACGTAGCACTGCCGAGCCTATAAGGGTGCTGCAGGTTTTTCCTCCCAAGGTGGATAACCTTGCATTTTTCGGTGTTAAAGACCATGAGGTTCTCATCTGCCCATTTGCTGAGCTTGTCCAGGTCAGCCTGGATCACCCGCCTATCTTCTGGCGTGGATGCTTTGCCCCAAAGTTTGGTGTCATCGGCGAACTTGGCCAGTCCACTCCTGACTCGTGTCCACATCATTAATGAAGATGTTGAACAGGATGGGTCCCAGGACAGAGCCTTGAGGGACCCCACTGGTCACAGGGCACCATGATGAGTGACTGCCATCAATTACAATCCTCTGGGTCTGACCACGGAGCCAGTTTCCCAGCAAGCGGATCATGGTGGAGCCAAGGCCACAACTGGCCAGTTTGGCCAAGAGGTGATCATGGGATACCAGATCAAAGGCTTTTTTGAAGTCAAGATATACAACATCAATCTCTTCTCCTATGTCCAGGTGATAGGTCACCTGGTCATAGAAGGAAATGATATTGGTCAAACAAGACCTACCCACAACAAACCCGTGCTGGCTATCCCTTAGGATGTTAGCCTGGGCCAGTCCCTCAAGGATGGCCTCCTTAATAAACTTTTCTAAGATCTTCCCCAGGATAGAAGTCAGGCTAATGGGCCTGTAGTTAGCCGGATCCACTCTCCTCCCTTTCTTGAAGATCGGCACCACATTGGCCTTCTTCCAGTCTTCGGGCACTACACCAGAGCGCCAGGAGTTTTCAAAGACCCGTGCCAGGGGCTGGGCTATGACGCTCACCAGCTCCTTGAGTACCCTGGGGTGCAGATAGTCAGGGCCGGCTGACTTGAAGGTATCCAGCTTCTCAAGGTGTTCCTTCACGAGGTCAGCATTTATGGAGGGTAGGGGATCCCCCTCACCCGGATCTCCCTGTCCCATAGCAGGCATGGGCGTCCCATGGGACTGATGAAAGTCTGACGCAAAGTACCTATTTAATAGGTTGGCTTTTTCCTGGGCGTCAGTTGCCAGTTGCCCCATCTGTTTTAGCAGGGGTCCAACGTTGCCCTTGCTTTTCCTCCAGCTCCCCACATATCTGAAAAAGGACTTTTTGTTGTCCTTGATGCCTGAAGCTAGTTGGAGTTCAGTTGCAGCCTTGGCTGTCCTGGTTTGATCCCTGCAGGACCGGACCAGTGCAGAATAATTCTCCTTGGAGGTGAATCCCGTCCTCCATCCTTTGTAGGCTTTCCTTTTTAGCCGCAGGAGGTCCGCTAGGTCCCCAGAGAGCCAGGAGGGCTGTTGTGCCTTCTTGCTGCCTTTCCTCCGTGTTGGAATAGATTTAGCTTGTGCATTGAGGATCGCTTCCTTGAGAAGCAACCACTCTTCTTGAACTCCCACCTCCCTGGGGTCATGGTCCCTGAGGGCCTGACCAACAAGCCTCTTGAGCTTGTCAAAGTCGGCTTTTCTGAAGTCATATGTCTTCCAGTCTGAAATAGAAGTTAAGCAGAAGATTAAATCAATCTAATCTAATCTTAATCGTATGTGTAAGAACAAAATTTAAATAAACTCTAATTTTAAAAATTTTACACAGTAAATTTTAAACAAAAGTAGCATGAGACTAAACAGTCATAGATTTCATAGATTTTAGGGGTAGAAGGAACCTATTAGATCATCAGGGACAGCCCCCTGCCCTACCCTGGGCAGGAAAGAGTGCTAGGGTCAGATGACCCCAGGCAGGTGTTTGTCCAGTCTTCTCTTAAATACCTCTAAGGAAGGGGACAGCACCACCTGGAAGTGTGTTCCATATTTTGGCAACCCTCACTGTAAAGAATTTTTTCCTGATGTCCAGTCTAAATATACTCTCCTTCAGTTTGTGGCCATTGTTTCTGGTTACCCCGATGGGCGCCCTGGTAAATATTGTATCCTGTATTTCCTGCTGCCCCTCCCAGTGAGTTTGTAGATGGCCATAAGATCACCTCTCAGCCTTCTCTTGCGGAGGATGAAGAGATTCAAGTCCCTCAATTGGTCCTTGTAGGGGTTTTCCTGTATGCCTTTAGCTAGATGAGTGGCCCTCCTCTGAGCCCTTTCCAGGTTATCTACATCCCTCTTGAAGTGTGGTGCTTAAAACTTGATGCAGTATTCCAGCTGTGGCCTAACTGATGCCATGTAGAGGGGAAGTATCACCTCCGTAGACCTGTCTGTGGCGCACCTACTTATGCGAGAGAGTGCAGTTAGCTTTACTTCATCACATTGATGACTCATGTTCATTTTGGAGTCAACTATGACTCCAAGATCCCTTTCCACAGTTGTGCTACTTAGGTGTTAATGATTCTTCCTCCCTAGGTGCAACACATGGCACTTAGTTTTGTTAAATTGCCTCCTATTTTGTTCTGCCTACTTCCCCAGCCTGTTCAAATCCACCTGGATTTGCTCCCTGCCCTCTAGTTTGTTTACCTCCCCCCATAGCTTGGTGTCATCTGCAAACTTGGAAAGAGTGCTTTCTACTCCCTCATCAAAGTCACTAATGAGAATATTGAAAAGCACCGGCCCCAGGACAGAGCCTTGGGTGACTCCGCTGCCCGCGTTTCTCCAGGTAGAAACCGATCCATCCACCACCACTCTGGGTACGTCCCATAAGCCAATTTTCCACCCGCCAGACTGTAATAATCTACATTGCAGCTGTTTAGTCTATTTGTAAGAATTGGGTGTGACACTGTGTCAAGGGCCTTTTTAAAAGTAAGTAAATAACATTACCTCTGTTCCTTCGTCCAAGGATTTTGTGACCCGGTCGGGCAGGAACTCATGCTGGTTGCCCTTTAACATTATTTTACCCGCTGGTCTCCCACAAAGTCAGTTTGTCTGCTTTTATGCATTTAAAAGAAGGGGTCAAATGACTACTGGTGAGCTAAGCCTCAGGAAAAAAATATTTACCCTTTTCCTTGCAAAGATAAACCATTTTGAGGTGTATATGCAAGGAAAAGTTGTAAAACTTCAGAATGAAAACAAATGCCAACATACAGATAACGCTTAGGTGTTTATTTTCATGTTGCTGATTCTTCAGGTTCTGCTTGAGCATGTTCCACTTTTGCCAAGAAAAATTGAGAAGATCAGACTCAGGGAAAAGTACATTGAATCTCATGAATTTTTTTTGAAAATGAATAAGGATGGTGTTAAATGTTTACCTTTAAACCATCATAAAGGTATTTACAACGGGAGCATTCACCTGTTAAAGGGTATTAACTTATGCCAAGTACCCTCTAAATAAGGGATTGGCAACCCCGAGCATGTGTGCCAGAGCATGGCACATGAAGACATTTTGTTCGGCACTCCAGCCCTCAAGGCAGATGGCAGTGGAGCCATGAGGGATCCAATCTTTTTTGTGCCAGCGCAGCCCTGGCCCCTTTTCTGCTGTCTTCCCGGAGCTACATGTCTACCTGTCGCCAGCCGTAAGCTGGGCTGGGGCTCTGTGGACCCCATAGGAGTTGCGTGCAGCTTCCTCATTGCCTGCTGCAAACAGTCTGGGTTCCGTGATGGCTGTCAGGGGCCTGCCCAAAGCCTGAGCTAGCTGTGGCAGGCAGCCAGGAGGCTGCAAGTGGCTGCATCAGTATTTACTGTAAAAGCAAAAAAACCCACCCCTCCCCCCCAAAACAACCTTTCCCACAACATTCATGCATGATTATTAATCATAATATGCAGTATGTCCAGCCAAGTACCACCCTGGCCTTCCCCTTTTGTTTGCTTGGCATGTGAACATCTTACAAGTAGATGCTGTAGGGTTTTTTGGTACTCTGTCCGAAAATGTTGCTGAGCCCTGCTCTAAATGTTTTAAAATTACAGTATGCCAATTCAAATGATGGTTATTGCAGGATATTGCTAGTTTGCTCTGGGGAGATGCAATGTTCTATTTTCATTTCTCCCAGGATGTACCATTTCCAGCCCTTCCCATTTCTTTGCTCAGTGTGCAAACTTACAACCCTCCTGAACTCTATTGTCCAGGGAGCTGATGCTGGCCCCAAGCCAACACCCCCTTCTGCCCCCAGGGGAGGCAACCTTAGTGCACCCTGACCAGTCTGAGCTAGATGCAGCTCATCAGTTTTATGCTTGCTCTAGCATCCCATGTAAACAACAACAGCAGTCCAATTATACATACCTCTATGAAGAGAATGAGCCAGGGAATGGAAAACTACCAGGCAGGGTGCAAACTGGGCCTCAGCTCTGCCCTGATGTGATTACTAACTCAACTCTCCTTGAAACATACAAGAGTTTGTCCCTTTTTATTTTTAGCTTTTTTTTTCCCCCACTATTTTCTCCTTGCTTCTCTTTACTTCTCCGTACTGCCTGCCTACTTCAAATGGTTTTTTCCTCACAAGATTTTTCCCCTCCCACCCATGGCTCCAGCTGGCTCCCGCAGGCTGCAGAGCAAGGGAAGCCTTAGCCCCCCATGTTGGTTTCTCTACTTCCAAGCTACATGCCATCCTCTCCACTCCTTTCTTTTCACATCCCAGAGGAGAGGGGTAGATTCCTGGCTCCTGTCTACGTGCCTGCTCTCCAGGCTCTGTAGTGGTAAGTCACAGTTATGCATGTCAGAGACGGCATTAAACCTTAATCTGTGACTGCACTTGTTCTAACTTTGTGAATCACGGAATTATAGAAAATTAGGGTTGGAAGGGACCTCATGAGGTCATCTAGTTCAACCCTCTGCTCAAAGCAGAACCATCCCCAACTATATTGTTCCAGCCAGGACTTTGTCAAACCAGGCCTTAAAAACCTCCACGGTTGGAGATCCTACCACCTCTCTAGGTAACCTGTTTCAGTACTTCACTACCTTCCTAGTGCGAGTTTTCCTAATATCCAGCCTAACTGCAACTTGAGACTGTTGCTCCCTGTTCTGTCTTCTGTCACCACTGAGAGCAGTCTAGATCCATCCTCTTTAGAACCACCCTTCAGGTAATTAAAGGTTGCTATCAAATCCCCACTCAGTCTTCTCTTGTCCAGACTAAATAAGCCCAGTTCCCTCAGCCTCTCCTCATAAGCCATGAGACCCAGCCTCCTAACCATTTTCATTGCCCTCCTCTGGACTTTATCCAATATGTCCACATCCTTTGGGGGGCCCAAAACTGGGCACAGTATTCCAGTTGTTGCTTCACCAGTGCTGAATGGAGGGGATTAATCACTTCCCTTGATTTGTTGGCAGTGCTCCTGCTAATGCTGCCCAGTATGCTGTTAGCCTTCTTTGCAACAAGGGCATACTGTTGGCTTATTTTCAGCTTCTTGTCCATTGTAAGTCTATGGTCCTTTTTTGCGGAGCTGCTACTTAGCCAGCCACTCCCCAGCCTGTAGTGGTGCATTGGATTGTTCTGTCCTAAGTGCACTTCTCCTTATTCTGTTGGTTGAAAGACCAATGCACGGGTTTGGCAACCAAGGTCTTGATCTATGTGTGTCACTCAATAAAGGGGGGGAAAGCAATGCTTTATCTAAAGCCATTCATACACACAGGCCAATCCACTGGTGCTCAGGTTCAGTCACGACGGCCAGTCATGATGACTGTGGACATTGTTGATCTTATGGGAGGGATGCCGGCACGTTCTCCTGAGTTGATGTGGATGGCATACCATGAGATGATTGAATTGAGGATCCTGAGGAAAGGAAGGAAGGAAAGCTGCAGAGTAAGGACTATGGATGGTGACTCCACTTCTACATTCACCACCAATTATTCCATTTGTGAGCAGCAAGTCAAGAAAAGCAGAGGCCCTAGGTGGCCCCTTCAGTACTTGCACTAGAATGTTGTCCCCAGCACTTTCCAAAAGCTTTCTGGATTACCTGTGCACTTCTGTATTGCTCTCCCAGAGAGTATCAGGGTGATTGTGGTCTGCCATGAGACCTAGGGTTTGTGATCGGAAAATGTCCCCTAGCTGTTTGAAGAATGCCTCATCTACCTACCTCATCCTTCTGGTCTGGTGGTTTGTAGCAGACACCCACCATATTACCCTTGTTGCTTTTCCTTTTAACCCTAACCCAGAGACTTTCAACAGGCCTATCTCCAGTTTCATACTGGAATTCTGAGCAATCATGCAGCTCTTTTATGTAAAGAACAACTTCCCCTCCTTTTCTCACCTGCCTGTCCTTCCTGAACAGTTAATACCAGTGTTTGTTAATGTTTTTTAAATTTCCAGATGCTTAAAAAATTTCAAATAGAGATGTGGAATTAGAACACAAATGAGAACATTTATAGGTAGCCATTGGTGCCCACATGAATGAGCAGCATGAAGTAGTCTTGCTGGATGAGTCTTGGTAATCCCTCTGTGACATCTTGGATCTGGGCTGAAGGAAAGGAGCAGACTTTCCAAGACAACAAGTCAGGCTGGCAAATGGATGCCTCTGTCCCCTGCAGAAGGGAGTTTCCAACCATCACCACCCATTGCTTCCTCTTGGTGGCAGTGGTTTTGATCCTGCCACCCTTGGGAATGCCCGGCTTGGCCTTTTCTGCCAATGGAGCATTTCTCCTTTGTTGCTAGGGATCCCTATCTGTTCTTTAGGCAAATTGCTGCAGGTGGAGGTGAAGACTTCTGCTTGCTGCCAGAGGTCACAAGCTTCCAGCTTTCACCTTCCTTAGTTGGAAGATTGTCATCTTCCTTCTCTAATATTGCCTCTGGCAGGCCTTCCTTACCAGTTCTAGAGGTTTCTTTCAACATCAGATCAATTAAGTCATCATAGCAGAGGATGCTTTGGAGCCTTGCTACCTCCACCTATGGCTCTCTTGCCTGATCCCTGAGGGACATCACCAGGAGGTAACACTTACATTGCAGACACGCCCCCACTTGGCTGTCACTGGAAGGAACCTGCAAGCCACAGTCTCCACAGTGCCAAAACAGGATGCAGGTGAAAGCCTCCATGGGGTGCATCCACATAGGCACACACGTGCATTTTACAGCATCTCAAAGCCCTTTGAGACGCTGAAGAGGTACAAGCAGGAATGAGAAAATGTTCCCTGTGCTGCAGGTTTGCAGCACAGGGGCAAAATTAGACCCCTGGATATCCAGGGGTCAAAAAAACCCAACACACTGGGAAACAGCAGGGCAAGGCACAGTCCAAGACCATGCCTGGAGGCAACCAGGAGAAGGAGTCCTCCAGAGAGAGACTCTGGTATTGGGCCAGAGTGTCTGTATGGCTCCCCCTTGCCCCGGCAACCAATTACATCCCTTGAGCATGCTTGAGAATAAAAGTGGGGCAAGGCTCAGAGCTTGCTTCTAGGTAGTTAGTTGGAGGTAACAAGGACCATCTAGAGAAGGTCCAGAGTCTGGAGGAGTGGAGGCTGAAGCCATGGGAGATGAAGGTAAGAAGGGGGCAGGTGGGAATGGGAACTTTCTCCCTAAAAGGGAAACCCAGGTTTCCCTGTTTCCAAAGGACTCTTTGCAGGCTGAGACTTGCAAAATGGGGAGAAGTAAGAGGCAGAAACCATGGAGCCCACCCGGCCTGATGGCTTGTGTGGGCCCCAAGGTGGGGGATTGTGTAAGGTGGAAGCTGTGCCATGTGTGGGGCCCAGGGGCTTTTGGCTGAGTGTTGGGGGGAGCCCCACAATTCCACCCCAACCCCTGCTGCACATAGCTCCACAGCTTCCTACAAAAGGCAGCTGTGGGTCCGTGAGCGATGAGCTGTAGGCCTACACATGGCGCAGGGTGCCAACCATGCCCCATGCTCCCCCTCGTACAGGACTGCACTGGTTCTTGCTGACACCCAGGGCCACATGTGGTGGTAAGAACCAGCCTGGTCCTGCCTGAGGCAATGGCAGATGGCATCAGGCCTGGCCGGCACTCTGCGCCA
Source organism: Crocodylus siamensis (assembly GCF_052110815.1). NCBI lineage: Eukaryota > Metazoa > Chordata > Crocodylia > Crocodylidae > Crocodylus > Crocodylus siamensis. The sequence continues at coordinate 86,802,584 of NC_143397.1, read as the reverse complement.
CGTGCGGTGGGGAAACAAGTAGCAGCGGGAGCCGCCGCGCAATGTTGCCAGGAGCAAAGCAAGCAAGGTGGGTGTTGGGAGGGCCCCCACACTCATGCCCCCACTGCACAGAGCCCTGCAGCTGCCTGCAAAAGGCAGCCATGGGACCGTCTGCACTGGATGGCTGCTCCTGGCAGTTGCCTGGTGGCACCCACCGCCGCTTGTGTTTGGCATCTGCACATGATGCATGCTGGTGGGACCAGGCTGCGCCACTGTAGGGTTGGGGAGGGGAGGTTATTGGGTGGGTAGTGGGGACCCCCCCCCACACTCCTGCCCCCACTGCACAGAGCCCCACAGCTGCCTGCAAAGCTGGCCGCAGGACCATCTGTACGCTGGCTAGCGGCTCCCGTCAGAGTCAACCAACGGCACCCACCGCTGCTTGTTTCTCCGCTGCATGTGGTGCAGGGTGCTGACCCAGCCTGATGCCTGTGCTGGGCAAAAACTGGCACAGTCCTGCCTGAGGTGGGGCATGTGGCATCGGGCCAGACTGGCACCGTGCACCACGTGCAGCGGGGAAACCAGTGGCAGTGGGTGCCGCTGGCCAACTGCCAGGAGCAGCCAGCCAGCGCACAGATGGTCCCATGGCTGCCTTTTGCAGGAGGGGTGCTCTTTGCAGCAGGGGTGGAAGTGTGAAGGGCCCCCAACACCCACCCAAGAATTCCCCCCTCCCCCCGGACCCTACATGTGGCACGGCCAGGGCCCTTTGGCACGCGCCACTTGCAAAAGTGGAAAACAAGTAGTGGCAGGTACCGCTGGGCAACTGCTGGGAGCAGCCATCCAGTGCGCAGACAGTCCTGCGACTGCCTTTTGCAGGCAGCTGCAAGGCTCTGTGCAGTGAGGGCAGGAGTGTGGGGGGGGGCCACCCAACATCCACCCAACATCCACCCAACATCCACCCAAGAACCCCTCCCCCCTCAACCCTACAGTGGCACAACCAGGCACCGCTGGCATGTACCATGTGCAGCAGGTGAACACAGATGGTGGCTGGAGCCACTGGAGGACTCCGGCAGCAGCAGGCAGCTAGCGCTGTGAGGGCCCAGGGCTGCCTGATGCTGGCATTTGTGGGGTTGTGGGGAGGGGGCACACATGTGGCTGCCTCATCCTCCGTGATTGCTGGGGGTATGCTGACCTCCTCAATGGTCAGATCTTGGATCCTTGGGGCATAGGCCTATGCCTGCATCAGTCCTGGTAGTGGTGCGTGGCGCAGCACATGGGGATTGTGGGCACTCCGAGCCCACTCGGTGTAAATGTGGGTCAAGTGGCCACGATGGTCTATGACTGCTTCAAGCACCACTGAGTTGCTGCCATGGCAGTTGATGTACTACCGCCCTCCCCTGGGGGGCAGAGGATGGGGATGTGGGTCCCATCGAGCATCCCAACACAGTTGGGGAACCCAAGGGCCCCAAACCCTGCCATCACCTCCCCAGGGTCAGCCAGCCAGATGACTCAGTCAGCTAGGGTGACCTGGATAGGCCCACATAGATCCAGAACAGCCTGGCCAGCAGTGGACTTCCCCACCCCAAAGGAGTGGGCCAGCCTCATGATGGCTATGGCCACATGTTTCTCTGGGGTGAGGGCTGGATGGATCACAGTGTCTTGCCGCTCAATGTTAGGGGCCACCTGGGCCACCAGGTGCATAAATGCCCCTTGACATCCAGAAGGTCTGTATCTAGTGTGCATCATCCCAGGTGGGGAGGACTGTACACTCCCACCAGTGTTTATTGGTAGCCCAGACGCAGGTGTGTCAGAACATGTGGGGAATGATGACAGGGTCTTCATTGTCAGCTGCTCCCTCTGTTGGGTCCAGCCTGGTGGGTCCAGCCTGGTTGTAGTGGGGCAGAGGTCTGCAGCTGGGCCTGGCAGCATGGGTATGCTCCTTCCCAGCAGGGCCAGCTGGGGCTCTCAACCCCGAGCTAGGCAGGTGACTCTGGTTCCATACCGGGGCTGTCTAGATGTAGTGATGCTGCTGTGCAGCCACAGTCTGCTGGCAACTGGCCCAGAGGTTCAGGTGGCTCCGCTTCAGGGCCCGCACTAGAGCCCAGGGGCTGTGTCTGTGTCTGGTATGTGTGCAGCCGTGGGGCCACTAAGTCAAGACAGCTTTGGCAGTCCAGCTGGCACAGAGGGCTGGTGTCTCCAGATGCCAAGGGGCTGGGCCTCAGAAGCTCCTGAGGGCAAGTAGCCCTAAGCTGCTGGCCAGGGTAACTTTTTATACCGCTGGAGCCAGCACAGGTGCTGGCCCTAGGCTCTACCTCCCCCTGGCTGCAGATCTGGAAGAAACCAGGCCCAAGTGGCACAATTTGCCCCATACCAAAGTGCATGTCTGGGCATGTGCACAACGGCAAAAAGCCCATGCTCAATTTTGCATTACTTCTATTTGAGCTGCTGCAAGTGCACATGCCTACATGTGTGGATGCGCCCATGGTGAGCAATCCTGCCTAGACAGACAGGTACAAGCAAAGGATGAGCTGGCAGTGGCTCTGGCGTTGTGATGTCCTCCAGGCATTTCTCTAGGTCTCTTAATGCACTGCCTCTCTTTTCCTGCCCCTCCTTCCAAGCAGACCTTCCCAAGAGAATTCCCCTGTAAGCTGGCCTGTTTGCTGCTCCTTGGACCCAAAAGGTTGCCTTTTCTCTGCTTCCTCTCACAAAGCTTGCAGTGAAGGAAGGTGAGAGAGAGTTTCCAGGCAAACTCCCTAGTGAACTCCCTTCAACTGCTCCTTGCTCTGGGCTCTGTTTAAACATGAGGCTAAAGCATTGTTGCAACTGCTGAGTTTTAGCTACCTACATCTACCAACAATAGATTAGTTACTCTTAATTAAAGAAGAAACTTACCTTAAAGGCTCGCCTTCAAAGAGTAGAGGCATCAGAGCAGCAAATATCTGCAAACTGATTTGGGAACTACTTGCAAACTGCCCTGCTTACTGTCCCTGTTCACTTGCCCCTGGTCGCTTTGGGACCTTTTTTACTCTCTTGGGCTTGGACTGGCTTCACCCCGTTGTTAGGGCTTTTGTTGGACACAGAATACAACCACCCAGCTAGGAGTACTTCCAGCTGCTCAGAGCATGTGCCCAAACATACAGCCCACCAAACACTTAGCAAACCAAACGCACAGGCAGCCCTGGCTCATTTACCTTCCCAGAGCAGGATCTGGTACCCGGCTCCATATTATGATGGCATAATATTCCAAGATTTAAAATGGTTTAAAGGTAACCTGTAACAGTAACTCAAGAGACTTAAACATTTCCACAGTTTTCACTGCAAATGTTAATTACTGCACTTTTTAGTGAATGCCTTCTTAAAAAACAAACTACCAGTAGAAGTATTTGTAATATTATGTGTATAGATGGGTCTGAAAAAATCCTTGAATCATAACATTTCTAAATTTTGATACAAACTAATTTCTGTAGCTACTCTAGCCTCTCAGTTTGGCTTACAGGTTTGCATTATTAATGAATCTACACTTTCTGAAGGGAAACGCTCTTAAAAACTGGCAGATTCAGCTAAATGTTAATACCTTATAAATGTAATGAATATGAAATATAGTATAAATCACAATGACAAAGGAAGCACTGAGCTAAATTTTAGTGGTTCACGTGCCTCATAATTGGTGGGTGTGTCTACTGCTGGAATAAGGATGCCATACTTTAATAGTGTGTTCTGACCTGATATAACAAACTGTATGTTAATATATTGCTTTTTTTGGGGCTGGGGGGTAGGCAATATATGTGTTCCAGAAAGCTGCAATTTTGTGTATGCTTCCTGATGATGATGTGAAGAAAACTGGGGAGGACATTGTATCTTTGTTCAGGTAAATTTTTACATTCTAGGCTAGACTAGAATGAAACAGCTAGAAATTCATTTTGCTTCTTGGTTTCAAAGCTCTTCTCTCTCCTCATTTATTTTCTTGCTAACTCTTGTCACCAATACTTTATTATCATCAAAATTTGGCCCTTTCTCACCACTTACACTGTCTTAAGATCATCAGTTTGGTTTTGATCATCTCAGGCCACATTCAGTTTGATCTCAGCAATGCTTGCACAGGATTAGAATGGAATATAGATGTATAAATTCCAGTGAATCTTCCAATTTGACCCTGTTGTACAGCCCACAAAACTTTGAGGTGCCTAAGTTCAGGTGGCACTTCTATTTTGGATGGTAAATTTCCCTACATGTGTGTACATAGGCTTAGCTTATCTTGTTTTTTTGTTATGTCAAAAAAGAACAATTATACATAGGCTGAGAATAAGTTACTGATAGTAATGGTTCGTTCCTCACTTTTTAGAGCAATTCTACCAGTTTACAAAGTTAAGACCATCCCAGGCAGGGCACATTATCTCGTATATTTTTTGCAATTGCTCCAAATTGTAATTTGTTTGCATTTTTCCAAACCCTAATTTTTCCTGATAATAATTACATGAAACTAGTATTGATTCTACCATGATATACAAAGAGTTTGAATTACATTTTAAAATATTTGTTTTATTAATGGAAAAAATGGCATACAAATATGATTAGTTGTTTTAAAAAATCACTACCTCAGTACATTTTATTCATGTTTGTAATGGCAAAACTTAGTGACATATCCAGTCTACCCAATGCCACTTAATATTGAAAAGCTGGTGGACCAGATGCATAAGCCTGAAATACAGTACTAGTATATTTGTACATTAAGAAACATATATTTGAGAAATCTGCTTCATTGGAATGTCTTTGGAAAAACTGATTTATATCAGACCTCTGACACACATTACATCTAAGATATGATTAACAGGTTAATTATGCCTTAAGTAGTAACGTGGCCACACATTCAAGTTTCAGCTTGATAGCATAAGGGGAGCCTGGTCTCGCTTCCGAACCTGCACTGGCAAATAATAGGGATAGGGAGGCATGATAGGGATCTAAGCCGCAAATCCAAAATTGCTCATGCATGACAGGAGCACAGTTGTTGGAATTGTGGCTTAGATCTCATTGCACTTTAACCTGGACATCTGTCAGAGGCCTCAATTATAGCAAATGGCAAAGAATACTACTTAATTGAGAGGAAATACTTAACCAGCAGCAAGAGCAGTGGTTCTCAAACCTGTTAAATTCAAGGCACCCCATGGAAAATGCCAGCTGTCAGTTTTCACTCCTTTTTTTGACTATAGAAGAATAATAGAACAAGTCTTCTGTTGCAGTGAGCTCAGAAAGACCACAACAGGTCAGAAAAGTTTCAGCACAGTGGATTCCTAGTTGAACTCTATGGATTCATCTTGTAAATCAAGTTTACAGTCTTAACAGTTCTAACACTGGCACCCTTACAAGGATATCAAGGTACCCCAGAGTGCCATGGCACTATGGTTGAGAATTACTGAGCTACAAGTTCAGTGTTGTTAAACTAAGCATCTGGTCTGTATTCAGTTCTGAGCTTTTATTACTTAATGTAAGAGTTACAGGAGGAAGCATCAATTAAAGGTGAAGTGCAGTGACTTCTTCCATTTTTGCATTTTAATTCACTGCATTATTTTGTTTTGTTTTATAGATTTGTTTTTAGACTTTTTAGGTGGTGTTTTCACCTGAAAGGATTTTCATGTGTTACTGCAGATGGAAAATACAGGTTTCCCTCAATTTATGCGGGTTCTTTATATGCAGGTTCACTCTTGTGCAATGAGCATATTTAGACCCATAATTCATTATATGTGAAGTAAATTTGCTCTTATGCAAGCAGCGTAGGTGCCCGCCCCCCAAGCAGGTAAGTCTTTGTGGGGAGGGGAAAGGGCCATGGCCCCACTCAACCCAGCCCCTGCTGCAGTGGCCCTGGGAATGGCCAGCGCCAGGTGCCTGCAGGTGCTGGGCTGCACCGTGCTCTGCCTGCCCCCCCTCCCCCTCCCCCCCATGCCTGGGATCACCTCAGCTCCTGGGCTTGCACCATGTCGTGGTGTCGACTGCTCCTAGGGCTGCTCCAGCATGGGCTGGGGTGAGTGTGGACAAGCGGAGCCCCAGGCAGTGTGGGGCGCAGCACTCACCCCAACCCTGGCTGTAGTGGCCCTGGGAGCATCTGACACCAACTGACTGCACCACGGCACGGTGCAGCCCAGGAGCAGAGCTAAGTGGGGACAGGCAGAGCATGGGACAGCCCAGCGGCTGTAGGCAGCTAGCACTGGCCGCTCCCAGGGCTGCTGTAGCCGGGGCTAGGGTGAGTGCTGCTCTGTCACTTCAGCTTTGCTGCCTTGTGCAGCCCCAGGAGCAACACTCCCCACCCTTCTCTAGCCCCAGCCTCGCTCCCTCCCTCCCTCCCTTACCGCCATGGGAACCTATCCCTGTTTGTTACCTTGTAAAGTGGGTTCGTTTTATGTGAATTCGATTTATGTGCCATTCTCCAGGAACACATATACAGCATAAATCGAGGGAAACCTGTACTCTTTCGCAGCACAGAAAACAAGAGATCATGGGAAAAGAAATAATTTAATGTGTCAAAGAAGAGTTTTATATTTTATGCACAGAAAATATTAAATATTAATAACTTGATATCTTTTTTCCATTTACAGACAAATAGAAGGCCTAAGGCAAAGAATTGCAGGAAAATCTATTCCAACAGAAAAGTTTGCAGTAAGGAAATCACGTCGCTATGCAAGTTCTCGGCCAGTGAAGCTTATACTACCTGCCCTGGTATTCACTGTTGTCTTATTTCAGTCTTCTTTGTATAATAAAATTAGCATATATTTATCAATAATAAAAAGAGCAACTCTTATACAGCTTGTACCATAAGTTTCCACTATTTATTTTAGACTAGAGTATTTGCAGTCAGTAAGATGAATGTTGCATGTATTTTTATAATGGCATACTTAGAATGCACTGTAATAGGGCTTTCCAAATTTGGCTCTTAATTTTGCAAGTTTTATTTTCAGTGTTTTTCCCTCAGATTAAAGGTTAATGTTTCTTAAAGTTGGACCAAAGTCACTTGATATTTTTTATTTATTCAGATATAAAAAACTTCCTGCATACATGTTTTAAATTTAGAAATTATCTGCCTGGATGACTCAAAAGCAACTGGAGATGAAAAACATGAAACTTGGCTTATTTTAACTGTAAAACATTTTGTAAATAAAGGCAAATTTCAAGAAAAATAATTCAGTAGTTTTAAATTTACACGTGGTTTGAAGTGGAAGATTGTATACATGATTGATAGAATGTGCCATAAGGATCCAAGTTAATATTTGCATACCACAGTTTGTTTAGCACAGTAAGTTCTAACTACATTGGTATCATTTAATAGGTTGCAAGTGTCTATTGTTAGCTTAACTATCTAATTAGGATCATTTATTATTCAGCTACACTACAGTGGGCAAATCCCTCTTCATAACCTTTGTCCTAATGTCACATGCATGGCCACATGTGGGGAAAAATTCTTAACTTACTGCAGTCTGCACTAATGCATAAGGGAATAAAATCTGTCAGTGATTGCTACTACTGAGATAAACTTAAGTTTTATATGGGGCCATAGTACTGAATGGTGCCTATACACATGCTCTGATGTGTTCTAATTAGAACACTCTAGCATTGCTGTAGTGTCATGTATATAAGCCCCTGTCAGTTTAAAAATGGCTGCTGGGATGCTTTAGTTAAAATGTCCTGTGGCCATTACTAAATGTTCAGGGGCTTAATATATGTAACGCTGCAGCATTTTAATTAGAGTGGTTCTCCAGACACTGCTCTAACTAAAATGCCCTCCTCCCCCTGCACATGTATAGGCACCCAAAGTGATTCCACTGGCTAATTCTGGTGACTAGGCAAATCTGAATTTAGCTCTTAAAGTGTCAACAACTTAAATAGAGCCAGAATATTTAACTCATGCTTTTTTGTTTGGTAGTTACAAACTAACCACACTGGAAGAAATAAATTAAGGATAACTGTAATTTAGGATGGAAGAGTCTAATGCACAAATAATAATTGGGGAATGACTGGCTAGGCTGCTATGTTGCAGAAAAGGATCTGGGGTTATAGTGGATTGCAAGCTGAATACGAGTCAACAGTGCAGCAATGGCAAAACAGCTAATAACTCACTGGGATGTATTAGCATGTGTAGTCTGGAAACTAATTTTTTTCTAAAGTAATTCAGCCTTCTGACCCAGAAGTATTATATTGAGTTTTGGGTTCTTCACTTCAAGAAAGATGTAGACAGATTGGAAAGAGTCCAGCAGAAAGCAACACAAATTTGTAAGGACTAAGTACAGAGAGTCAAAAAACCCGAGGCTGAATCCATTCAGTATTTGCACGTTAGTCTAAACTGTATAGATTGAACTGAGAAGCAAGTGAAGAGACATGCATTTTTGATTCTGGAAATGCAGCCACATGCCTACAGTGGCTCAGGCCAGAACCTGAGGGGTGCTAGAGCATGTCTTCCCTTCCCTTTCCCAGTGGCCAGAAGGCTGGAGGGAAGTTGGGAGAGAAGCCCTCTGAGGCTTTCCCCACTTCCGTGCTCAAGCTGAGGGGCCTGTTGCCAGGCCCCAGCAGGCATGCCGAGTATGATGGCGGGGATTTAAATCCCCAACGTGGCTTGCATGGTCTGGTTCCATAAACTGATTTGACCTAAATCAGTTCAATCTGATACTACATCCAACCAGATTTGTCTTGAAACAATTTTGGCCATTTTGAAAGTGGTTTAAGTGCACTGGACTTCTGTTTTTGTTACAGGTTTAAACTGGTTCCTAATCACTTAAACTGGTTTATGTGCAACTTCTGTCCCTAGCCAAGAGGTCTAGAAAACTTGATGTATAAGAAGAGGTTGGAAAAACGGGTTATTTAGTCAGGAGAAGCAAAGATTGAAGGGGGATTCACGTTGGCATTGGATGGTTAGAAAGAGGATGTCACTTCCACAGAGAACAGGAACAACAGTTTTAAATTGTGATGTGGGAGGCTTAGGTTGGATATTAGGAAGAACTTTCTACTTTTGAGGATGGTTAAATACTGCAACAAGTTACCTAGAAGTGTTGTGGAATCTCCATCCTTGGAAATTTTTAGGCAAGACGAGCATATTGCTAGAATGTCCTAGACAGGGATGTTCTTGCCTGGAGTCGTGAGCTGGACCAGCTGACCTCCTGTGGTCCCTTCCAGCTGTATATATTCCTCGAATTCTGAACTGTATATGAGAACAATATATTTCAACAACTTGTTCCATACGATTGTATATGCAAAGTATAAAGCTTTGATAATTACTCAGGGAAAAATATTAGGATCTTGTCTTAAGATACTAATATCATAGTAAATGATATTAGTTGACAAATGCTGAATCTTTGCTGAATCAATGAGTAGTATCTTAATTTTGGATGGAAACTCATCATTTAAGGTCTGGCTCAGCATGTGGGCTATGATTCTTCCTCAAACAATAGGAAATTACAGCACTTTAAGTAGATAATACATCCAAACAGGAATTCATGCTGTTAATATAAAATTAAAGTATGCAGTAATTTTCTTTTTTCACATGTCAGCTTGATCTGTTCAATTAACAACTAAGGTTATTTGGAAGGTAGGCTACAGGGATAGAACAATGTTTGCAGGGGAAATCCAATTTGTCTTCATCAACAGAAAATGCTAATACTTTGGCCAGTTTGTTACATCTTGCAGTTAATGAACATTAAATTATATTTTGGAAAAGCTGCCATTCAGCCATTTGGTCTTTAAATAAAAGCAGTTTTCAGTGTCCTGACTGCTTTATTAGGCAACAACCTGTTTTTGATAGCCTAACAAAATACATCCCCAAGTATTATCCATGTTCTTTGCTTAGTTAAATTTCCTGCAAAGGTAACATTTTGCATATTGTGTTGACAAATATTGGCTGGTATAGTAATTGTTTATTATCAGGGTTACTCAGCACTTCTCTTAAGACCTGTGTTTCACCTACTTCACCTTTTACAACACATTAGGTGTTTTGGTCAAAATTTTCCATGAAGGAGATCTGCTTCAGGGTGATTTTTTTTTGGAAAGTTTCGGACAAAACTGTTCAGTTGTTTCCAAGAATGACCTTATCTTTCTGATGCGTTAGCATCAGCATGCATTGGAGCAGAAACTTGAAATATGGCAATTGTAATTTGTCTTTTGAATCACAGATGTGCTTTCTTTCATCCCCACAAAAATCTGGTTGAAAAATTCAAATTTACATATGACAAGCAGAGACTTCCAAGAGATTTTAACAGCTAAATCTATGATGATACTGTGCTATCTGGGCACGCCCTAATCTTCTGACTACTCCTAGTGTTAACTAGACTTTATTTGCTATCCATGCAGAGTGTTTGAGTATGGCCCATACCCTCACTGGTACTCTTTTTGTCAGGCAGTGAGACTGAAAGCAGGGTTACATTCTGCAGTGCTTTTTTTTTTTCTTTCTTTCCTTTTTTTTTTTTTTTTTTTTACCCTTTCCTCCCATTACCTGGTATTTCGGGTGGGTTGGTTGGGGTGTGTGCATGCACACCTGTACCTTTAACATGCTCAGAAAATGTTCAGTATAGCTATCCACATTATATTCTTAAGTGAAATTGATCCATGTATAAAACTGATGCATGTGTTTTGTTTCTTTTTGGCAGGAAATGATGTATGTTTGGAATGGTTTTGCAGTTGTAGGCAAAAGAACAGACCTTACAGAAAGTTTATTAATAACAATTGAAAAAGAGGAAACTGCTCTACAGAATGAAGCTAGTAAGTAGTCATTTCAGGGGAAAAATATAACCAGCAACACAGAAAAACCTGTTGGTTCATTTTGCACTATATTAATGTGTTCTATGAGGAGCAAGGTGGAAGACTGAATGGAATTCAACACTTACAGCTAACTGTAGTCCCAATGAAATATCCCTAAGAGCAACAATGCAAAGTTATTTACATATCTTTCATCAACATTTGATTGGCTCAAATCAGAGTATGGGAAGACTAAATAACTTTGCATAATTTAATAAGATGTCATTAAATAATATCCAGTATCTGAGGAGATGAGCTAAATGATTTGACCTGGAAAGGTCTGAAAAAATACTTAACTTATATTTGAGGCAAGTTCTGCCACTGTGCAATATTGACACTATTGAGTAAAGATGAGTGGAGTTTGGTTAAATATAAAAGACAGGGATAATATCAGTGGAGTAACCTAATATATCCACAAGAACAATAAATATATAAGAACTGTAAATATATAGAATAATAATAAAGTGTGAAATTATAGTATTACAATGAGCATTAAAAGAAACAACATTTATTAATAGCTGTAAAGAGAATTTTTGTAACTTCGGTGAATAGAAATTAAAAGTAAGTATTTTCAGATTAAAATCATTACTTAATTTAAATTATAGGCAAAAGTAATCAGAAGAAAAGTATATCATACAAGTGATACACGTACACACTTTAATAATGTGCTTGTTCTCCTTGACTCGGGTTTCTTAGGTTTGACAGCTTTTTACATAGTTGTCAGGACTCTCTCGGTTGTACATTTTTCTACTGAGCTTTACAATTACAATTTATTTTATGGAGAATTTACTTAACCCAGGGCATGAAACTTAGATAATAAAACGTTTATTTCTTCATTAAGTTTCCAATTCTTCTTTAAAAAAAAATCCCTGTTTGATACTGATATCTTAATCACACGTTTACTTATCATGTATAGTAGAAAAATATTGCCTCTGCAAATGAAAATGTGTAGTTAAATAATAAATACTTAAAAGTTTGCACTGAGAATTGAAAATGGAAAGCAGTATATAAATGCTAACCTATGAGAATATTAGAAGAGGACCTAGGTCACAGAATTTTACCTTGATCTTTTTAAACCCTCATGGCTCAGAAGTGTTCAAATGCTTGGTTTTTGTGTGGGCCCATCGCTAATTGCTACTCCTAATACATGCCCTGCCTTTAAGAATGATTCCAAAATATCTCCATCTTCAAGATATAAAACCCCAACAGGGATAAGGCTTTTGTAAAGCTGCCAAAACCTCTGAAATTCCAATCTGTAGAAGATAATGTGTAGTCCTGTAAACAATCCTTTGAAATCTGGGCTACAGGAAAGAATCAAGGCAAGGTGTCAGTACAAACTGAAAGCAGGAAATGGAAGCAATGGAATATCCTGGATAGTAAAGAAAATCAAAGGGGTGAGTACAGAGCATGTAAACCCAAACTAATAATGGTCCTAATCCATATAATGATATCAATAATAATTATGATTATTTTGTGACAATTTAATTTTAATAAATAAGAGAAAAGAAGGGCATGCAAACAAAAATCCTTCTATAATCACAAAAAATATGCCAAAGGCATGTCACTATCCCATCTCTGAATAATTTGTTTGAACAAAGAAAACCTAACTGCCTCTTTCTCCAACTGGAATTAAACTAAAGTAATGACTTTTTACTTGAAAGCTGATCTCCAACGCCTCAGTCTCCTTCCCAGAATATTATACCTCCATGTCTTTTTTTCCCCATTGTATTAGTATAAAACTCCTACTTGTAAAGAATATATTACACAACTTGCAAGTTTAGTGTGGCAGACGTATAGCTATCGTTTTAATTTTTTGCTGCTCCAAAATTATTTAGATTAACTTTGCTAATTTATTTTTATCCACAGTATATGAATACATCTTATTCCTATTAATACTAAATAATTAAATTATTTTAATACAAATTTAAGATGTGACTGGCATGTTTAGTATATGAAGCAGTCTTCTTAACTTCAAAACTACTCTTTTAAAATAAAGGCTAAAAGTTTCAGGTCTTGCACCTGCTCTTGAATTCTTCTGCCAAGGTTTAGGCTTTTACAATCACATCTTCCTGTTTTCAGGTGTCTGCTACTCTCTGAGCTAAGCTGTTTCTTCCTTATGTTGAGTCTTTTCTTTCCAGCTGAATTGTCTTCTGTATACTTGAGTTATAAATGTATTTAGCCACCTTTTTTTCTCCTAGGAATTCTTACTGGGATGCCCTTGTAGGATTTTTGGTATGTCTATATTGTTTTTGCAGCAGTTGTGAAAGCAGTAGTTGAGCATTCCTTTCTACTCCGTGAGCCAACTTATAAGTGAAGAGATGAAGTTGCAGTAAGGTCACAAATGGCCGCTGCTTTCATGATCTATCAGTTTGGCTTGAATAAGAGAGGTGGCAGGGAGCATGCTCAGAGTGGCTTCATTGCTGTATTTCTGGGTTTAAAATGGGTGGGTGGGCATTCTTGAGAGTAAACTCCCAAGACCCTTACTATAAACCTACACTTTACATTTAAAAATATATGATCCTATCTCTGAAGCAGGACTTAAGTAGGTGGCTGGCATCTATTAAGCAGTGGCTGGGGCATTCATTTCTCAGCTCTGCTCTATCCAGTGAAGAACAGGAGAAGGACAGGCAAACATATCACATGGGTAGCCTGGATTGTTTTACCTCTACAATTGCTGGAATCATTAAAAAGTAATATAACCTCTGCAACTTACGAACAAATTTGAACCTTTTAATGAATCTGCTAGGGTGAAACTAAATTTCGTAATTTCTAGCAATTGATAAACCTACTTAGTTGATTTAATTTTAGGTGCATTGGAATACTAATGGTAAAAAATTACCCATCAATAACATAAATAGCGTATATAACAAATAGAGTGTTTTGTAAAAAATAAGATCTAGTAAAAATAATAGGCCAGGCAGGGTGGACTTATATCAGGTATGAAAATTTGGCTCATTATTAATCTTTCATGCGAGCCAGCGTTGTCAGAATCTTCACTTTATAACAAATCAGTCTTGCACCTGTCAAATTGGGCAATTCATTTTTTTTAATTGCATGACATTGTTATGCTGAAGTGCATCTACATTTAAGACAGATATTTGCAGATAAAATGATCTTGATATAATGAATTATTTTTATAAGTCTTCTGTTTGCTATTTGGGCATGGATGCTGTGGGGAGTTGTATCTTTAGGCATAAGTACAGACGGTCAAAAAGCCTGAGGCTGAATCAACTCAATCTTCACAGGTTAGTCTAAGCTCTGTAGATTGAACTGATAAAAGCAAGTGCACAGACATTTACTTTTGATTCAGCAAATGCAGCCACATGCCTGCAGTGGCCCACGCCAGAAGCCAGGGGTTGCTAGAGCATGCCTCCCTGCTCAGCTGGAGCTTTCATCCTGGCTTTCTGGGGGACTGTGAGTTGACTTGAATTTGGAGGGGATCTGGGACAAAAGTTCAATAAACTGATTTAACCTAAATCAGCTGTCTGATACTACATCCATCCAGGTTTATCTTAAACTGGTTTTGGCCATTTTGAAAGTAGTTTATGTGTACTGAACTTCTGTTGTGTTACAGTTTCTGATCACTTATACCAGTTTATGTGTAATTTCTGCCCCTAGCCTAGACGGCTGTGGCACATGTGAGTTTAAACAAGTTATTGTGAGGTGTGGAGGCTTTTGCTATTGCTAAGCAGTTAGAACATACTCATAAAATGAAACAGACCCTGGTCGGACTCTGAATGATTATTGAACAACGTATTCTTTTATCTAGAGAACAACCAGCTTTGTACTGTCTTATCCAGAGTACAAACAGACAAAAGGAATGTCCCATGAGAGTTGAAATAAAAATGTAAAGGACACATTGGAAAAGATTTAACACAGCACATCACTCAGTTCCCCCACATGATGGAATGCAGACAGAAGATAGTTTTATATCTGACTTATACCAGATACCAGTTTTGCAAACCTGATGTTTTGAATAGTTTTTAGTTCAGGGAGACTAACTGAAATCACAGTAAAGAAATCTGAGGAGTTCTGTCTGTGTAAAAATGAAATGTGGAAAAATATTTTTAAACAGTGTCTGCAAAAAGGTGAAAACTTGGAAGTCTGTGACTGGTATATGGATTAAGAGCTGATCTTTCACTTCTGGGAGGCAGCAAAATCCTGATAAAGGCATTTGGCCATAGTTTGGGAGTGTGATTATTAAGTCTTTTTAGCTTAATGTACCGTCAAACTGTAGCACTGTGATTTACTAGTTTTTAGGTCTGGAGAAAAATCTCTGGTTCGTAGCAGTTGAAGTAGTAGGCAAAGACTGAAAAACATCAGTTACAGGAAATCAGTCCTTGGGGTGGCATCTGTCGCTTTCTGTTTCCTGATTCCTTCTCTGTGTGACAGAATAATGCAAAATGCCCACTTCACTTCTATGTATCAATAAAAAAAATGTATTTTTGCATTGTTGGTAAAAGCACTGAAACTAATCATGTTTAAAAGTAGACAGCAAGCATTCTACGTTCAAGACTGGCAAAACATTTAGTTATGTTTCAAGATGCTTTAGCTGTCCATGTTTGCAGAACTGTTTGTATAGCTGTATTTGGCAGACTATTTTTAAAAAATTAATGTAACCTAAGAGAGCTGGTAATTACTTGTAAACAAGATGATCTGAAAGGAGGGTGTTTTGCTCCTGAATTGTTAATGTATGTGCAGCCATCTGTCTCTCCATATGTGTTTTCTTTCCTTTCTTTTGCTGCAACCAGCTAATGTTATAAGCCAACAAGAAAGGACCACACGTGCTACTACTGAAATTCTGAAATACTTTGCAAAGCTCCTTCATGTCTTTGGTAATACAGAACAGAGGTTGCTTCTGCATAAACCCTTTTTCTGTTAAATTCTCCCACTGTTACACCTCTGCTAATGCAGCTTCTCCAGTGGGAGGGGCAACTTAGTGTGGAAAAGATATTGTAGGCAGACTCACAGTGCAAAACAAGTCTTCTGTCAGTACATAGCTAGCACCATAGGGATGCTGCCTGAGCATGTCCCCACGTGGTTCCACTGCAACAGCTGTGCTGGCAGGGTGTGCAGTGCACCCTGGGAAGCACCAGCTGTTAAAGGGGCTGCCAGCAGAGAGTGTGGGTGTGTCTACACATGCTTTCTAGCAGCTTTTCTGTGGCAGCAGAAGCCTTCTGTTTCTCACAGAGCAGGTGTTGGTCTGCTGACAGAATGGAGGGGTTCTGTTCCCACAGGGGAACTGCGAGTGTTAATGCACTTACAGCTTTGTTGGCAGAATCTTAGTTCTGCAGAAAATATGCCTCCATTTTGACATGATAAAGGTTTGTTACTTTGGACAGGTTTAAATGACTCCATGATATAGAATAAAAGTCCCTGTGTATTTTGAGTAGTTGCCTGCAGGAATTACTCTATTGACATGTTGAGATTTTTGTCCTTGGTTGCTTTATTGGGAGCAATTCAAAACTGGTATCAGAGGTCATCTAAGTCCTTGTTGGTGCAAAATTTTGATAAACTAAACTCCCTTACTCATCCCTAGAGCTTTTTATAATGCATGTCTAAAAATGTCTTTTGTTTCTATTTTAAGATCATAGTGAATACTACATGGATGATGTATGCTTGCTGCAGTTACTAAAAGGCCTCTGCCTGAAATATCTGGGAAGACTCTTGCAAGCTGAGCTGTGTTTCAATCAAGTTATCCAAAGGTAAGAAGGATAGTAATTAAAGATGTAAACTTCATATTGTGCAGTATGATAAAACGTTTTGGGTGAAAACGTCAGAATCCATGCACAAAGGAATTCCCTTGGAAGAAACAGACTTTGCAATGGGAATTCCTTGTGGTTGTGAGGACAGAATTGGCATTTCTCCCAAAGATGGATGGAGACCACATGGCTACATGGCAATCATTTCTGTACATCTTGTTGCGGCATTTGGCCCCCACTTCTGTATCAGAAAAAAATGCTTACTTGCTCAGGATCAGCACAAAACCTACATTCATCTCTCTCTCTCAAAACTGCCTTCCCTGCTTCTCTTTGATTCCTGTCTTGAACTATAAAGCAAAGAAGCTCCACAACCACACCTGGATGCCATTGAAAACCAGAGATGGCAAAAGAGAAAAGGGTAAAGAAAAAAAACAAAAACAAGCGGTACTTTCTCACACAGACCTTGTGCTCTTTCACTGCTCTTTAATGAGACAATAGATTAAACAGTTTTTGATTTGATTAGTTAAAATGAGTTATTTACCTTAGGTAGAGGGAGATTGAAGCTTACCCACTTTGGCAGATCCTGTCACCGAAACACTAATAGAAGAGACACTAGGTGAGACCCACAGAGACTGTGAAAGGCAAAGGCAGACCCTTCCAAAGGAAAAAGGGCCTCGCTTCAAGACAGTTTCGGACTCTGAGAAAAGGGACCATTTTTTTATCATAGTTTAGTAAATCTTGATTGCTTCAACTGGACAGGATGTTCTGATATTTATAAAGCCTCTGAGTAGCTCCCTGAGGCATGTTCTCAGACATCTTTCACTGTTTTCAATAAATGTGTTCATGTTGAATTTCCTTTTGGTAAGGAATTTTTTACTGCTTCCATTAACATTTGGCACAGCTGTTCTTTCCTGGTGTTCACCAAGCAAAGGGGCACTGAGATGATTGCCTGACTTTTCCTGTCACACTTCATATTTTATATTCAGGGTCTGAGCTGTGGCAGGCAGAACCAGAAGAAGGATTACCAGTCCATTTCTGTTTCTCTGCCGGTGACTTAATCCTATGAATGGACAGCTTTTTCAACATTCAGAACTTCACAGGGTTTGGTCCAGTGCTGGATCTATATAGCCTGGATTGGCTTAGAACAGTTTAGAACATGCAGAACAGCTTTGCCTGCTGTGACTTTGTGGCTTTGATAGAGACAATAGAATCAAAGTTTCTCAGTATTCACGTAAGAGTATTTCGTTTACTGACAATTCCAAAGGCATTCATGAAATTAGTATTCTAAATGTTGACATATGTGTTTCTGTTCATTAAACTTGTCAATGAACCGGGGCAATTGTTAAGTTTAACCAAACACATTTAAGTCCAAGGTACTGGCTGTTATGGCAGTTAAGTCATTTATAATCCCAAGGTTTGTTGTATTTCCTATAAGTGTGGTGTGGAAGAGTCTAGCTGCTGTCTTGTCTGACCTATGAAAAACATTAGGGACAGGAGTCTCAAAATAAGGAGCTTAAATTTAGACTTCTAAAATATATTTAGACTATTTCCAGCAATGAAAAAATAATCACTGAACAATTCAGTGAAGTTAATGGAAACTATTAAGGACTCAAAACTTTTAGTGATCAGTCAAATGCATTGATTTAGTTATAAGGTGATCAGAACTCGTAGTAGAGATGATATCTTTTATTAACCAAGAAGATTTTTGCAAAAAAACTTCTTCAACTGCAAGCTTTTGGGCACAAACACCCTTCATCAGGCATATAGGAGCTTAGTTCTAGGCTTTTGTGTGTTAAAACATTAGCTTAATTGAAATATACTTTGCATTTAACTTAATAATCATTAAACTTGAGTGCAACATGCATTTCATGTTTAATACTGATAATTAACCAATTACATGTGTCTGCTTTCTTAGTGAAAAACAGATAAAGTATGATAACTACTTGGTGCCATTCACCCTATATGAGTTGGGACTTCTGTACAAACAGCGGGATGAGAGAGAAAAAGCAATACGATACATAGAAACTGCAAAGTAAGTGGAATTGATATTTGCCTCTGTGTAATATTCCCTAGAGTAAAACTGAGGAGCTCCAAACAAAAAACTGATCTCTCACATGCTTTTTTATATTTTGTAAAGCTCTCATAAAGTAATACTGCAGCTTTTACAAGAATACTTAGAAAATGTTTTCCAGTAGAAATTACTTTTTAAAGCATATGCATCATATATACTTTCTACTTTATAATCTACTTTATAATGTAAAGTACATTTATATTCTACTTTGGCTATGCCATGTCCTCTTAAAATGGTATGTTGAACTAAACCAAGTGGAGTGTTGTATTAAAGGCAAATCCCACCTCCTTTCCATTCAAGTGTATGTCAGAGAGAAGGTGTATGGTTTTGCGGCATGGAGGCTGGTGAATTGGAGAGAGAATATAAAAGATCCCTACCTCCTGTGCATATAAGTAGGTTCACAGGATGCCTATTATGCTGTAGTGAAGGAATTTAGGGGTGGTAATAATGGCCTGGAAGAGCTAGTGAATTTTGAGCTACATGTATTCAGTGTCCACTTTTCTCCCTCCTCCACAGGCAGGAGGGAGGAAGGGAGAAATTCTGCGTATAGCACAGGCCATTTGCCTAGTCTGTGCGCTGGAACTTTCCCTTGGCTGTTGGCATAAAATAAGTTTACAGTGCAGCAGTTATATGTGAGATACTGTAAAGATTTAAATACCCTTTAAGGTTTAATTAATATATCACCACTAGATTTTCTTAAGTTTTAAATAATCTATCATCATTGGATCCTCCCATTTCCTGTTGTCTGCTGCAGTCTGGGGTTTTTTGTTGACCTCTGTAAGCTTATACAGGGTGCTGTATTTGAAGCTGTCCAGTGTCCATACTTGTTTCTGCAGCGTCCAGTGTACATACCTGACTGCAGTGTACTAAGTAGTGCTGTTTTTCTATCAGGGTTTTTAATTTCTGTCTTTACGGTAGACCTGACTCATGTTCTGAAGTGATGAGGACTGTTGAAAAAAAGATGAAATGAAGGGAAGAGAAAGAAACAGAACATTGCTTGGATTTTTCTAACTCATTAAATTATTTTGTTCTTTGCAGAAACAATTACAAGGATTACTCCATGGAGTCCAGGTTACATTTTAGGATTCATGCAGCACTTGACAGTCTGAAAGTGACTCCTGCTTCAACGCCTTGACTTACCCAAAGAAGGATCTTCTTCATGAATGCAAGTGTCTACGCAATCTTGTTCAATAGGTGTAAAAAAATCATGAAAAAGAAAAAAATTATATTTTCTATCATCTTTTTGATTTACTATTTGTCATACTTTAGGCTGTTCTTTTCTATGATGCATATACAATGGTTCTGCTTGACACTTTTAAGAAATACCTTTTATTTAATTTGCTAAAATAATGTAACGTTTGCCTTGAATGGGGCCAGTTGCAGGTGCAATAAAGTAATTCAAATACTTTATTTTTTATGTAAAAAATAATGTTGTTTATGGAGCTGTTTGAGTCTAGGTGATGATTTTGGCATTCCATGGAGACTTAATTATCTGTAATATGCTTATTAGGATTTTTCTGCCTCTGGAATAAATTTGCTGGCTGCTAAGAGTCTGTCATACAGTACACCTCTGACATTGGAATTTTTGTACCAAGGAGAAGATGCATTATCTTTGGGCCAGAAGATGAAAAAGGCTTAATTTTCCTTCGAGAACATTTTGTTTTCTGTGCAATATTTTTACCATATTCTTCAAGACAAAATTAGACACTGCTGTAATTACACTGGCTTGACAGTCCTGTGTTTCAATCCAAACAAGTGATTTCAGGGAGTATGTTCCAGTTTTGTTGGGTTGCAGCCAAAATATATGAATATTTGCAGCAGTGTACCCTTTACCAGGTTGATATGTATTCTGAACTGTTCCATTAGCATTAGTAAGTTACCTGTGCATCAGTAGAGTAAACTTTAGCTCTCTCCTTTCCCCAACCTTCAAAAAGGAAAAATTCAGTGTAGTTAATACTACTTAATAAGGAATATAAAACATGAATGGTTTCCTTCAAAATTATTTGGTGAGCTACATCTAATCATATGTTCACTTTTCCCTTTTCACTCTTAATAGTTCCCAATTGTTATATAACAGTCCATAATTTCGGAATATTTTAATCCATTTCACTGAAAACCAAAAGCTAAATGCACTGATTTTGTAAGTTATCACTTTACAGTCTATTTCTATGTTTTACAAGTGTTACTATATTATCCTTGTATGCTGAATTGATAATATAGTAACTATGCAGCTGCATATGATTTAATATCAGGAAAAGGAGAGAAACCAAACCAAGAGGAAACATCTTTGTTCAGATTTACTCATCCTCTGTTAAAGTAAATTAATTCAAATTTTTATATTAAATATTTACTTTTAATGAAATGTTATAGTTATTAGAGGTGTATTTGGTGGTAGCCGTGTTGGTCCGAGACAAAAAGACATACAAAAAAACTAGAACTCTTGGTTCCAAAATGATACCTTTTATTAAACCAACTGGAAAATAACAAGAAAATTGTCCTTTTCTGCAAGCTTTCAGGATCAAAGTCCCTTCGTCAGGCTCTGGGAAAAGTGTAGATGGTACAAGATGGTAAAACGTCCCCATAGGTAGGAAATAAACTTCATTTTTGCACAGAGGGAGCTGGAGATGGAAGTCTGTCCCTCTGGGTTATTATAGTTATTAGATGACTCTTTTAAGACCACGGTTTCCTCCTGGACATTTTAAACAACCTTACTTTTTTGCGAATGTTTTGATTAAGTAAAAAAGTATGTGTTCTTGACACAAGAACATTCATAGCTGCGGCAATAGTAAAGAGTAACGTCAGTTTAAGAACTTTGCAATGGGATTTTTAAACTTTATCCAAGGCCAGTTGGCTTCGATGGATTTTGGTTAGGATCTTTAGAGCCTGAAGGAATAAAAATGTACCTATTTTATTCATATGTATGAATTCAGTAAAATTATATTTTGGGTAGTTGTTTTCAGATTAGACTCTAAAAATGATAATGTTATATAACGTAAGCAGAATACTTTCTGTTATCATAAAACATAAAGGACCAAATTCATTCCTGTGTAATTTCAGTTTAAGTAGAGGAATTTTAAAATTTTGCTCTTGATTATTAACTCAGATTGAGAATATGCAGAATGGCTACTCATTAAGCTACACAGTACTCTCTGTTTTTTCCCTCTTCATTTAAACTCATGGTAGACTACCAGCTTCAAAAATAATAGGAAATGTGAATAGCTAAAGTATAAGAACATTCTTTTTTACTTTGACACGCATTCCTGGATTATCTGCAGTTTAGTTTCTACTGCCAACCCTCTCAAACATGCAAAATGCCTCTATGTTTATTCAAAAGAAAGAGCAGTGCAATAATAATACTATATTCTATATGGAAAACAAATACATAGTGAACTGAACAGATGGATGCACAGGAAACTGGAGTAGGAGTAAAACCAGTTTTCAATGAAAGAAAACAACTGAATTGTTTGTGGTTGGATTAGTTTGAATATAATGATGTTATACTGCTGACTGCATCACAAATCATGATTTTTGGAAAATAGGGTGCTGTATCAGGAAATAGACAATTGCTTTAATGTTTAATATATAATAATGTAGCAAGATACATTTTCATTATCCTTTTCAAGAGTATTTGCACACACTTTCCTTTAGTAGTAATATCAACATCCCCAGTCTCTCTCTGTCTGTTTGCATGCCTCTCTCTCTCATTAAAATCACGGTTTTTATGTCCTCTTGTTGGAGGCAGCCATATTGTTTAAGTATGTAGAATGGGCATATCAACATAATTTTGCCATGTGATATTATTGTTAACATTTTGATGCACTCAGTTTTCTAATATGACTGTTATAGATATATTCTCCCTATCTTTCTTGGCATTCTTGCCTGTATTAGGCGCTCAAGGGAAGCAGGTCTTCCTAGCTTCATAGTAAACTATTCATTTTTAGGTCTCAAAATAGAAAATGTAAATACAGAACATGTACATGTGTGTGAGAAAGAGAAAGTACTAATCCTTCGCACTCCCAGATTTTAGCAGAGTTCTTATGATGGATAGATTTCCAGACACTTCATCAAAGGCTCAGGACTCCAGTATCTTCCAGTGAAGTTGGAGCAGATATTAGATTCATATTAGAAGATGAGATTTAACAGTAAGAGAAGTATAACAAAAACTTTTTAAAAATCTGCTGTATGCGGTACTGTGCAGAGCCTTAATTGTAATACATCTTTAGTCTTGCTGCTGTTCAGGACTTTCATGTCAGTTGCTTTTGCCCCATATAATTCGTGAGTAATAATTTGAAACCTTAATTTCCTTCAGCAAAGTTTACCCAGATCAAACAAAAATGCAAATTAGATTGGCATAAGTGGACCATATATAATGTGTCCAAGCACACAGTTAGTCCCTTAATTTAAACAGCACGGTTTAGCATTAATTGTAACAACAAAAAATAAGTAAAGGAAAAAGACCTCTTTACTCTTAAAATGGTAGCAGATACGTGATTTTAAAAAAGGGGGAGGGTATACTCAGCATAGTTGGAATCATAAGGTAAAGTTGCACTTCACATCAGTAATTTTATGCATTGAAATTGTTAGTAAAATACTGAGTTTATGCTTGATGTTTGAAATTTCATTCTGTTGGTGAAGGTTGGTTTATATATAATGTAATACGATTTTAAGCACTGGTTTACCAGCTTTTTAATGGAAACTTTAAAGAAAAATCAAAAACCTTATTGAGGAATTGTGTTTATATACCTTAATGTACATGAACAAACAGCTGCATTCTGTGCATCATAGCTGAAGAATGTATGGTAATTAGATTTTGCTTTATGTTTTTAGAACATTCAAGCATAAAGATAACAATAATCACTTCCTGTATGTGTAATATAAATCCAGCTTATACTGTGCAACTATTTTACTACTGGTCCTGATGGTTAATGTACTTCTGTTATTGTAAACATTCATTGCATAGTTCAACAAAGACTGTTTATATTTGCCCTAGTGATGGTATTTATTTGTGCTTAAAAATACTGGAGTTTGCACATGTTAAAGGGATGCTGTTTTAATATGTAATATTAGAGTGAACATGGATAAAAGAAGAAAAATATTTTTGGCATTAAAAGTATAAAGAAAGAGACTAATTCATGCTGATATACTGGGTGAGATTCAAATTTCAAATAAGTTATTTATAGTTTATGTTGATGTAACTGAGAACAGAATTTGGCCCAAATTGTAACTGTGCATTAGGAACACTAAACATGAGTATGAGGAAATATCAGTGGGCAGCAGATATGTGATTCAGGCACAGAAGTCCTTTAGTCTGTACCTTCCAATGTAACACGTCCTAGAAAAGAAATTGTGTTTTAGAGTATGGATGGTTAATATAAAAAAGCACTGATTGTCAGTTGCTATACATTAGATACCAAGTAGTACCTCTGTGCATTTAAAGGAAAGTTGCAGTGAATATATAGTATTGATAACAGTATACAGGCATACCTCGGAGATATTGCGGGTTTGGTTCCAGACCACCGGAATAAAGCGAATATCACAATAAAGCGAGTCACACTAATTTTTTGGTTTCCCAGTGCATATAAAAGTTATGTTTACACTATACTGTAGTCTTTCAAGTGTGCAATAGCATTATGTCTAAAAAAACAGTGTACATACCTTAATTAAAAAATACTTTATTGCTAAAAAAAATGCTAACCATCATCTGAGCCTTCAGTGAGCCGTAATAATCTTTTTGCTGGTGGAGGGTCTTGCCTCGATGTTGATGGCTGCTGACTGATCAGGGTGGTGGTTGCTGAAGGTTGGGGTGGCTGTGGCAATTTCTTAAAATAAGACAACAATGAAGTTTGCCGCATCAATTGACTCTTCCTTTCACAAAAGATTTCTCTGTAGCATGCGATGCTGTTTGATAACATTTTACCCACAGTAGAGCTTCTTTAAAAATTGGAGTCAATCCTCTCAAACCCTGATGCTGCTTCATCAGGTAAGTTTATGTAATATTCTAAATCCTTTGTTGTCATTTCAACAGTGTTCACAGCGTCTTCACCAGGAGTAGATTCCATCTCAAGAAACCACTTTCTTTGCTCATCCATAAGAAGCAACTCCTCATCCGCTAAAGTTTTATCATGAGATTGCAGCAATTCAGTCACATCTTCAGGCTCCACTTCTAATTCTAGTTCTCTTGCTATTTCCACCACATCTGCAGTTACTTCCTCCACTGAAGTCTTGAACCCCTCAAAGTCATCCATGAGGGTTGGAATCAACTTCTTCCAAACTCCTGTTAATGTTGATATTTTGACCTCCTCCCATGAATCACGAATGTTCTTAATGGCATCTAGAATGGTGAATCCTTTCCGGAAGGTGTTCAATTTACTTTGCCCAGATCCATCAAAGGAATCACTATCTATGGCAGCTATAGCCTTACGAAATGTATTTCTTAAATAATAAGACCTGAAAGTCGAAATTACTCCTTGATCCATGGGCTGCAGAATGGATGTTGTGTTAGCAGGCATGAAAACAACATTAATCTCGTTGTACATCTCCATCAGAGCTCTTGGGTGACCAGGTGCATTGTCAATGAGCAGTAATATTTTGAAAGGAATCTTTTTTTCTGAGCAGTAGGTCTCAACAGTGGGCTTAAAATATGCAGTAAACCATGTTATAAACAGATGTGCTGTCATCCAGGCTTTGTTGTTCCATTTATAGAGCACAGGCAGAGTAGATTTAGCATAATTCTTAAGGGCCCTAGGATTTTCGGAATGGTAAATGAGCATTGGCTTCAACTTAAAGTCACCAGCTGCATTAGCCCCTAACAAGAGAGTCAGCCTGTCCTTTGAAGCTTTGAAGCCAGGCATTGACTTCTCCCCTCTAGCTATGAAAGTCCTAGATGGCATCTTCTTCCAATAGAAGGCTGTTTTATCTACATTGAAAATCTGTTGTTTGGTGTAGCCACCTTCATCAATTATCTTAGCTAGATCTTCTGGATAACTTGCTGCAGCTTCTACATCAGCACTTGCTGCTTCACCTTGCACTTCTATGTTATGGAGACGGCTTCTTTCCTTAAACCTCATGAACCAACCTCTGTTAGCTTCAAACTTTTCTTCTGCAGCTTCCTCACCTCTCTCAGCCTTCATAGAATTGAAGAGAGTTAGGGCCTTGCTCTGGATTAGGCTTTGGCTTAAGGGAATGTTGTGGCTGGTTTGATCTTCTATCCAGACCACTAAAACTTTCTCCATATCAGCAATAAGGCTGTTTTGCTTTCTTATCATTCGTGTGTTCACTGGAATAGCACTTTTAATTTCCTTCAAGAACTTTTACTTTGCATTCACAACTTAGCTAACTGTTTGGCGCAAGAGGCCTAGCTTTCGGCCTATCTCGGCTTTCAACATGTCTTCCTCACTAAGCTTAATCATTTCTAGCTTTTGATTTAAAGTGAGAGATGTGCGACTCTTCCTTTCACTTGAACACTTAGAGGCCATTGTAGGGTTATTATTGAAACCCTAATTTCAATATTGTTGTGTCTCAGGGAATAGGGAGGCCCAAGGAGAGGGAGAGAGACGGGGGAACGGCCGGTCGGTGGAGCAGTCAGTACACACACAACATTTATCGATTAAGTTCGCTGTCTTATATGGGCGCAGTTTGTGGCGCCCCAAAACAATTACAATAGTAACATCAAAGATCACAGATCACCATAACAAATATAATAATAATGAAAAGGTTTGAAATATTGCGAGAATTACCAAAATGTGACACAGAGACATGAAGTGAGCAAATGCTGTTGGAAAAATGGCGCCGATGGAAAAATGGCGCCGATAGACTTGCTCGACGCAGGTTTGCCACAAACCTTCAATTTGTAAAAAAAACGCAATATCTGCAAAGTGCAATAAGGCGAAGCACAATGAAACGAGGTATGCCTGTACGCAGCTGTATACTTTACAACAGGATTTTAAAAGGAGTTTAATCTCTGAGAGTTGAATTTAACTGCTTACGGATATTTTGAAATTTCCAGCCTTATTGAACACAAGACAAATTCTGCTTTTTTTACATTTGTAAGCAGATTTCAGCTTCAGTAATTACACATTTAGGAAAATAAATATTTGTGCCATTTTCAGTATATCTAATGTGAGTCCCTATCTCTATAACTAAGCAAAGTACTAATGTCTCAGTGAAAGCTGTCACTTCTCTGACATGTCCTAGCAAGGGGTTCAGTGTGATGTATGATGCAAGTCACAGGTAATGCTATTCAGGGTCTGAATGCACAAGAAAGGCAAGATATTTTAAAAGTAGTAAAGAACAGTAAATTCTTTTTATTCTTAGAAATTTTGTTAATCCAGTGTATGGCTGTATACTCCTTGTTATGACATTTATACAAAATATAAATCACGCATCATAGTTAGGCTAGAATACTCTTTGTAAAAAGTTGAGCATAATTTTTGTATTGAAAGGAAGTACATGGAACGGTCAAAGCACAAAAATAATAGTTCTAGGACTACTTATTTTTTTCTGATAGAGGCACACATACCCACACTTTGTGTTGCATCTTTGTCAAATCTGTGGTCATACTTAGCACAGTGGTAATCATCACATATCCGTACTCTGCTTTAGTGAAATAAGGTACTCTAGTGCAGGGGTGGGCAAAATATGGCCTGCGGGCTGGATCCAGCCCACCAGGCACATTCATCCAGCTCACGGCACCCCGCCAATGAATTGTGCCCTGCCCAGCCCTTCCACTTACAAGGGTGGGAGCGAGATGCCTACACCTGCCCTCAACATATACCCTATTATGCCTTGCTCTCACTCTCATGGGTGGAAGGGTTGGCCCAGCTAGCACAGAGCTAAGCTGCTGCTGCAGGCTTCTCTGGCATCCCACTTCCTCTGGATAGCAGGTAGGGAAGGGGGCTGGGGTGGGGCTGCAGCTCGGCAGGAGCATTAAGCTTGGGGCTCGGGCTGGCTGCAGCACAGAGCCCTCACCCAAGGGAGTGGCAACAGCATGGAGCTCGACTGAGCAGGGTGTGGGTGTGAGGGAGGGGAATGGGGGCCCTTCCCTTACTCCTCTTTATGGCAAGCAGCCCTGGCGGGCACTGAGGGCAGCAGCAGGGGGGATGGCACTCTGCTTGGTGCTGCTGCCCGACTCCTGGTTCTGGCCAGCACTGTGAGGAGCATAACCCCTGCTGGGTTGTTTGCTTCCCCGGAGCTCCCCACACAGGAGGGAAACCCCAGGACCTGGAATGGGCTGGGGTGGGGAAAGCAGCTGGTTCCAGGTAACTTCAGCCATGCGTGACTTCAACTATCCTGACTTCTCAGGGGAAGAACATTCAGCCAAATCTGATCAGTCATGAAACTTCCTCACTTGCATTGACAAGCTCTATTTGACTCAAGAAGTCTACAGGCCGACAAGAGGTAAGGTGCTTCTGGAATCTTGTTCTGGCCAAAGGGGATGATCTACTGAGCGACCTGTGGATTAAAGGAAAGGTAGGTGACAGTGATGTTGAGTTGTTCAATTTCTCTATCCATCGCAAAGCTGGCAAATCAGTCAGCAATGAAGAAATTCTCAGCTTTAGGAAAGCTGACTTTCACAAGCTCAGGAGGTTGGTTGTTGAGGCCCTGAGAAATCACAATCTGATGGGGAGAGAAGCCCATGATAAGTGGTTGTTCCTTAAGTGTGCAATCCTAAAAACACAATGGAAGTCCATTCCAGTCCGTAGGAAAGGTAGCAAAAGGGCTGGGAGACCCCCTTAGCTCAACAGGGAACTCATGGGCCTCCTGAATCTAAAAAAAGAAGTTCATAAGGGATGGAAGTTGGGAAATACCACTAAGGAGGAATATGCAACACTAGCCCACACCTGTAGGGAGCAGACCAAGAAAGCCAAGGATGAAACTAAACTTAAACTGGCTACAGGAATCAAGAACAATAAAAAGCCCTTCTTCAGATATGTGGAAAGTTGGAAAAAAAACAGGGACAACATTGGTCCCCTGCTGAACCACATGAGGCAAATGACAACCAACACCCAGGAAAAAGCTGATCTCCTCAATGACTACTTTGTATCAGTTTTCCACCAGCCCCAGGGGATCACCCTGCCTGACAGGATGCAGGATTACCAGGGTAAGGGCAATCCTACACCTATAATTGGCAAGGATCTTGCGAAGAAACAGCTGGACATTTCTACCTTGGGAGGAAAAGCCTGCATCATGCTTATAGGCTCAGCAGTGCTACGCTGGCTAGCACTACAAATGAAAGGGACTTGGGGGTCATGGTTGACCACGAGATGAACATGAGCCTTCAGGGTGGTGCTGCAGCTAGTAAAGTGAGCAAAATGCTGACTTGCATCCATAGATGCTTCTCAAGCAGATCCCAGGACGTCATTCTCCCAATGTACTTGGCCTTGGTGAGGCCGCAGCTGGAGTACTGCGTCCAGTTTTGGGCTCCGCAATTCAAAAAGGATGTGGAGAAGCTTGAGAGGGTGCAGAGGAGAGCCACGCGCATGATCAGAGGTCAGGAAAACAGACCTTATGATGAAAGGCCAAGAGCAATGGGGCTGTTCAGCCTGGAAAAGCACAGGCGCAGAGGTGATCTGGTAGCCGTGTATAAGTTTATCAGGGGTGCTCATCAGGATCTGGGGGAATGTTTGTTCACCAGAGCCCCCCCAAGGGATGACAAGATCGAACGGTCACAAACTCCACTGTGACTGGTTCAAGCTGGACATAAGAAATAACTTCTTCACTGTTCAAGCCCCCAAGGTTTGGAACAGACTGCCACATGAGGCAGTTCAAGCGCCTACTTTGAACGCCTTCAAGACACATTTGGAAACTTATCTTGCTTGGATCCTAAGATCCCTGCTGGCTTCCTGCCCCTGTGGCAGGGGGCTGGACTCAATGATCCTCTGGGGTCCCTTCCAGCCCAAATGTCTGTGAAATCTATGAAAGTCAGCTGGCCTGGATAGAATACACCCAAGAGTGCTAAAAGAGTTGGCTGACATCATAGCATGACCAATGGCACAGATATTTTAGAACTCATGGCTCTCAGGAAAGGTCCCAGAAGATTGAAATAGGGCCAATGTAGTGCCTATCTTCAAGAAAGGAAGGAAGGAAGATCCAGAGTAGTATAGGCCAATCAGTTTTACCTCAATCCCTGGAAAGATCTTGGAAAAAAATGTCAAAGAATCCATCAACAGCCGGCTAACTGAAGGCAACATTCTGAGAGAGAGCCAACATGGCTTCATTGCGGGTATGTCTTGCCTGACCAACCTCATTTCCTTCTGTGGCTAGGTGACACATCTCCTGGACAAAGGAAAAGAGGTTGATGTGGTATACTTGGATTTCAAAAATACCTTTGACTTCGTCTCCCATGATGTCCTCCCGTGTGTTAAAATTGGGGAACTGCAGCCTCAACAGCCTTACAGTCTGATGGCTGGGGAACTGGCTCCATGGTCAGACCCAAGGAGTGATAGTCGATGGAACCAAGTCAACAAGGTGCATGGTGACCAGGGCCATCCCCCAGGGCTCAGTACTCTGACCAGTACTCTTTATTATATTCATATATTATCTGGATTCAGGTGTCAGAAGTAGTCTGGCTAAGTTCACAGATGACACCAAATTATGGGGAACTGCAGTCTCACTAGAGGATTGGCTGGCAATTCAGGCCAACCTCGACAGGCTCGCGAGGTGGGTAGAGCAAAAGCTGGTGACATGCAACACAGAAAAATAACAGGTGTCCACCTCAGGAGAAAGAACCCATGTCATACTTATAGGCCCAGCAGTCTGTAGCACCACAACCAAGAGAGAGTTGGGGGTCATGATTGATCACAAGATGAACTTGAGCCACCAATGCAATACTGCAGCTAGCAAAGCAAATAAAACTCTGGCTTGCATCTCAAGCAAGACCCAAGTTGTCATCCTCCCGCTTTACTCTGCCCTGGTGAGGCCACAGCTGGAGTATTGCATTTATTTCTGGGCTCCATGCTTTAGAAAAGATGAGGAGAAGCTTGAAAGAGTCCAGAGGAGAGTCATGTGAATGATTAGAGGTCAAGAGATCAGGCCTTATAAGGAGAGGCTGAGAGAGGCAGGGGGTTAGACCCAATGATCTTGAAGGTCCCTTCCAACCCTAATGTCTATGAAATCTATGAAATCCAGTGCTTCGGTCTTCCCTACTATACCCCGCGAGTGTGGGGAGTGCCGGGGAAACACAGCCTAGCAGGGGCTGCACTTTTCACTGCAATGTACTGTGCTGGCTAGATCCAGGCAACGGCACCCATACCTGCTGCTGTGCCATGGCGGTGCATGGAGGGTGGTTTCCACACCCCTCCCACCCTCCTTTACTCCCCCCCCCCCTACACACACCTGGTGTTGACTGCACTAGAGGACGGCGTGTTCCAGAGACCAGTGTGTTCCAGAGCCACACACCCACACCCCACAAATGCCACACAACCCCGCAACATACCCTATGCCCTGCCACACACACCATACCCACTTACAAACTCCCTCCACCCCACCACACACAAATGTCTCTACATCCCACCATAACCCCCCACACTCCTCCATATACACCCCCCCACCTTCCCACCATACTCCCCAACACACACCCCCAACCACACACTCTCACACAATAGAAAACACTAAGAATTTATTTTTGAATTATTCTGCAGTCATTTCTATACACAAACACAAATCATGACAAAAATATTTTTGTAACAAAATTAAAATATGTTATAGTAGGTGTTTGACTTTTAGTGTGTGACTTGTTTTTTTCTGGTTCTAAGATGGCAACTCCCCCCTCCCAAAAGGAGTCTTTCTGGAGGACAAGGGGAGGGACTTCTGTGACAAAGGTCAGGGGTTTAGGGGGTGGGACTTCTATTCCCAAGATGGCAGCCAGGGGGCGGCGCATCTGTCAAGGGGCAGGCCACTCATGTGGCCCTTGCCAGCTCGCCAAATCTCATTAAGTGGCCCTCTGCCCAAAATAATTGCCCGCCCCTGCTTTAGTGCTTAACTTAATAGTATGGAGCTTTGTACAATTCACTACTTCACATTTCTACTACATTTTTGACCGTAGGCATATCTCATAAACTTGGATCCAAAAAGGAGTTTGGGAATTGTGAAACTTAACTTTTAGACTGATTTTTAGATTAGCTTATGTTAACTTTTAGACATTTACTCCCTGCAGGAGAATCCAAAGCTCAGTCAGGCGCTCAAGCTCCCTATACTTTGCATGGCTACATTTAGATGCCTGACAATTGTTTTTGTAACAACCACCATTTTGACAAGGAGCTCTCTGCAGTCACCAATAGGTAGGAAATGTTGCTTCCTGTTCCTCTTATGACTTAGACACCTCATTTCATGCTGCAGGAAGGTATGTGTGTCAGACTGTGCTTCCTAGTTGAGAATTTTCTTGGTGCTGAGTGCTACATTTGTTCCTCTCAAAGTCTGAGGAGTTCTGCTTTAAAACACAACAGGAGACAGAGATAGTGGTATTGGGGGTGCTGCCTCTGTGCAGTAGCCTAGTAACTGGGAGGACCCCATTCTGTTTCCTTTTCATTCTGATGAGGTTCAAACCCACATCTGTCATCTTCCAGGCAACTGCCTTAACCATCAGACTACATGCTGCTCTGTGGTGGGGGCATTCTCCACTCCTGCCACTGTGCGGAAAAGAATTCAAGATTTTTTGGGCAAAAGAGAAGGAATTTGATGTTTTAAGACAGATTAGGTAAATTAAGCCCATACCCTCCTGATTCCCTTCTGCCTGATTTGCTACTTTGCTTTCTGCTCCCTGGCTGGCATGTTTCTCTGCTTTTTGCTCCCTGGTTGATGTGTTTTGCATTTCTCCCTGCTCAATCTGGTTCTTGCTCCCCGCACTATCTGCTGCTGTGCTGCCCAATCCCTCCCATTCTGCCGTGTGCCAGACACAGGTTGCCTGTGCCACTTGCGGCAGTCGTGCTACCAGCTGGTGACCCCTATCCTAAGCTAGTGATTAGTGCATTTCCCTGAAAAGGTGGAGATTGGAGTACTGGTCCTTGCTTCCAGCCTGTTAAGCAGTCATTGAAAACACACACACAGTCTTCTGAATGGGAATGTAACATGTGTCCCCATCCCAGGTCAGTGTCCTAATTGCTGGACTAATTGCATGTTCCCATTCTCTGGTCCAACAAATCCTGACTTCTTTCCTGCACAGCTTCAACATGATGGAGGGCGTAGAACCCCAGCCTCAGAATAGCCTATGGCCAGGTGCTTAAAGCATCTCCTAGGAGTTGAGAAATGTGCATTTAACACCCTTGGCCTGAGGAGAACAGTGACCATGCGTCGTCTGTATCCTGGGTGAGTGCTCTAACCCTTGTGAAATTGGATTTGTGTAACAAAAAGGGTTACAACCAGCACCACCACCTCTGTTTTTTATTGAAAATGGATACCACCATTGTAAACACTATTTGAGGGGAGCTGCTGGATTATTTCCTTGTAGGAGACCTATGGAGGAATGGCTAATTTAAGGATCCATACTTGATTTATGTGTAAAATTAATCATTGACAAGCAGCTTGATAATTCATGCACAGAAGAAGAATGTTAGGCACCTAGAGAACTTTACTGGTGAAAACTTTCATGCCTAGACTTACAGAGGACTCTGAGATTATGGGGCATTAAGAATGACATTACTAGATTTAGGTGCCTAAATTCTGCTTAACCCCTGCTTTAGATGCTAAAGTCCATTTGTGCACCTTGGTATTATCTCTTTGTGCCTCATTCTTCATTTGTAAAATGAGTAGAATTGCATTCACTATCACACAAGGGTAATGTGAGGAAATACATTAAAGATTGTGAGGAGCTTAGGCACTAGAATAATAGGGTTATATAAGTAGCTAAGCTAGGGAAACTATAAAATGTAGTTTTAATGTCTCTCATCTACTCAGTGGTGTTGGATTAATTAATCTATGTTTTCAAATAATTAGAAAATCCTAGAAATTGAAGGTGTTCCACAAGAACCAAGAAACTAATAAAATTTCAGTTTTCCTTTAATACATTCATATTTTAAAAATGAAAGATGGTGTTTGTGTTTCCTAACCAACTCTAGTTTCTCAATATTTTGTTCTAAAAGGAACATTCTTGTAAAAACAAGGGGGAAAAGTTAACTGCAGAAAAAGAGAGAACTTCACACGATCATTCATTGATAATGTACAATATACATTTTCATTTTAAAAAAAAATGTCCATAGGTAAAATATACTTCAATAAAGGGGGCTATGTATATGCTTTACAATAGATTTACGTATGATTCCCTTATGCAGATTTATTTTTGACAGACGAATTGTCTTAAGAGGCTTTTCCCAAACTTTCAGTGGTCCATTTCAGTTCCAGGCCCCTTGGATCAAAATGTATTGTTTTGTGTGAGGTAATATTAAAAATATCCTCATCCCTTTGCTCCCTCTCCCTACCCCCACAACAATAACACATCTTGAAAGCTTTATTTTTCATTAAGTATCTTTTAGTTTATTTATTTGGAAAGTGGGGAAAATTAATCAAATCTTTACTTTTGTTTTCTGTGAGTTGACTACAAATTTGCATACAAATTAAGTTAATGAACTGACTCCCATGAAAGCCAAAGAGAAAAATGTTTTCCCATGTATTTTGTATAGATACTATTGCATTTTCCATATTTAAAGCGACTTCTTCACACTCTTAATTTTTGGTTCTGCCCCTGTAAACATAATTTGTATGAGAGTTGAAAAAAATAATAGTAGCAGCGTAGTGTTATTTGTTTGTAAAATTAGGAGCTTTTGTATAGTAGTTGCTTTAAACAGAATTCTTAATTAGAAGTGGAAGCAGACAGGGGAAGGCTGAATGGAGTTTAATTTGTGATGGGCCCTGAGGCAAAATCCTGTGTATGAATGAAATACTGCATAATGTCAGTATTTATTATTGAAACTTTCTCATTAACCTTTTAGTCATTTTAGTTGGGGGTGGGGGGAATCATTGCAAATATGTCTATCCACTTGTGCTTGTGTCTGACAAACAAAATGCGCTGTTGACAGTGTTGCTGAGCAATAGTTGTTTGCAGCTTTGAAGTGAGTTGCCTTCTCCATGAAGAGACTGTGAGAGACCTTGAATATTTTGAACAAGAATGAAGTGTTTGTTTCAGTTACAGTGTTGTAAATGGGACACCAGTGCATTGAGATTAATAGAATTTATGGATCTGTACGATCCTAAGTGAGATGAGAGTCCAACCTCATGTTTCTAGTTTCCTTATCAGACTCCTGTAGCTGGTAATTATAATACTTCAACTTAAGTTGAATTGTTGGTTTATTCTGAATGTTTTACATTGAGAATGCACCTTTTCAAGCCACCACGAGTTATACTTCTGATATTAGTTTTAGAACTACTGACCGTATAAAAGTAGCAGGGCATGTGATACCAATATTAATGCTTTTGTACCCATTCCAAAATAGCCCTTAGACCCTCTCCTAGTTGGTGTCAGTATGATGATGAATTATGACTATCACATCTGCCTTTAATTGTAGACAGACCTGATTGACGGTGAAGAGAGTCCTGCATATATATTTAAGTGAAACTTTAACGTATCAGTTACCAAAGGAGTGTGTAAGGCTGCATGTGTGTGTGATTGTGGGAATTGTTTTGAAAATTCCCTCATGAAGACAAGGTTTACGTGCTCCAGTGCATTTGCTTGCCTGTCTCATGAGCTGAATGACTGAGAGGAATGTTCTTCTCTTTATTGGGAATAATGTTATTTTGACCAATGCCAATGTGAATCATAGCCTAGTAATGCTTTCCAAATTTTTAATATACACTTATGCATATTCCTTAAAATGACTTCTTGATAATGTGACTCCAAACCCATCGAATGCAAAATGCGAGTTTTCTTCTCTACTCTTGAAACACATACTCAGTGGGCATGCAGAAAAGGTGTATGTTTTTATACTCATTATTCATAAAAGCTACTTTGAAATACTTGCATGAAAAATTGCTTCATTTACACTTGAGAGTAATGAAGAAGGCTCCAGACAGCTATGGAGTACCATAGTTTTTGCTGTCACTGATTGATTGTTGCCTGAGTTTCACACCTGCTGCTCAGTAAAACAGTGTAGTAGAGATGATTAAACCATTATTTGGCTTTCTCTGCATCACTTAAGAGAGTAGAGTTGGATGTCAGAGAGAAATTATGTGCCACTGAACTTCCCATACAAGCAGTTCAGGAACAGGAGGGAAAGACATGGCCATCATCCGAATTACCTTGGCTAAAGAAGCAGTTTTGTTGCCTATCCCAATTTGAGTGGGACTAGTCTGAATTTTGCCCCTGAGCTCCAGTGGTACTTAACAGCCTCTGTACTGGCTACCCAGCAGCCTCTTTACTAGCTGCTTTCAGGGTTATATTACAGATTTCAGAGAATGCCTCCTTACCTTCCAGATCTCTTGGCCTACTGTTTGTTCCTGTGCTATGTATCACAAAGAACAGCCCAGCGGTCCTTGCAACAATTTATCCCTATTCAGGTGGGGAGAAGAAGGCTTAGGGGGCAGAGAGAACAAAGTGTAGAACGTGAGGATGCAAAGATGAAAAGAGAAGGGTGGGGGAAGAGTGGAAAAAGGGGACAGAAAAAAGGTAAGTGAGATTCTATATGTGGGTAAATATTTCTATAGCAAAGTCCTGGTATAACTGCAGTATAGGACTGAGGAGAACAGTGGGGAAAGGATGGGGAAAAAGGGGAGAGAGGAGCAATATAAAGAGTAACATGAAAATGAGTTAGCAGTCCTAGACACAGCTGTGTAAGGGCAGGAGATTATCTGTCTTTTACACTG
The DNA here is from genome assembly GCF_052110815.1 of Crocodylus siamensis. Taxonomy (NCBI): domain Eukaryota; kingdom Metazoa; phylum Chordata; order Crocodylia; family Crocodylidae; genus Crocodylus; species Crocodylus siamensis. The sequence goes on along the minus strand of NC_143397.1, from coordinate 86,766,281 downwards.
AAAGCAGCAGATGGGAGCAGGCCTCTTCAATCAAAACCACTGGGTTGGGGAGAGTCACTGTCTGGTGACACAGGAAGAGACTGTGATTGTGCATTGTGTTCCTATGTTGGATAAAATAAAGAATTGGTGCCTTAGTGCCTAATAGCTACTTACATAGTAATCCAAAACTGACCAAAATAGGCTCCTTCTGGCAGTTGGCATCTAGACACTTGGAGATCCCCACTTTATTTCAAGTTGTTCCTTGACGCTTCTGGGGATATTGGTTCTTATGGCTGTGGATAGGTGAATCTGTTCTCTATAGGCATTTCTGGGTAGTATAAGGCTTCAGGATGTATGGAAGGGCTATTCTTTTGTCTCTAAAAGAGCAATCCTGGCATTTCAGCTTGGCCTGATTTCTATGCCTGTGCGTGGATCCATATGTAGAACTGGGGCCAAAGTGTTTAGGGGCAATTAAAGTCTCTCATAACTCATAGAAGACCTCACCAGTGCATGGAGGGGGCAGAACCTGCAAAAACAGGTAGGCTTCTTGCAAAGACAAGTATTATAAGACGATTATAGAATATTAAACATCTGCTCTGCTCCTCCCTTTTCTTTGACCCAACCCATTCCCCAAAAAAGGATATGGGATAAAGAATGAAGAAGAAGTGTAGATGACTTGAAGACACTTAATGTTTTTTTAAGACTCCAAGTTAAATGTATGTTGTAATGTATTAATATCAGTAACAATGTAAACAGAAATTATCTTTAGAACAGTTAGAGGTAGGCCAGTGTTAACATTACCTGCCAATACAAGAATCAAGACAAGTATGAATTTTAGCATAAAGCACTAGTTGTGTTTTATAGTTAATATAGTTTTTATATCCACAGTACTTTATACTCTTTTTGAATTTGATTTTCTCTGACATCTTCATGTCAACACGAAGTATTTCTCATTCCCTCATACAAACTTCCCATGCATTGCTGGCTCTTTATAGCTCTCATTATTTATATATTTCTGAAAACATAGCTCAATTATTTTCTGACTAGTTAGTATTTGTGGCTGGCGATTGCAAAAGGACCTATGAAAGTAAGGCACGAAAGTGAGTTAGTTGTCAATAGGAGAAAGGTGCTTAACTTCTGGAAATCAAACCTGGAGTGCAGGGCCAAAAAAACACTTATGGCTCTGTGCGTTGGGCAGCTGTTATTCAAGAAGACTGATGCTTTTAAATGTCACAGGTCCAATTCTTGCCTTTAATCCATTTTGCATTAATGAAGTAGCTGCAGAATGAACCCTATGTAGTTTCTATTAAAGATATAAGAATGTATGTGCTCTTTAGGTGTGTTTGTTACCTGGTTCAGTTTTCCATTTTATTTGTTACATCCAGATGTGCTTCAGAGGATTCTTCAGAGTCTTCATTAGAGCATTCTCCTCTTAAAGAAATATTACATTTTACTTTAGATCCCATTGTAGCTGGATACAACACTTTTTTACAAAACAAAATACAATAATGTTATAACTCCAGGGTTTTAACTAATCTAATAAAGGAAGGATTTCCTCCAATAAAGAGCATTTATGAGTGCAAAAATAAAGCTCAAGCATTTATTCATAAAGTAAAAGTTTATCCACTGGACTGACAGTATCCTACCTCAACCTTCACCATGCACTCGCTTTCTTACTTTCCGAAGTAGAAGAATTTGCCTTGCAAGAAATCTGTCTGCAGATAGAGACTTTACTCAGTGTAAGAACTTCACTGGTGATGCACCCGATCAATACAGTTCCAATGTTAATTTCTGATCAGTACTGGCCATACGGAAATGTGGGTTCAGTTGGCACCACATGGATTGCAAATGACTGGACTACTGAGACACAAACCACCTTGAAAACCCAGTTTATTCAAAATCAGTGGTTTTCAACCTTTTTTCATTTGCGGACCCCTTCAGAAATTTCAAATGAAGGTGCAGACCTCTTTGAATTCTAAGTGTGGGTATTCACGTACTTTTGACTCATCTTTCATGGGCCCCTTAAACGTAGGGACCATAGGCTGAAAATCATTGCTCTAGATGAATATGTTACACTTTAAACATAATTCATGCTCTGCCAAATGATGTAGCAGGTCTATCCAGCAAAAAAGCACCTGCAGTGCTGCTGGGCATGCCTGCTACAATCTGACTGTCCAATTATTTGAATGGACTTCCTATAGGCAACTGTGCCTTCAGTCATTGCAAATTCCTACATAACTAGAGATTAAAGAAGTGGCTACTTGCAAAAACTTGTGAAGAATCCAGGAGGCTCCAGTATCCAGTGGCTAAGCTGTATTGTTTCAAAGTCAACATAGTGCTGGTGAAGGCTGCAGTGTTCTAGCATGGGCTTCTCCGGCAGGGTTCTCCTCCTTTCGGTAGCACAGTACTGGCATTCCCTAGTGGCCTGGTGTTTACTTCCACCATACAGTTCAGTCACCAAAAAGCGATAGACCACTAGTAGAGGCTCATTCTGGATGCATCTACTCAAACAGTACGAGCTGTTAATCAGAGCTTCATGGAGAACCAAGCTTCCACTGTCATCTGTGAATCGTAGCTGAAAACCAATGACATTTGAGACAGTCTCATTCAAAATGGCTGAAATATTGAAGACATCATAACCGGATGGTGGAAGTTCATCTAGCATCAGCATTTTCTCATCTAAGGCTTCACTTTCTGTAATATTTCCCTGAATGATGGAGATGCTGTGCACTGTTACATTTACTGTAAGTGACTCCGAGTGAAGAGTTTTTCTGAGAACTAATTCAGCAAGCCTCATGGAAGGTTTCAGGTAAGAAATATTAAACCATAGCCATCCTGGAATGCCAAATTCTGGATCTAGGGAAAAAAATTGGTGTGCAAATTGAATCCATATTAAAAACCTGTAAGATTAACTGAAGGAAATGATGAAAAAAGTTGGTATATAACAGAAGAGATGTTGGCATTCCATTACGTCAAAGATATTGGATACCTTAAGGATAATGAGCCTAGAAAAGTGGCCTTTAGTCTTCAAGGAAGAGACAAATAGTGGCAAATACTGTGATGACAGTTTCTGTAGAGCAGAGACAGTGAACACCCTACTGAAGGGAAACAAAGAGCGAGTAGAAGCAAATATTCTGGAATTTATGTTCCCCATAAGTTCAACAAAGCCCTAGCTAGGCATTATGAAAAGTCTGTCTGTTGGCCAGGTCCTTTACCTTAGTTGGAGGCTGATATTTGCTTTTAAGGAAAAAATGGGGATCATCCTCCTGTTTGAGAGAGAGAAGTTGAGGTTTTTGTTGTTGACATTGTGTCAATGTAGTTAACGTAAACCATATGGTGTCCTTCCTATGTATCTACCCACTGGTCCTCAATAATAGCATTTTACAAATTCAGTCTTTTGTTGGGGAGTAGTAAAGCAGAATGAAACTCTATGATAAAATATAGCTGCTTTACACTTTTCTGGTGATTGAAAGCCACCACAAACCTAGTCTATGCTAAATTATGGCTACTTGCATCACTAGAGCAGTTTACAGCAGCCACTGTTCACCAATACATATATATAATTTTAAAATGTTCCTATAGAAAATGTAATTTTAAATAGGAAAACTGTTTTTGATCTGGAAAACTAACTGCACTTACAACAGATATTTTTAAAGGTATTTTATTGCTTTTTTAGTAACTATAGTAAAAACCTTGTGAGTATTTATATTTCTCTTAAAATGCCAAAGAATAATTTCCTGCATGGACTTGCATATTGACTTGTAGCATATATTCTTTAAACTCAGTGTAAGTAATAGAATGGCGTACAGGCCCTTAACAAATACTATCAGTGCTTTAATGATCTTGCTTGTTTCCTCTGTCAGCACAGATTTGGATTTTATTTTTTTTAACAGAAATTTCCAAATGTGTAAACTTATGCTTAATTTTTCTTTTATTTAAGACCGTAGTTAGTTGTCAGGAGGGTCTTGGGGCCCCAGATGATATCACCAAAGATTACCTCCTTTTCCCCTGAAACTTCAAGAATGTAAGAGGTGCCATACTGGGTCAGATGAAAGATCCATCCAACCCAATGTCCTGTCTCTGACAATAATGAATAGTAGATACTTTAAATAAAAAGTATTAGAAACAAGGCAGGTGTACAGCAATCCTATCCCGTGTCATAGTAGCTAGGGTCAGGAGGGACCTGAACAGATCATCTAGCCTGACCCCCTGCCACAGGCAGGATTGAATGCTGGAATACCTTTCCAGCTACTACTAAGGCATATCCTGAACTTGAGGTTACACCCTTTTGCTTTCTCTTTCCCTTGTGACAAGGTATTTAGCAGAATTCACAGATTAAGTGGAATCTGACAGGCCATGCCATGAGCACTTCTGCAATGATCTTGCAACCTCTGGGCTGTCACCTATGTGCCTTGGTGCCCAAGCCACCCCAGCCTCTGCTCCTGTTGCTACATCCCTAATTGTTATACTTAACAGCCCGTGGTGGACCTATTGCCTATAAATTTGTTCAATCCCTTTTGAATGAGTATTGTATGGCAAGGATTCCACAACAATATGAAAAGTACTTCTTTTTGTTTCAAACCTACTGCCTAATCATTTCATGGGGTGCTCATTAGTTCTTGTATCATGACAGGGAACAGAGATTCCCAACTGATTCTCTTGCCTATTAACAAGTAACTTCTTTCATTTAAATCATAATCCTATTTAAAATAAGCTTGTTGCTTCCAAACTGTATATTATGGGATCTGTTCCTTAGGCTTCTAATAGTTAGAATCCACACTCAAATATATGAACACTATCCCCATTAAAATAATTACAACTGGTGTGCACATGTTTTGAGGGCTGCATTTAACTCTAAATATACCAAGGAAGTCTAGACATCCTCCATGTTTGTTGTTGTCCATTTGATTGCAAGTTAAAAGCAAGCAGCTTATTTTTTAGCAGTCAGCCACAGAAAGCCAAAAGGCATATCTTAATGTCTTCCTCTCAGGACTGACCAGCATGCTGGACCCTGAACAATATGAAGAGGTGCTGTTTGTTTGAGTGTTAGTTGCCGTATTTACTCAAATAAAACAAGGGGTTTTTCTTCCCCAGTCAGAAGAGGGGGAGCGGGGGGGGTGCAGATCTTGATCTTACATTTGCATACAAGGAAACCTCATTAGCACATTGTCTATCATTAAATTGCTGCTAAAAGCAGCATGACTGCTTACAGGTATGAAAAAAATCCCCAAACCGTAGTGCAGCACATATCCAGACGATGCATCACATTAGTTTGACACAGCTCACTCAATGTCTATATAGACTGCATACTTCAATGAGGCCTTTTGGCTCTTTTATCCAAAAGGTGATTGAATCAGCTTGTGACCGCCAGGCTTCAATTAACTGTTCTCGAGCAGTTTTTGCCTTGCAGGTAGATGTCAAACACCTGTTGGGATCTTGTCAGTGTCACAGTAGCTCTCTTCTCTCCATGTCCCCAACCCTGTTCTCGCCCGCCACGACTTGATGTTCCTAAGTGTAAGGGGTCGGTTCGCGGAATACTCCGTGCCCCAGAATCCTTCAGCAGTCACTTCACGGGGCTCCGCCGCCCCTACACCCCGGCCTCACGCCACCTTCGGTGTGTCCCTCATCTGCTGGTCTTATTCCCCAGCTGTGGGGTGACACTGCCTGGCTTGCCCCTAAGCAACCACGACTCCCAGTCGTGGTGATCACCGGCCAGCTCAGCCCCACAGCCCTCCTTGTCTGCTCCCCTCCCTTCAGGGAACGGAAAATCAAAGAAAACTCAGGCCTCACAGAGGCTTCCCTTCAGCCTCAATCTGCGGGCACACTCCCCTAGCTTTCTCTCCCTTAGCCAGAGTTAAACGAACAAAACAGCCAAAAGAAATGCTGCCTGCCCAGCGTCTCCCTATCTGCTAAGCAGTCTGCTCTGAGCCCTCCCTGGCTCCCTTCTGGCTTGTCCCGGACCAATTGCTTCCAACGGTCCTGCCTCCTGTTCAATACTCTATTTGCCTGGTGGCGATGCCTGCCCCAACTATACCCCCTTGGGGTTTTCCCAGGGTCTCTCCTCCCTGGTGAGGCTGTCTCCATGCCCTGTTGTCCCGGCACCCCACCTGCGAGTCGCTTCACTCCCTGGTATCCTTCCCGCCGCATCCTCAGGTGCTGTGCCTCTAGCTCCAGCGTTGTCCGGGGCAGTCTCCAGCCGGGAGGTCGGTTCCGCTCTGTCCACACCTCTGCCGGCTCTCCTGGCTCCGCGTTGCTTGCAGCTGCTGCTCCTCTTGCTGTTGGTGACGGTTGCTGCTCCTTGCCTGGGCTATCCGCCCCCTTGACAGCTGCAGCCGCCGTTTTTATTGCTGCTGGCCGGCATCCGTCCGTGATGTCACCAGCTGGTTGTAGTTGAATAAAAAGGCAGCTAATGAGCCACGCAGGCTCCTCCCTCCGCCTCATGCGCGTCTCATCCGGAGCTGCAGGTAAGTCCCGTTTACTGCTTTGCTTCCCAGGACACAGCTTTAGATAAAAGTGCTAAAAAGCTCCACTGATGTGCCCAATCTATACAGACAATGGTGAGCTGAATCAAACTGACCTGCTTCCTCTTCCGGTAAAGCGCTGGGTGTTTTGTTTTTTTTGCTTTGGTTTTTTTTATGTCTATTGGTGGCCCATGTGCTCAGTAATGGAAACCAGATATGGAGTTGATTAAATGCAGGGAATACTAAGCATGATTATAAAACATGTGGCCCATGTTTTTTTTTTGTATGGTGTAGCAAAGACGAGCCTCTGTCTCTGCTAACGTGTCCCTGCTTGCCCGCCGGGTCTCCGCTGGTATGTCCGACTCCCACTTTCTGCATTACATGCCCCAAACTCGCCTGCCACGACTTGGATGATAATCCTCTGGTTTAGATGGACTGTCTGGCGCGTGCACGTCTGGAAGTGAGACCGCGTATCCCTCGGTGATCTAGTGAGGGCTCCTCCACTCCTACACCCTCACCCGAGCCTCCGCAGCAGGGGTTCCTTCCCTGCCCCCCTCCTCACGCGTGGGTCCACGAGAACCTCGCGGAGCTTAGCGGAGGGGGACCGAAAATATGCTGCTGCCTTAAGCAGTCGTTCTGAGTCCAGCCCCTCCTCGAGCAGGGCCCTGTTCTACTTCTCAGGAGCCTTGCTCCGTGGACGTCTTCAGTATGTCCTGCTGAGCGTGCCCCGTGGCCCCGGCCCCAGGGACTTTGCTGGCCGCCCAGCCGCCCTTTTCGATCCGCCCAGGCTTGCCTGTCTGCACTCTTCGTGGCGCCTGTTGCTCCCGTGCTCCGCGGTCGCTCCGCCCCCTCTCTGGGTCACCACCTCTGTCGTGGGACCCTCTGCGGTTCTCTGCCGCTGCCCCTAGAACGTGCGCTTCCTGCTTCGGCACTTCCGCCCCTGCTTCCGGCTCCGGCGTGGCCTTTGAGCCAGGTGCCGCCGCCGTGCACCTGTGGGCAGTAAGTGATTGCTTCCGCTTTTGGCTTTGTGCCCGGGGAGCTCTTGGAAAGGGAGCTGCCCAGCCAGCCTCACGGCTCCCTGGCCTGCTGGCTCCCGCACATATAGTCATTTAAAAAAACCCTACCAAAGAGGCAGTTACTTCCCCAGGAGGGAAAGAGCATGAGGCTTAAAGTGAGCTCTGACACTCTTCCCTGCAACCAAAAATACTGATGCAAACTTTTTTTTTAAACAGAGAAGGAAACCTGGGTCTAGGGGAACTTTGAGGGGTGTGGAGCACAAAGTCAGATTCCTGCTCGGTCCCCAGAATTTCTTTTGCTAGGGCACTCAGGTTCCCTGGTTCCAGATCCAGCTCCTTTTTTGGAAGTGGGAAGCTTACACTGGAAGATGAAATTGGGGTGGAGGAGACTGTTATTCTGCCGCTGGTGCCTATTTCTGGAGTTGGGGGAGGTGGTGCAGGTGCGGGGATGTCAAGTACTGCTCCCACCTCCTTGCTTCCACTGGCAGCATAAGCCTCATGGCTGCCAGGAAAGAAGATGCATCTATGTTTGGAGGAGTGGGAGGGAACTCGCAGCTCTAGCTCTCGCCCTCCCCCATTCTAGCCCCTCTCCCTCCTCTGCCAGAAGACCTGGCGCCTGCCTTTCCAGCATGCTTCATATTAATCTTTCCTGAGCTGGAAAATGTGTCTGTGTGTGTAGAATATACATCTTCTTCTCTGATATATAACTGACTGTGTCTGACTTCTTCTGTGTTGTGTTTTGTTTACTGTTTTGTGTTGTTTTGTAGTGTGCCTAAAATATCTATTCTCTTCATCTTCGTCGTCCTCTTCTATGACTCTCTGGCTTGTGTGAATCTGTATCTCAGTTCTATGTTGTCTGTAGAGTGATTTAGGTAAAGGTATGTTTATTAATAACTACATATCATTTGGTGTCTTCTGTGACTGTCTCCCTGACTTCTGTGATGTGAACCTGAATGTGTGATTACTTCTTCTTCTGTGTTGTGTTTTGTTTACTGTTCTGTGTTGTTGTGTAGTGAGCCTAAAAATATATTCTCTTCTTTTTCTTCTTTGACTGTCTGACTTCTGTGTTGCGTTAATCTGACTTCTTCTGTGTTGTTTTTAGTCTGTATGTAACCAAGTATAACTAATAATATTAATAACTATATATAATTTTTTCTCTGAATGTCTGACTTCTTCTTCTATGATGTGTGTTTGTAATGTGTGCTTCCCTGCACAGTGATGTATCACACTGCCAGGGAAAACACAGCTTTCTTTTTAAAAAGTGTTGGGGAAAAAAAAAGCCAAGAACAAATATAAATTGAAAGATATGAATTGGATAGGGATAAGTAAAGTAGAGGGATTCTAGTTAGTAAGCTAAGCTAAGCTAAGCTATATCCTATCCAATCCTTTCTAAGAACAACATTCACAGGTGACTGACTGAGAAGCCAAGCCAGTCCAGTACCTTTCAGATGCTGTTGCTCACTCAGGCAGAAACAGCTCACAAAAAGCACAGAAAGCCTGCAGACAGAGGCTTATGTGTTGTTTCTATGTCCCTCCCCCAGACACTGATTGGAAGGGGACTCTCAATCACTGGCCGGCTAGAGATGTCAGTTCTTCCTCCCTGCTTCTCAGTTTCTGTTTCCCTGAAAGACCACCTCCAAATCTTTTCTGAATCTTTTCCGAATCGACTCGGAGTCTCCAAATTGATTGAGAAAGTTTTAAGCTTCTCCTGATTTGATTCAGATTCAGAGATTCAACCTCTGAATTGTGCAAAAATCTTCTCCAGATTGAATTGCAGACCGAAGCTTCACACAGCTTTACTAATGATGTCTCCTACCTGCTGTGCTTTCACCTGTGGATTCTTGAATAGTATTGCCACTCCAGTTGCTTTGTTCTTGACTACCAAGACAGTCCCCATCTCCACCTTGTCTCAAAATGTATATAACCCTTCTTCCCTGGTATAATACATTCTTGTAGACAGATTATATCTGCCTTTGCTTGATTTAACATTGGTTCAACCTGTTTCCATCTTTTTCTTGTTAAGACACTCTTGGCATTAATTGAAGCTATACTCAATGCAATTGTTTCTTGTGTTAAACTGAGTGAACCTGTTCTTTTAAGGATTGTCTGTGCCACTGCTCATCATGGTCAACTCGGCCCCTCCCCTTTCACATGCTTATTGCACTTGCAAGCTGCATGACTGCTTTTGCAGGAAGGCTTCCATTTTTCCACCTCCCTACCACTTTCTACTCCCTGCTTTGCACTCTGGGCTGGAGCTCAGGGGAATTTATTGCAGGAAGCTACTTTCTGGCTCTAACTCTGACTCACCTCCCTCTTTATCAGATTTCTCTTTCCTGGCTTTTTGTCACTGCACTTTCTTCCTTTTCCCTGCTTGTTTCTTTGGCTCTTTTCCTTGCTTCATCATCACTTCTGTTGTCCGCCTCATTTCTTCCTTCTTCCCGTCCCTTGCCTCCATGTCTTTTGATGCTTTTTTTGCTGTTCCCCCCTCCCCTTCCATTTCATCTCCAGTTCTCTCTTGTGCAACCTCTGTCATTGATATTCTGCTTCCCTCCATCTCCATTTCTTCCCCCTAAAGAGTCTCTTCTACCATTGCTATCTCATAGTTTCATAGTTGTTAGGTTCAGAAGGGACCTCAGTAGATCATTCAGTCTGACACCCTGCCCTGAGCAGGAAAGAGCGATGGGGTTATATGACCCCAGTCAAGTACTTGTCCAGTCTCCTCTTAAAGACCCCCAAGGTAGGGGAGAGCACCACCTCCTTTGGACGCCCATTCCAGATTCTGGCAACACTTACCATAAGGAAGTTCTTCCTGATGTCTAACCTAAATCTGCTCTTTGTCAGTTTGTGGCCTTTGTTCCTTGTTATTCCAAGGGGTGCCCTGGTAAACAGAGCATCTCTTATTTCTTACTGCCCCTCCTGCCCCCAATGAATTTGTAAATGGCCACAAGATCCCCTCTCAGCCTTCTCTTGTGGAAGCTGAAGAGATCCAGGTCTCTCAGTCTCTCTATGTAGGGTCATACCTGCAGGCCCCTTACCATGTGAGTGGCCCTCCTCTGGACCCTCAAATTTATCCACATCCCTCTTGAAGTGCAGTGCCCAGAACTGGATGTAACTGCGGCCTGACCAATGCCGCATAGAAGTATCACCTCCCTGGACCTGTTTGTGATGCACCTGTTAATGCATGATACAGTGCAGTTAGCTTTACTGATTATTTCATCACATTGGTGACTCATGTTCATCTTGGTGTCAACTATGACTCTGAGATCCCTTTCTGCTGTTGTGCTGCTGAGAATGTCATCCCCTAGCTTACAGGTGTGTTGGTAATTCCTTCTCCATAGATGCAGCACTTTGCACTTGTCTTTGTTGAACTGCATCCTATTCTTTTCTGCCCACTTTTCCAACCTGCCCAGGTCCACCTGGATTTGATCCCTTCCCACTAATGTGTTTACCCCATAATTTTGTGTCATCTGTGAATTTGGACAGAGTGTTCTCCACACTCTCATCCAAGTCATTGATGAAGACATTGAAATAGCACAGGTCCAAGGTCTGAGCCTTGGGGGATCCCACTGCCCACATCTTTCTAGGTCAATACTGACCAATCCACCACCACTCTCTGGGTGTGACCCTTAAAGCCAATTTTCCACCCACCTGACCGTGTAATCATCTATGTCACAGCTGCTCAGTTTGTTTACGAGAATAGGACAAGATACCATATTGAAGGCCTTCTTAAAATCCAAGTAGATGACATCTACCTTGACTCCTGCATCTAAGCATTTTGTGAGCTGGTCATAAAAAGAAACAAGGTTAGTCAGGCAGGACCTACCTGCTATGAACTTGTGCTGGTTGCCCTTCAGCATTATTTTTCCTACTGGACTCCCACAGATGTGATCCTTGATAATTTTTTTGAAAGCTTTCCCAAGGATAGAGGTGAGACTATAATTACTTGGATCCTCCTTCCTCCCCTTCTTGAAAATAGGGACCACATTGGCCCTTTTTCAGTCCTCTGGGACCTGACCTGAGCACCATGAGTGCTCAAACAGCTGTGTCAGTGGCTCTGCTATGACACTGACCAATTCCTTAAGCACCCTTGGATGAAGATCAACTGGGCCTGCTGACTTAAACACATCCAGCCCCTCCAAGTGTCCCTTTACTAGGTCGGTGCTGACCATTGGAAGTCTGGTGTTCCTCCTGTGCCTATCTATAATGCAATTGGGAGATTTGTCTTGATCCATGTTCAGGAATACAGTGGCAAAAAACTCATTGAAGAGTTCAGCCTTGTCCTTCCTATCTGTCACCAATTGCCCTAGCCTGTCCTGTAGGGGCCCTATGTTACCCTGCACCTTCTTTTTGCTCCCTATATACCTGAAGAAGGATTTTTTGTTGTTTTTAATTTTTGTTGCCAGCCTGAGTTCCAGTGCTGCTTTGGCCTTGCTAACTGACTCCTTGCAAGTATGAGCCAAGGAGGTATACTCCTTCTTGGTAGCTACCTCTGTTTCCACAGCCTGTATGCCACTTCTTTGCCCTTAGGCTTTGCTGGATTTCCCTGTTCAGCCAAGAGGGTTTCTTGGTTCCTTTGCCCCCTGTTGTGTGCAATGGGATTTGTCTCCTTCTGTGCCTGAAGGATTGCTTCCTTCAGGAACAACCAGCCTTCCTGGACTCCAGTCTTGCCAATGCTCTTGATCCTCATTGCCTCACTAACTAATCTCCTGAGCACATTGAAATTAGCCTTTCTGAAGTCTAGCACTTCTGCCCTGCTGGTTACTTTTCCCACCCTACACCAGATAGTGAATTCAATCGATTGATGGTCACTATCCTCTAGGTTACCTTGTACCTGCAGATCCCCCACCAGGTCATCCCCTGTAGCTAGTACCAAGTGCAGCAAGGTGTTTCCCCTGGTGGGACCATATACCTTCTGCATTAGGTGGAGGTCCTGCATGCAGGTTAAGAACCTATGTGAGCAGTTAGATCTGACTGACTGCTCCTCCCAGATGTCAGGGTAGTTTAGGTCACCCATGACAACCATATCCCTTGATTGTAGGGCTTCTGAGAGATGCCTTGAGAATTCCAGGTCTAGCTCATCGTCCTGGTGTGGCAGTCTGTAGTAGACCCCCACTACCAAGTCCTTTTTCCCCCAGGCCTCCTTGCATTCTAACTCACAGTACCTTAATTTGCCCCTCCTCTGATCCCATCTTGATTACAGAAGATGTGTATTGCTCCTTAACATAGAAAGCAACACCCCCTGCCATTTTCCCCTACCCTGTCATGTCTATACAACCTATAGTATTCAATGCTTACTGCCCACCCATGAGTACGGTCCCACCAGGTCTATCTCAGTCTCTCTTTGCTCCTCTTCTTCACTGTGTCTTTCCAATTCTTCTGGTTCTTCAGGAGATCTGACCTTGGTTGCAAAAGCTGTTGGTCACCTGCAGTACAAGTGTTCCCCCCACCCCGCAAACAGTGCATTTTATGAGCTCCTAGCCCTCTGCTGTGTGCCCCATCCCTTTACACCTGTAACACACTATATGGGTACAGTGTGCAGCCAGGTGCCCTTCCTTCCCACATCTGCTATATGCTTCAGTTGCCTGTGATATATTATAAAAACCTGTTCTGGCCTTATCTGGACCACTGATGGGAGGTGCTGTCCCCAACCTGGGCTCCACTTATTTGTTTTTAATACTGCTTGAGCACTCCAAGACCTCGTCCAAATACCATATTTGTCCCTTTACTTTCTCTACCCACAGAACTCTTTGCACATATTTTTCTAGACACCTTTCTATGTCTTTTGCCTATAATATAGCTATATACATTTGGACAATAATCACTATTTCCCTTGATTTTTCTGTTACTACAAACTTTAACCCTTTTTATTCCTCCCTCCCCCTTCCTCTGAATATTTCTCCCCAAATTTGTCATACCCCTCTTTGTTCCAGTAAGTTAGTCACCATGTCTTTTGGTTGACAAAGGAATTGTACTGGTGAGGTGTTCCACCTGCAGCCCCAATATCTTGAACAGTACCTTCTCCACAAAAATCATTCAGTTCATTGTTGATCCCTTCTGTACTCCATCACTCCGGGAATGTCTCCTTGCTAAAAAGGAGGCTTATACCCAATGGAAAGAAGGGGTCATCACCAGGGAGGACTATTCTATAGTTGCTCGGGGATGTAGGGGGGTAGTTAGGAAGGCCAAGGCAGAGATGGAACTGGGGCAAGCTTCCCAGATTAAGGACAATACGAAGTCCTTTTTTAAATACGTAGGGGGTAAAAAGAAGGTCCCGGGTAATGTGGGGCCCTTGCAGGACGCCATGGGAAACTTGGTCATCACACCAGACGGCAAAGCTAACATGTTTAACGATTCCTTTGCCTCCATCTTCCTAAGAAGGGACCAGAACAGCCACCTCCCTGCTGGGCCCCCCTCGGGCCCCAGGGGAGGCACACCTGGGCCACGGGTTAGTAAGTATTTAGTTAGGGAGCTTCTGGAGGCGTTGGACGTATTCAAGTCAGCCGGCCCAGATGATCTCCACCCTAGAGTTCTAAAGGAACTGGCCGAGGTCATTGCAAGTCCCCTGGCACAACTTCATGAGCACTCGTGGTGCTCTGGTGAGGTACCGGAGGACTGGAAGAGGGCCAACGTGGTTCCCATCTTCAAAAAAGGGAGGAAGGAGGACCTGGGAAACTATAGGCCGGTTAGTCTCACCTCGATCCTAGGCAAGCTGTTTGAGAAAATTATGCTGGCACACATCCAGGAGGGGCCAGCAGGGGACTACATGCTTAGGGGCAACCAACACGGGTTTATCAGTGGCAGGTCCTGTCAGAACAACCTGGTAGCCTTTTACGATCAGATCACCAGCTCATTAGATGCAGGGGTAGCAGTGGATATAGTCTTCCTGGACTTCCGGAAGGCTTTGGACCCTGTCTCTCACCCTGTTCTCATTAAGAAACTGGGGGGCTGTGGTGTAGACACGCACACAGTCAAATGGGTCACCAACTGGCTGAAGGGCCGCACCCAGAGGGTGGTAGTGGATGGGTCCTTCTCAACCTGGAAGGACGTGGGCAGTGGGGTTCTGCAGGGCTCGGTCCTCGGGCCCGCACTGTTCAACATCTTCATCAGCGATTTGGATGAGGGGGTAAAAAGCACCCTGTTCAAATTTGCTGATGACACTAAGATGTGGGGGGACGTGGGCACACTGGAAGGATGCAGCAGGCTACAATCAGACCTAGACAGGTTACAAGGGTGGGCGGACGAGAATAGGATGGGTTTCAACACAGACAAGTGCAAGGTGATGCACCTGGGGAGGAACAACCGGCACCATACCTACAGGCTAGGGAACTCCCCTCTTGTCAGCACGGAGGCGGAAAGGGATCTGGGGGTCATCACTGACTCCAAGATGAACATGGGTCAGCAGTGTGGGGAAGCAGTCAGGAAGGCCAACTGCACCTTGTCATGCACCCACAGATGCATCTCGAGCAGGTCCAAGGAGGTGATCCTCCCCCTGTGGTCAGGCCGCAGCTGGAGTACTGCATCCAGTTCTGGGCGCCACGCTTCAAGAGGGATGTGGACAACATGGAGAGGGTCCAGAGGAGGGCCACTCGTATGATCAGGGGACAGCAGGGCAGGCCCTATGAGGAGAGGCTACGGGACCTGAACCTGTTCAGCCTGCACAAGAGAAGGCTGAGGGGGGATCTAGTGGCCTGTTATAAACTAGTCAGGGGGGATCAGCAGGCATTGGGGTAGTCACTGTTTCCCCGAGCACCGCCAGGAGTGACCAGGAATAACGGTCACAAGCTGGCAGAGGGTAGGCTTAGGTTAGCTATCAGGAGGCGCTACTTCACAGTCAGGGCGGCTAGGGTCTGGAACCAACTTCCAAGAGAAGTGGTGCAGGCTCCTACCCTGGGGGTGTTTAAGAGGAGGTTAGATGAACATCTTGCTGGGGTCATTTGACCCCAGTACTCTTTCCTGCCATGGCAGGGGGTCGGACTAGATGATCTGCTCAGGTCCCTTCCGACCCTAGAAAATATGAAACTATGAAACTGGTTAACATTGCCCTTATCCGTAGTCTCCACTCCACTCTCTTCTGTATCTTTTTGTCATGCCATTCCCAGTGTACCAACCTTTTTTTGTGCTCCCAACAATCCTTCTCCAGCTGCTCCCGCTCTCCTCTGCTTCTGTTATCCCTTGGGCCTTATCTCCCTCTTTGCTACTGCCTCTGTTGTGGTCTTTGCTGTTGCTCCTGCCTTCACCTTCTTTTCTCTCCTCTTTTCCTCTGTCTCCAGACTTTTGTTTCTGCTCTTCATTTCATTTTCCACCTCCTCATTATCAGCCAGCACTGCCATTGTTTTGGGCTTTGGGTTTCTCTCCTCTACTCCTAGTTTCATAGTTTCATAGTAGCTAGAGTCGGAAGGGACCTAGGTAGATCATCTAGTCCGACCCCCTGCCTTAGCAGGAAAGAGCACCGGGGTCAGATGACCCCGGCAAGGTGCTCATCTAACTTCCTTTTAAAAATCCCCAGGCTAGGAGCCTGCACCACTTCCCCTGGAAGCTGGTTCCAGGCCCTAGCCACCCTGACTGTGAAGTAGCGCCTCCTAATATCTAATCTAAACTTACCCTCCGCCAGTTTGTGACCGTTATTCCTGGTCACTCCTGGCAGCGCACGGGGGAACAGGGACTCCCCCAATACCTGCTGATCCCCCCTGACCAGTTTGTAGCAGGCCACAAGGTCCCCCCTTAACCTTCTCTTGTGGAGGCTAAACAGGTTCAGGTCCCGTAGCCTCTCCTCATAAGGCCTGCCCTGCTGACCCCTGATCATACGAGTGGCCCTCCTCTGAACTCTTTCCATATCGTCCACGTCCCTCTTGAAGTGTGGCGCCCAGAACTGGACGCAGTACTCCAGCTGCGGCCTGACCAGTGCCGCATAGAGGGGGAGAATCACCTCCCTGGACCTGCTCGAGATGCATCTGTGGATGCATGACAGGGTACGATTGGCCTTCTTGACTGCCTCCCCACACTGCCGGCCCATGTTCATCGTGGAGTCAATGACGACTCCAAGATCCTTTTCCGTCTCCGTGCTGGCAAGAGGGGAGTTCCCCAACCTGTAAGTGTGGTGCCGGTTCTTCCTCCCCATGTGCAACACCTTGCACTTATCAGTGTTAAACCCCATCCTATTCTCATCCGCCCACCGTTGCAACCTGTCAAGGTCAGCTTGTAGCCTATTGCACCCTTCTAGTGCGCCCACATCCCCCCACATCTTAGTGTCATCAGCAAACTTGAACAGGGTGCTTTCTACCCCCTCATCCAAGTCACTGATGAAGATGTTGAACAGTGCGGGCCCGAGGACCGAGCCCTGCGGAACCCCACTGCCCACGTCCTTCCAGGTCGAGAAGAACCCATCCACTACCACCCTCTGGGTGCGGCCCTCCAACCAGTTGGCGACCCATTTGACCGTGTCGGCATCGACTCCTGCCATCCTGACACTGTCAATCTCCTTTTCTGCTTTTAAGGCATTGATCAGGCTCTCTGTTGATCACTTGATTTTAGCCAAAAGGCTGAGATGCTGATGACAAACTTTTTTTTTAAAGAAATTTTTCATGTTCCAAGCCAAATCAAGTCCAAATCCATGAGTCAGTCCAGAACCATAAGTGGCCCTGCAACTGGCAAACATCCTCTGCCACCACTAGGGCCTTCCGATATTTCCAAAGTCTTTTGGCAGACATCCTATGTGCAGGCCCAAGCCCAGAGGCTTGGGGTTCGGTTGTCCCCAAGTTTCACCTGCCCTCAGCCATATGGCCACAGGAACAAGCTAGGGAGAAGCCTCCCATTTCCATTAAGCCCCAACACCTCAGCAGATAGTAAACCATTCCAGAAAAACAGTTATCCCCCAGGAGGCTTAAGGAAAACTGCCTTCTTGGACCCAGATACATGGTGTTTCCTCAGGTACCACAGGGATAGGTCAGTGCAGCCTATCTAAATAAGATATATAGTGCCCATTATGCTCAGTCCCCCTCAGCACTGACTTTTTTCAAGTTATGGTGAGCCATCCTGTTGAATACATTTTTACTTCCTCTTCACTCACATAGCTGAGCTGCACCTTTCTTTCCCATTTATAATGATTTCCAGGTAACATATCTTCTGCTCTCATCCTCGTCATTCATTAATCCATATGGATTCCTCAAAATGTTCTGCCACTATCCTACTTCTCCAAGTTCATGAAAGACTCCATTCATGCTTAAATAATTCCTCCATGGCTCAGTTATTCACTCAGCTACTGTTGTAGGTAAGCAAAGGATACCTGAGACTCATCATCTATTCAGGGCATGATAGTAATGGAACATAGCCTTCTCAGCTGTGCTCTTAACTGCTATTCTAAAATGGAGAAGTTGTATGCTTTCCCCTTCCTGGTTTACTACTGATAATGGCATATATACAGGAGCACTGCAGCCTAGCTCTGTCAGCAGGGTAGGTGCTCATGGCCTTGATGGACACTGGCACTAGCTCTGCATGAGTGACCCTCTTTCTAGCTTAACATTCAAAGTTGATTGTGTTTAGTTCAAGAGCTTAAATCTTGATTTGAAGAACTGAAGAGACTGTTTTAGCCATGTTTGTTTGGTTAGGATTTTTCTAAGTAAGGTATCTTCCAGGATCAGAATATTAGAATTGTGGATTCTATCATAAACCCATAGATTGGGAGTAATGGTGACAGAAAGTGCTGTAGCCATCTCTGACCAGAGGGCTGTGAGGTATAGAAAGGAAGTAGTAGCCAGAGCCTAGAATTAAGCTTCCCATATAAGAAACAGGGACATTCAAACCCAGTCCTCGAACCAGAGACCCACCAGCCCAGGTTCAGTCTTCCCTCATTTATAGTAGGAAGTAGCTGTTCTGATTTCCTTATAAAGAGCATGCAGCTGCCAATACCTGACACAGTCCTTTATTTGGTTCAGGAAGAAAGAAGTAAGGATCCCCCTAGAGTCATAGATGGATTAATGCACAGGCCTGTGGGGCCTGGCCCTAGGGCCCCTGCCAATCAGGGGCTCCAGTTGCCTGAGTTCCCTGAGAAAATGGTGGCTTTCCCCTTGTAGGCAGGCAGCATTCTAGCCTACAAGGGGTCCTGCTTAGGGCTGCCAGGAGTGGGACACAGGGCACACCGTGTGCATGTGCGTGGCTGCACACATGCACATGGCCTGGAACACAGCCGGGCAGCATGGAGAGCAGCTCCCTGCAGGTCAGTGTATGGGAGAGAAAGGGAGTGTGTCAGGGGGCCACAGAGTGAGGCCCCCGTGGTGAGGGAGGGCGTGGGGCAGGGTCAGGGGCTGGGGGCTGCCTAGTCAGGGTGGTACATGGGACCCAGGGCCAGGGCAGGAAGTGAGTCAGAGCCAGAGGCAGCTCATCAAGTGAGTAAGGGCAGCTCCCTGCTGCTGCGTGCACCCCCAAAAGGAGGGATGAGTGTGTGCCCCCCCCGATTTGTGTGTGGGGTGGATATGAGCTGCTCACTGTGGGCTCAGAGCTTTCCAGCCTCGCTGCCCTGGGGCCCTGCGCCCACTCCATGTTCCCTGCCCTCCCGGCAGCAGTGGGGGCAGTGAGTTGTGCCCCCAACTGCTGGATGGGCAGGGGGTGTTTGGCCAGCGTGGGGCTCCCAGGACAAAGGCAGCAAGGCAAAGAGCCCTGAGCCCACAGCAGGCAGCCTGCATCTGCCCTTGCTCTATTTGGCTCTGCTCTGCTTTGTCTGTGGCAGGGGTCGGTGGCGTAGGGCAGGGAGCAAGGAGGAGAGGTGGGCATGTGCCACCCTACTCCCAGCCTGGTTGGGTCCACCAGCCTCCCCTGTGGAGGCACAATGCCCTTGGCAGTTGCAGCACCAGGAGGGGAAGGGGACCCTGCCCCTTCTGGAGCCCAGGGCCCCAATAACTCTTAATCCACCACTGACTAAAGTTACCTGGGTACTGACCCAAGGAGATGCCAGAGTCAGCCAGGAGTATAGCAATTCCTAGGTTCTTCAAGAATGTCCCCTGCTGCAGCCTTGCCAGGCTTATACTCTGGTAACCAGGACATGTCCTGTAAATAGATGAAACACATTTGAAAAGTGTGCAAGTTGGGACATTAAGTGACTTCCATGAAATTGCCATATTTCTAAACCATCAGCCTTAATATTCATACAGATGGTTCTAGTTTTGCTGCCGAGTTAGTGACACGCACAGAATAAACAAACTGGATAAATGGTGAAAAGCAAATTAGATTTCTACTAATTTTTTTTTTAAATAATATCAGGTGCTGCTAGTAACAGGAGCCAGGCTTGGGAAATATTTCTCTGCAGAGTGACATGCGCAGGTAATTTCAGCTGGTGCTTTATGAGTAGGTGATTGGGAATTAAAGTTGCTTCTCATTTCTAAACTGCTTTGTCCTCAAAGCAGTGACTTGATGATTTAACCCCCTTTTTATTTAACTCTTATTTAGGAGACTGCATGGACTTCTCACAACAATGGATTTTACAGGGTTTACATAGAGAATGAAAAGCATTGAAGTAATTTATAAGATATATAAGTCAGAAAGGTTTATAAAAGCAATACAGTCAGTGACTAAATACATTATATTGGAGAACCTACTTAAAGCAAGCAATTCAAGCCAGCTAAGCTTTTGTGTTACTGGAAGTTGTTTATTATGGCAAAAGTTAAATATGTAAATATGATCTAGATGACAATTAATAACTGGCCAGTCTCCTACCTTGAATGCTCCTGAAACTGTACACAAGTTGCTTCACTATTGGAAGAGTCACTGGTAGCTGGTGGGTTTAGAAGATGGTAGACTAACTTCATGTAGTGGTGAGGCTTAGTTCTGAGAGGTATAAATAACTTACTGATGTGCAGCATTTCTAGGATGGCCTTGCTTAACTGTTCATACATTCCCCAAATAAGATGGCATTTCCGTGTCCCTGGGAAGTGAGAACAAAACATCAATAGCAATCCACAGATGAGTCCCAAACACAGAGGAACAGTGCTCATGCTGGGTTACTGTGTGAACAAAGTTTTCAGGGGGAAAAGGAGAATGTAGTCTTTCGCGCACTCCTTGCACTTGTCTTCTAGCAATAGATGCAGAGGGGTAATAATGTTCAGCCAGAAAACTGCAGTTAATTAGTTGCAAGGACTTGATGCCATTGGCACTGTCCTGAAAACTAATTACTGGTAAACAGAAAGCTCTGGAAGATTTGTTCAAAGGATGTGTATTTTCTATGTATGCAATTCCTCTTTCTCTCTCCCTGATTTTCTGGTGGGACAAAAGCATTTTGTTAGGAAGATGCATAGAATTTTTTTTCTTTCTGTTTTTAAAATAGTGTTTTGTTCATTTAGATTAAGTGACCAGGTGTTATGGAAACGGAAGTCCCTCAATCAATTCACAGACGGTTTGTGGCAATGGTAGCACTAATGCATGCTTTCCCACACTTCCTGCACGAATGACATTGACCTTGACTTGGGGAGACTACCTGCTGCACACAGGAGAGGTGGTTTGTTCTGTATTCCATCTCAGTCCCATATCTTTAGTGAGCACAAGCTGCCAGTTGTCCAACATCCTTCCACAATATTGTACATTGATTTTGTTTGTGTAATGGCTACCAACTGAGGGTCAGAACCTCAGAGCACTCAACCTATTTCACCTTGAACTACACTGGGGACTTGAATTATAGTCACAAAACTAAAAGGTCCTTGCCTTATCCCTAGAGCCGAGTAGATCTCCATTTGCCCTGCTTTCATTTCACTGCAACATAACTTTTTGCTCGGGTATAGTTTGGAAGCACAGAACTTTGAACAATAAAACAGACTTCAAAATGGCAGATGTGTCATTAGTACATAGGCATCTGACAGCATTTCTCACACCCTGAATTTAAAATGTAATGGAAGTTTTTAAAATGCGTAATCTGTTTTCACTATTTATGATGTTTGTTTACAAAAAAAGAAAATCAATGTCTAGACTTAAGGACATACCCAGGTACCAGAGTAAGGCAACAGAAACTGCAGGGGTTTTTTTTAACTTTTTCTATTTAAAATGATTTGTTAGAGGATATTTTTAAATGCCATTTAAAAATTATTCAATATACCTTACCAAATATTTTAAAAAATTAAATAGTAATAAATAATTCCAGAAACAAAATAAAGCACTAGGAAACTAACTCTTGGTCTGTGGCTCACACAACAACAGCTCTTTGTATATTATACACCTGAAATTTAAATGTTGAGAAACTTTGAGCTGTTTTGATTAGACATGACACAATACATTTCTGTCCCTTGACTAGATTAATATAATTTAGAGTCTTATGCAAATGGTTGCATCTGCAAGATTACTATTTCTTTTTCATGCATATTCTGTAATATTGATTTAAAATGGGCTGTTTCTGTGATTGTACTTGATAAGATCTTAGCTGCAAGCATATTTGCATATTGCTTACTATGCTTATTTTTCCTTGTGAAAAACCATCACAGGAGAGAAGAGAACAAAATTAGAAGTTATATTGGTTAAAAATTCAGATTCAGTATCAGCCTTTTTAGGTACTTGCCAATTTGTACTCTAACTATTTTACTGCTATTAAATAAGGTCAAATACTTGCAAATTGTGTGACTTTTTGTGAGGACTTTGTACTTCCTCCTAGGTGTAGCCAATGTTCAGTTCTTCAATACAGAGTTCAAAAACTGGCACTAGCACAGTGATTTAAAAGTGTCTTTAGTAAAACAAAGTAGTTGGAGAAAGCATGAAGAATGAGAGGGAGGGAGGTAGAGAGAGACAGGTTAGTAAATTATACAGCTGTCCTGATCCGGGTAGAACAGGATTGCTACCTGTCACCAGCATTGAAAACAAAAATATTCAAACTCCTCCAGATTTAAGGACTTCAAATTTCTTCCCAAGGTTTGTGACTCTTGTGGCAATCTCTAATGCAAATATTTGTTTTTGTCATGTCACCGGCGGTCAATTGTGATCTTTGAAAGAAGGTCTGTTGGAAATTCTGGAATTTGTACAATTTACATTCAGATAAATATTATTGTTTTACATGCAAGAGTCTATCAGCTAACTGAAGGATTTCAAGTGACACTTATTTCTGATACATGCACTGGGTCACACAAGACTATTTCTAATAATAGCACTGATTAACATTTGTACTAAGCACAAATGGTTGGCATTTCTTTCCAGTTGGAGCATCTACCTAGCAAGGTCTGGATATGCACACACCATCATATAGCACTCTCTGGTTAGTTGTTTTCTTGCCTCTGCAATAAACTTGAATAGAAGAGCCACCTTTGTCCATTCTTTCTTTCACTGAGACTAATGTCTACTTAACTAAACAAAATGACTGGAGAAGTTAAGGAATAGAGAGACAGACAGAGTGAGAGAGAGAGAGAAAGTCCAAAATGATAAACTGTCCTGATCCAGGGATCTGCCAGTAAAATTAAGAAGAAAAATCTAAACTCCTATAAATCTGATGAATTTAAATCTGTAGGTTTTGTCTTCACAGTTCTTTCCTCCTTAGAAGGCTTCTCATATCTTGCTTGCTTTTGGAATAATTACAACATCCCCTTAATGTTTTCTCCATATATTATACTCCATTTTAATACTGTACTTGGAGAATATATAAATCTGGGAACATACTGAGCTTGGAACTCTCCTCTCTCTCAATTACAGGACAAGACATGACAGTAATATCTGCAGCTCCCTAAAAGATTCATAAACTTAGGTTGATTGTAGGACATGGAGTCCTGAAAAACTGTGTTTAAATAGAAATAAAGATCAGAGAGGAAAACAATGCAGCAGACTCCTAAATAAAAATGACATTTCACAGAAAAGAATGATTCAACTTTCCAGGGAACAGTGATGGCCAGCAGGACACTTCCTTGTCCTTATCAATGCAAACAACAAAGGAGGACTTTGAAATCCCACAAGAAAAAGGGGTTTGTCCTGTACATGAATTAATTGAAAATGGGAATTCTAAATGCTGTGGGAGTTCTCTCTCAGGGTATGAAAGAAGTGGCTGCAGTCTTAACAAGATTAGCTGAAGTTGGGAAACATGTGCAATGTGATTGAGGATAATGTTCTGATAATTGGAGATGCAGTTAGAGGACTGAAACCAGAATATTCCAGGTCACAGAGAAATGTTGACATAGAAAACAGCAACCACAAGAATAATGATAACATTACTGGAATGAAAAATGTCTGTGGCAAAAAGTTCGGAGACTAAGGCCCAGTACAAATTCCATTAAATGCTCCAATGAAAAATCCTGTTGACTTCAATATATTGGCTCTCTCCCCCTGATTCTGCAAGCTCCCCTCTTGTGAATCTTTTATTGTCTACTTGCCTTCATCTTGAGGGAGTATGGGGGTGGGAAATAGGTAGAAAACAGTTACAAGCTCATGTAAACAATAGCATAGGAACAACAACATCCAATGTGGGGGCAAGATGGGGTAGAAGATACTAGAAGGTTTATGAACTGAGAGAACCATAGACAAGGTACAAAGACACAGATACATGAATATAGGAGAAAGTTGAAAGCATACAGTTTTGTATACATGAGAGATGGGCCTGACATCATAGAAAAGTAGGGCTGGAAGGGATCCTCATGAGGTCATCTAGTCATGTTCAAGGCAGGATCATCCCTGACTGAACAATCCCAGCCAAATGGGGGCCTTGATCTAGTCCCCAGCCCTTTCCTCCCCCATGGACTGACCTGCTGGGCTGGTGTGCATGTGCATGCACGCGGGCACTCAGCCCCACACTCCAGCTTCAGATTGACTCCAAAAGGCTCTGAGATCTACTGCAAGAGGCTCTGAAGTCTACTGGTGGATCAAGATCCACTGGTTGGTGACCACTGGTCTACTGTAACCCCAGGTCTTTTGCTGCAGTACTGCAGCCTAACTAGTCATTCTCAAGTCAGTATTTGTGCATGCAATTATTCTGTCCCATTTGGGGGACTTTGTACTTGTGCTTGTTGATTGATTTCACCTGGTTGATTGTACACACATTTTTCTAGTGTATCCAGATCATTCTGGATTTAAGCCCTACCCTTCAGAGTCTCTGCAATTCTACTCAGCTTGGTCTCATCCACAAATTTGCAAAGTGTGCACTCAATTCCATCACTGAAATCATTAATGAAGATGTTAAACGATACCATACCCAAGCCAGATGCTTAGGGAAGCCCACTTGATACTGCTAGCAACTAGACATTGAACTGTTGCTGACTACTCACTGAGCTTGCTGATCCAACCAGTTTTGTATTCAGGGGTGCCTGTAGATGTGCAGGATGCCTGCTTCAATCCACTGTAATTGCAGTGCATCAGAGCAGACTCGATTAATTGAGTCTGCTGGAGAGTGCTAATTAGCATGCTCTAGTAGTCTCAGTATCTTGTGTATTTAGCATCCCCATGCTTCAAAATGGTGGCAGGGCACTTTAAAGCTTGTTGAATGAGCTTTATTTAAAGCACCTCTGCTGCCATTTTGAAGCATGGGATGCTGAATACACAAGACACGGAGGACACTTTAATTAGAGCAGCTCCTGAGAGCTGCTGTAATTAAAAGCCCATCCCCCCTCCCCCACCCCTCCATCCCTGGAACACATGTAAAGATGCCTCATGTTACAGTACTATATTACTTAGTTTGTTAATGAGAATGATGTGGGAGACTATCAAAATCTTTGCTAAGGTCAAGGTATATCGCATCTGCTACTCTCCCCCCATCCACAGAGCCTGTCACCTTATCATAGAAGAAAATCAGGTTGGTCAGGCAAGACTTGCTTTTGGTGAATCCATGCTAGCTGTTCCTAATCACCTTTTTCTCTCAAGTGTTTCCAAAAGATTCCTTGAGGACCTGCTCTATCTTTTCAGGTATCAAGGGCACTGTAACTGGTCTGCAATTCCCCAGGACCTCCTTCTTCCTCTTCTTAAAGATGGACACTATATTTGCCCTTGTCCAATCATGTGGGACCTCACCTGACCTCTACAGGCATAACCACACATGCAGGCATGTGCACTTACAGCAGCTCAAATAGAAGCGGTGCAGATTTCAGCAGGGGCTTTTTGCCTCAGCACATGTGCCCGGACATGCACTTTGGTGTGGTACAAATTGTGCCACTTGGGGCAAAATAACCCTGCCTGGTTCTTTCTGGATCTGCAGCCTGGGGCCACAACATGTGCTGGCCCCAGCAATATAAAAACCTGCCCTAGCAAGCAGCTCAGGGCTACTTGCCCTCAGGTGATTCTGGGAGGAAGTTGGCCATGCCTCTTTCTGTCCCAGGCTGTTGCTGCAAGCTTCATCTCATGAGCTTCTGGGGAGAGGATGGCCCTTCCTGCCTCTGGCTACTGCTAGCTGCTGGCTTGTTCTCAGAGCTTTTGTGGGTAAGTTTCATAGTTTCATAGTTTCTAGGGTTGGAAGGGACCTGAGTAGATCATCTAGTCCAATCCCCTGCCATGTCAGGAAAGAGTACTGGGGCCAAACGACCCCAGCAAGGTGTTCATCTAGCCTCCTCTTAAAACCCCCCAGGGTAGGAGCCTGCACCACTTCTCTTGGAAGTTGGTTCCAGATGCCAGCTGCCCTGACAGTGAAGTAGCACCTTCTGATATCCAGCCTAATTCTACCCTTCGCCAGCTTGTGACCGTTATTCCTGGTCACTCCTGGCAGTGCTCGGGGGAACAAGGACTCCCCCAATGCCTGCAGATCCCCTCTGACTAATTTGTCACAGGCCACTAGATCTCCCCTCAGCCTTCTCTTGTGCAGGCTGAACAGGTTCAGGTCCCATAGCCTCTCCTCGTAGGGCCTGCCCTGCTGTCCCCTGATCATGCGAGTGGCCCTCCTCTGGACCCTCTCCATGCTGTCCACATCCCTCTTGAAGTACGGTGCCCAGAACTGGACACAGTACTCCAGCTGTGGCCTGACCAGCATCACATGGAGGGGGAGAATCACCTCCTTGGACCTGCTCGAGATGCATCTGTGGATGCATGACAAGATGCGGTTGGCCTTCCTGACTGGCTCCCCACACTGCAGGCCCATGTTCATTTTGGCATCAGTGATGACTCCAAGATCCTTTTCCACCTCTGTGCTGACAAGAAGGGAGTTCCCCAACCTGTAGGTATGGTGCTGGTTGTTCCTCCCCAGGTGCATCACTTTGCACTTGTCTGTATTGAATCCCTTCCTAGTCTCGTCTGCCCACCCTTGTAACCTGTCTAGGTCCGAGTGTAGTCTGTTGCTTCCTTCTAGCGTGCCCACATCCCCCCACATCTTAGTGTCATCAGCAAATTTGAACAGGGTGCTTTTCACCCCCTCGTCCAAATCACTGATGAAGTGTTGAACAGTGCGGGCCCGAGGACCGAGCCCTGCAGAACCCCACTGCCCACGTCCGTCCAGGTTGAGAAGGACCCATCCACTACCACCCTCTGGGTGCGGCCCTTCAGCCAGTTGGTGACCCATTTGACTGTGTGGGTGTCGACACTGCAGTCCCCCAGTTTCTTAATGAGAACAGGGTGAGAGACAGTGTCGAAGGTCTTTCGGAAGAATATGTCCACTGCTACCCCTGCATCTAATGATTTTGTGATCTGCTCATAGAAGGCCACCAGGTTGGTCTGACAGGACCTGCCACTGATGAACCCGTGTTGGTTGCCCCTAAGCATGAAATCCCCTGCTGGCCCCTCATGGATGTGTGCCAGCGTAATTTTCTCAAACAGCTTGCCTAGGATTGAAGTAAGACTAACTGGCCTATAGTTTCCTGGGTCCTCCTTCTTCCCCTTTTTGAAGATGGGAACCATGTCGGCCCTCTTCCAGTCCTCTGGCACCACACCAGAGCACCATGAGTGCTCTTAAAACCATGCCAGGGGTCCTGCAATGACCTCAGCCAATTCCTTTAGTACTCTAGGGTGGAGATCATCCAGACCAGCTGACTTGAATACATCCAGTCCCTCCAGAAGCTCCCCACACTCCCTCCTGCCTTGGGCTGCTGCTGCTGTTGCTGTCCTCCTCATGTGGGGAGTCCTCTGCTGCATGCTGCTGCACCCCTGTTGGGAAGGGGCCCATTGCACTGCACTGCACTGCACCCCCAGCACCACACCCCAGCATTGGACCTCAGCTTCTGCACCCCTGTTCCGGCTTGCTGCCCAGCCCACTACCAAGCCATGGTTGAGGGACAGCCTGGGGAAGAAGCCTGCACTGCCTATGGAGCCCTCCCCCAACATCACTGCCAGAGCCTAGAGGTGTCTTGCCTACCACAGCTGCCTTGGCAGGCTACCTCTTGCCTTCACTGAGTTGGGGAGGCCACTGGTTGGGGAAGGCAAGGGGCCCAAAAGCTGCAATGCCTGGATCTATAGGTGGGCCTGCAGTTTCATAGATGCCCTCCATACTTATGGGAGCGTGCTGCATGAGCCGGTGCCCCACACCAGATGTCGAGATGCATGAGGCCCCTGATGAACCATCCACTCCGTCCCCCCAGCCATGAGGTCATTTCAGATCATGACCCTCAACATGTCCACAGCTGCAGGAAGGGTCTTCAGAGATGCCAAGTGCTCTCCTTCCTTCAAGAGGCGAGGTACCCCGTGGTATTCTTGAAGGAGACTCTGATGGCTCCAGCCAGTGAACCTAATTGGCAGCTGTAGTGGGGAGGCAGTGTCTTTTTTAGTCACCTCTCAGCCACCTCTTGTGGGGTTGCCACCCTGTTCTCCCCAGGCCTGCAGCCAGAGGTTCTCCAGTGCTGGGGCTGGTTCTGAACCTTCTGAATGTGTACACCCCTGTGAGGGACCCAGAGTTGGTGGATTTTTTGTGCCAGATAGCCACTTACATTGGCACCCTCATCCCTTGCAAGTGCCTGGTCCTTGATGGGGACTTTAATGTCACCATAGACGTATGAGACTGGTTGGGCAGGGAGTGGAATCAGGCCTCTGTGGATGTCCTTGGGGAGATCGTGTTGGATGTCTGGCGTGCCTGTCACCCTACTAACCCCCTTGTCTTCACCTATGTGAGGGTGGAGGAGGAGCAGGGATGCCACTCCTGGTTGGACTGGGTTTATATCTCTCTGCTGCACTTTGCCTGGGCCCACTCCTCTGGCATCCAGCCAACCCGTTTCAGCAATAACTACCTTGTCTGAGTGGCCTACGCATCTGGGGTTGGCCTACTGGAATTTCAGTGCCAGCCTGCTGGAGGATGTGGGTTTCAGTAGACCTTCTGGGAGTTCTGGCTGGCCTGGTGATAGCAACTGGCAGCTTTCCCCTTGACTTAGCGATGGTGGGATGTGGGGAAGGTGCGCATCTGGCTTTTTTGCCACGGCTACACTCTGAGGCACATTTGACAGAGGGAAGTGGTCTGGGAGCAGTTTCATCGGTAAGTGCTGGAGCTAGACAGGTGCCCACCTGACCAACCTGTCCCTTTGTAGAGAGTGTTGGGAGAGGTGGGAAGAGCTTCATGCTCTGGACAACCACTGCACCCGCAGTGCATTTGTCCACTTGCACGTCCAACTCCTTCAGGTGATAGACGGCAGCTCCCATTCCTTCTATGCCCTGAAGAGTAGATGAGGGGTCAAGAAGGACATTACCTGCCTTTTGGCAGGTGACAGAACCCCCCCTCATGGATCCCGGTGAGATGCACTGGAGTGTGCAGGCCTTCTACAAAGAGCTCTTCTCCCTGGATCTGACCAATGCCAAAGCCTGTCAGACACTGTAGGAGGGACTCCCGCAGGTCAGCGTGGGTGACTGGGACTGACTGAAGGCTCCTCTCACTCTGGCTGAGGTTTTGGTCACTCTCTGTCTGATGCCTGGCAACAAGGCATCAGGTATTGACAGGCTGACTGCAGAATTCTACCGGGCCTTCTGGGACGTCCTCGGCCTAGACTTTGCCATGGTCTGGGCTGAATTCAAAGGAAGTGGGGAACTCCCTCTATCATGCTGGAGGCTGTGCTGACCCTTCTGCCAAAGAAGGGGGATCCCCATGACCTGAAGAACTCTGGTAGCAGTGCTGCTTGCCCCACTAGTCTGGCTTTGTACTGGAGCAGGACATGCAGCTCCGGTGTAAAGCCAGAGTAGTGAGCCATGCCAGGCTGGACCAAGTTGGGTCCCACCATGTGCTGCTGGCTCTGCTGTGGCTGCTATGCACCACCAGCTCCACCGGAGCTATACGCTGTTGGTTCTGTGCTCCAGCCACTTGTCACCTTTACCTCCAGCTCAGCACCCCGGCCCCCACATGTGTGGCTATGCCCTGGGCCCCGCACACCCATAGGGACAGCTCTGGGGCTGCCACGTGCCCGCTTCCCCACCCAGCAGCCAAGCAAGGCTGTGTGGGTCTGCGCCTCTGCTGCAGGCACAGTGAGCAGTGATGCAGCACTGTGTGACCCAGGCTTCATAGATGCTGAATGGATCCAACCCAGCCCAGCTCATCCAAGCCTGTGCAGTAACAGGCCAGGCAAGGTCAGGTCTATTCAGCATGTATGGAGCCCGGGTCACAGAGCACGAGTATGGTTATTGCATGGAAGTGCAGTCACACATCACTGTGTCACTGCCCACTGTGCCTGCAGCAGAACCACAGTCATACTGCCTGCTGGCACCATGGGGGCCGGGTAGGGGGGCAGACATGTGGCAGCCCCTACTTGCCCCTCCATGTATCCATCCACTGAGACATCCCCCTGCTACTTCCCATAGCCTCCAACATCGTCCTCCACCCCTGATACTTCTTGACATCCCCCTAATTTACCTTTGACAGTGCTGGGGGCAGCAGGAGCACCATAGAGATGCTTTGGCCAGAAACCAGAGCGTCTCTCCTGGAGGACTGACTCCTGGGTTGCCTCCAGGCAGCTCTGCTATTCTGTGAAGCAGTTTTTGGTTTGTTTATTTGGGTCTTTTTGACCCCTGGATATCCAAGGGTCTAAATTTGCCTCTGCACTGAAAACTTGCAGCACAGGGAACATTTTCTTCATTCCCCCATGTGCCTCTTGCAGCATCTGAAAGGGTTTTGAGAGGTTGTAAGACACATGTGTACACTCATGTGGATGTGCTCTACAAGTCCTCCAAGAGGCTAGTCAAGGGCTCTGGAATGATCTCAGCCAATTCCTTCAGTACCTTAGAGTGCATCTCATCTGGCCCTGCCTCTAAGTAATCCCTAAACTGTTCTTCTAGTACTCTCAACTACTTGTCTCTTTCCCTGTTTTTGCTGCCAAATGCACTCATCAGCTGGCAGGAGTGGACTGGCCAAGTTCACCGATGACACCAAACTTTGGGGCAAAGCATCCATGCCAGAAGATAGGCGGGTGATCCAGGCTGACCTGGACAAGTTCAGCAAATGGGCGGACGAGAACCTGATGGTGTTTAACACCGAAAAATGCAAGGTTCTCCACCTTGGGAGGAAAAACCTGCAGCATCCTTATAGGCTCAGCAGTGCTACGTTGGATAGCACTACAGAAGAAAGAGACTTGGGGGTCATCATTGACCACAAGATGAACATGAGCCTCCAATGCGATGCTGCGGCCAGTAAAGCAACCAAAACGCTGGCTTGCATCCATAGATGCTTCTTGAGCAAATCCCAGGACGTCATTCTCCCCTTGTACTCGGCCTTGGTGAGGCCGCAGCTGGAGTACTGCATCCAGTTTTGGGCTCCACAATTCAAAAAGGATGTGGAGAAGCTTGAGAGAGTCCAGAGGAGAGCCACGCGCATGATCAGAGGTCAGGAAAACAGATCTTACGATGACAGGCTGAGAGCCATGGGACTCCTTAGCCTGGAAAAGCACAGGCTCAGGGGTGATCTGATGGCCACCTATAAGTTTATCAGGGGTGACCACCAGGATCTGGGGGAACGTTTGTTCACCAGAGCGCCCCAAGGGATGACGAGGTCGAACAGTCACAAACTCCTGCAAGACCGTTTCAGGCTGGACATAAGGAAGAATTTCTTTACTGTCCGAGCCCCCAAGGTCTGGAACAGTCTGCCAGCGGAGGTGGTTCAAGCACCTACATTGAACAACTTCAAGAGTAAATTGGATGCTTATCTTGCTGGGATCCTATGACCCCAGCTGACTTCCTGCCCTTTGGGCAGGGGGCTGGACTCGATGATCTCCCGAGGTCCCTTCCAGCCCTAATGTCTATGAAATCTATGAAAGTGGCAACTGACCTTACTTGTGAAGATGAAAGTAAAAACATTAAATGCTTCAGCCTTCCCTAGATTGCCTTCTGCATTCTGTAAGGGACCGATGGTTTCTTTGTCCTTCCTATTACATTTGACATACTTGTAGAATCTCTTTTTATTGACTTCTATGTCCTTTGCCAGTTGCCTCTCAAATTGTGCCTTGGCCTTTCTAAATTTTTCCCTGCACTTCCATGCAATACTCATGCTCTTCTGTAGTACTATGACCAAGTTTCCATCTTTTTTTAGGTTTCTTTTTTGAGTTTCAGCTCACTGAAGAGATTGCTATCTAGCCAGCCCAGCCTCCTGTTGCACTTCCCATTCTTCTGTTACATTGAGATAGCTTGCTCCTGCCCCCTAATACAGCTTTCTTAAAGTACAGCCAGCATCCCTCGACTCCTTTTCCCCTCACTTTTGCTTCCCCCTTTTCCCCTCACTTTTGCTTCCCAGGGGATCCTGTCCAACTCTTCCCTGAATTTGTTAAAGTCTGCTTTTCTGAAGTTTAGTGTCTTTATTTTGCTGCTCTTCTTCCTTTCCTCCCTTAGGATCTTGAACTCTAGCATCCTGTGTCAGTCAATTACCTTCCATCTTCATATTCTCAACTGATTCCTCCCTCTTTGTGAGCAGCAAATCAAGAAGAATGTCTCCCCAGTTGGCGTGTCTACCATTTTTATTCGAAAAGTTATTCCCAACACACTCCAAGAATTTGCTGGGTTGTTTGTTTATTTCTGTGTTTTCTTCCCAGGAGACCCCATTAAAATTAAAGTCCCCCCATGAGAACCAGGTCCTGCAATTTGGAAATATCTGTCAGTTATTTAGATGAGGCCTTATTGACCTCTTCCTCCTCGTTTGCTGACCTATTATAGATGCCCTTCATGGCATCTGCCCAGCTGCTCTCCCCTCTGACCTTTACCTAGAGGATTTAAATGAGTCTACCTTCCAATTTGTACTCCACTTTGGAACATACATAGAGCATAGGCAATGCATATGGGGGGGGGCACATGCCCCCCCCCCAATATTGGTGGTTGCTGCCAGTTGGTTTGCTGCCAGTACTTCCAGTTTGCCCTCACTCCCCCAGTCGGTGATCAGCTGCTGGTGCCCCCCCAGGAGGCACTAGTCACCCATGATATAGAGAGTAAGACCTCTTCCCTTTTCCCCCTGGTGGTCCTTCCTGAACAAGCTATACCCATCCATGAAATTCCTCCAGTCATATGAACTATCCCACCATGTCTCCATAATCCCAATCACATCATAATTTTTGCATTGTACTAGGACCCTCAATTCTTACCTTTTGGGTGTCTGAATACCTTATCTTTTATTTGAGAATATTGCTAAGGCTTCCACTATTGCTACCCTTTACTAAGTTTTTATCTGGGTCCCCTAGCTCTTTCTTTACCTCTGGGTTTTGTCACCGTACCTGGGTGAACCTGCTTTAAAGTCCTCCTTATTAGATTCAGAAGCCCATACACAAAGACACCCTTTCCTTTCTTTATCAGGTACATTCCTTTTTCTTGGAACACCATCCTGTGGTTAAAGAAGCAAAGTCCTGTTGGCGACACCATCTGTACAGCCATCTGCTTCTCCCTGGGCCTTTACCCTTGACTGGTGGGATTGATGAGAACAATACCTCTGCCCCTGTCCTCTTCATCCTTGTACCTAGAGCCACGTAGTCACTTTCAACCTGCTCAAGTTTGCCCAAGGCAGTATCATTCATGCCTGCATGGATGAGCAGCATGGGGTAGTAGTCAGAAGGCTGGAAGAGTCTTGGCAACCTCTCTGATGCCTTGGATACAGGCTTCTGGCAAGCAGCAGATCTTCTGACTCAACAGGTAAGACTAGTAGATGGACACTTCTGTATCCTGAGAGAAGAAATCACCAATTACCATCACCCATTGCTTCCTCTTGGCAGCAGGGGTCTCAAACCTCCCACCCCTAGGAGCTCATGGCTTGCCCTTGCCTATCAGTAGAGTAGGATCTTTCTCATCCAATGCTAGGGTTTCATATCTGTTATTGAGCTTGGCTGCCACAGGCTTAGACACAGAGCACTATGTTCTGCCAGAGGTGACAAACTGCCAACTTCCATTTTCCTGAGTGTCTGTGTCTTTCAGTATTTTCTCTGGTTGTCTTTCTTCTGTGATGTTGTCTCTTTGTGCATCAAGTTGATGAAGGCCTCATACTTACAGATACTTCTGAGTCTATTCACCTCCTGCAACTCTCTTACCTGATCCTTGAGAGAATCCACCAGGAGGCACCTCTCACACCTGACTTTCCTTGGCAGGGATATGTAGCTTGCAGTCCCTGAAAAGCCCAATCAGAACCTGAGTGGAAACCCTGTGGTAGCAACTACACCTGGATAGAGCCCAGACACAGGGAAAGCTGGCAGCGGCAAGGCTTAAACATTGCAACATCTTCTAGCAACCCTGTTGGTACTCCTGCTAACTTTTTCTTCCTCTTTGGCTGCTACTTCCTTGAAAAAAAAACCAACAAAAAAACCCAAAACAAAACAAAAATTCTTCTTCCACCTTTGCCTTCTTTAAGTAGGCTTACAGTGAAGGAAGGGTAAGACAACAGCTGGGCAAACTCCCCACCAGAACTCCCATTCAAACTCCTCTGCTTGTTGGTCCTGGTGTTGCTGGGTCAGATGTTGCTGCATTCTGACTGACTTAGCCTTTCTGCATAGGCAAGTCCCACCTCCTTGTTCATGCTGCTATCAGCTGCTGGGCTCAGTCAGGCCTTCCCAAAGGTGGATCCAGGAGGGGTGCAGTGGTGCAGTTGCACCACCCTATTCCTTTGGCACCACTTCTGTCCCTACCTGAGCTGGGTGTAGGGAAAATTATTGAGCTGCTACAGCCTCACTGCAACCATTAGCTACAGCTGTGTAGAGTGCCAAGGTTGGCAGGGGACAGCAACAGCAGCAGGACTGTTTCTTCATCCTGCATCTTCTCTCTCCTGCCCTTTGTGCCCCAGTGCTGGTCAGCAGCAGATGCAGGAAGGAGGAACGCATCCCTTACCAGTGTCCCTGGCTGACATAGGCACAGGGGGAGCCCTGTCCTACTGTAGCCATGGGCTGAAGAAAGTAGCTGTATGGGGAGCTGAGCTCATCTGGAGACTTCTGCCACTGCTGTTGCTGTTTGCAGCAGAGCCTGGTTCCTCATGCAGCTGCTTCTTACAGCCCTCAGCTGAAGTGAGACATGAGTAGCTCTGGGGCTTCACCCATGCCCAAGTCAGGGAGGGACTGTTAGGGACTCTGATCAGGCAACCCAGCCTGAGCCAAGTACCTCATCAGCCACACGTGCAGCAAGCCTCCGCTAATGAACTCTGCCACAGTTTAACAGTGAGCATCTTGACTGGCAGCTGGGGGCACCACCTATCCATTCAGCACCAGATGGGGCCTTGGGGCTGCAGGCCAGTCAACAGTTCTAATCCAGTTATGCTGGAGCACACCTCCTGGGTCCTGCATTCTGGTTCCTGACCCTGGTTTTGACTTAGTTGTGGGCTTTAGCTTTAGATTCCCCTGAAGCTGTTTTCTGGCTCCTAACCCTGATTTGGCTTTGCTCCTGGACTTCATCCTGTCAATTATCCCTTGGATTGGTACTTGGCATCTAACCCCTGGTCCTTGACTGTGGACTGCATTGTGGACTCTTCCCCTGGATTTCCCTCTGGACTTGGTAATATGGATCCTGTCCTCTGACCCAGACCCAGGCCCTTGCTTTCCTTCAGTTTTCTAGTCATTAGGTTAGACCACTGATGTCCTGGTTCCTTTTAGGGATGGCAGCAGTGGTGAGTAGGTCCCCCACTCCTTGGGTGCCTGCTCTGTGTTTATCCTCCTAGTATCCACACAGCTGAAGGGCTCCAGCAGCACCTTGCTCCTGTATTCCTTCATAGTTTTCAGGAGTGGTGTGCTGTGTCCCCTTCAGGAAATGCTGAATCAAAGCTCCCCAGCCCACCACAGGTTCATGCTTCTCTCCTACTGAGAATCCCCTGTTTTGCTGGTTTTCATGTTGTTGTGCCAGACTGAACCAGGTAGGTTCAAGTAGAAACATGAAGAGAACCAAAGTCTCTTGTCTCCAAGACAAGTTTTCTCCCATGGAGATGGCTAGACAATTTAAGAGAATTAGCGAAGCTGTTTGAGACTGGGGGGTGGGATGTAAATATCTTGCAAAGAAATATTAGGTAATAAAGCACCAAGACCAGATGGATACACATCTGCTCTTACAGAACACTCAGTGACAAACTGTGTCCAATTTTAGATGAAGTTTATAAATGTACTTTAGAAACAAAGTATATTTTTGCTTTATTTAATTTAGCATAGCAGGGAAAGAGCCAAAGAAGCACATCATGTACAAAGCTATTTTAGTATTTAACACTGACTACAATACCTTTAAAAATCATTGCTATTAGACTGATCTAATCAGATTTTTCTCAGGATGATTATATCAGATGTTGCCTAATCAATCATGGCAGAGAAGACACAAAGTAGCAAGTATATTTGTTTTACATTAGCAATATAATTTGCTTGAGTGAGAGAACTCAGTAGGGCTGAGTAGGAGTTATTAGACACCTTAATAACAGAGTCATTTTGGTAGCCTTAGCACTAATAATGCCATTCCCTGCTGTGCATTGCCTCTAGGGTATGACTAGTCAGATAAATAGGAGGGGTTGGTATTTGTTAGGCTGCTGCCCTTAAAAATTAAGCTGCATGCAGAACATAAAGATTCCCCCAGAAGTTAGACCCTGCTAAGGCATACCTTAGAGGCAATGCACAGCAGTGATCCCTGGCACCTGTCAGGTGGGTACCGCATCAGACTGGATGGCCAGAGCCAAAGAGACAAGCCTCAAAGATTAAGATAGCTGTATGGAACATTGGCTCAATGATGAGGCAATGTAGGAATTGGTTGAGATGCTGAAAAATAGAAATATGCACCTGGTATGCCTTTGAGGTGCCTGGAAGAAAAAGAAAACAAAGGAAATAACTAATGGAAAGATAAGAAAAAACCAAGAGCTGATTGACTATGGGCAGTCAAACAGCTGCAGTGGGGTTAAAATAGTACTAGTCATGAAGGAATAATGTGGTACAGGTGAAGAGGGCCAGTGACAAGGCTGTATCCATGAAACTAGCACAAGGAAGCAACGTGATGAATATTATCAGTGCATACACACGCCAACCTGGCTGTCACAATAAGCTTTAATAAGACCACGTTATGTGAGACAATGCAGGATGTGTGGAGAAGATGTGTTATGGTGCCTGTTTTTAAGAACAAAGGACTTATACTAGATTGTGATGATTATAGAAGTATAAACCTCATGATACACCATCCTGAAACTATGAGAAAGGATCATTGAACAAAGAAAGAAGTAAAACATGGTAACAATCAGTTTATATCAGGTAATGAATGACTGATGTGTGCTCTTTGCAGTGAGATTCCTAATGGAAAAGCACTATCTCAGGCCAGCGTGAGCAGTGCAGAACCCTGCCAGGGATGCAGCAAGGGGAATCTGCATACTAGAAGTAGCCTGTCAGCAGGTGCAGGGAACCTGGACAAGGGCAGTTGGAAGTGGTACCCCAAGGCACCCTGGACTAAGTTCATTACCCCAGGAAGGAGGATCAGCTCATGCCAAGGCATCAATGCCAAGTAGCCTGAGCAATTTAAGTTCAGTGACCTGTTTACATTGTAATCCTTTGAAGCAGAGGCACAGGCACTGTCCTAAAAGGGTTCAAACCTCCCAGAGCACCTAGAAGAGAAGGAACTAAGTGGAAACCAGACTCACCATCAAGGTCCCACAGCAACCCCCAAGTGGAAAGGGGTGCAGTGTACGGGAGGAGGAGCCCTGTAGAAGCCCAATGTAGACTCGCCCACACCAAGACCCCTGAGTAACCAGAAATACCACCTCCCCATAATTAAACATTACTTTTATAGAAACAGAAAGTTGTGGCAAGTGAGAGGAGCAAGGTGTATTGTAACCAGATGAACAGGGCATTCACACCACCCATTGGCAACTTTTCTGGGCAGGAACCTGTCACAGTGAGATATGTATAGCACAAATTAGAAGCATATTAGGGGAAACCAAGGATTCCCACCTTTAGTTGGGCGTTCATCAAGGGTCAGCAGTAAGCCAGTTTATATCTGTATTAGTTCTGGATGCACTCATCAAAGACATTTAGAAAGATGCCGCTTTGCTTATGGTGTTTGCAGATGATAAGACCTTGATTACAGAAAATAGAGAACAAGCAGAGAGTGATTTGAATAGCTGGTGACACAGCTTGGAAAGGCACAATCTTTCCATCAGCAGGGAAAAAGGAGTACATGTAATGCACATTTTCAGGCAATAGCAAAGGAAATACAACTGTGGCACTGAATGACCAGCAAATATCATCCATGTACAAGTTCAAGTACCAGGTTCAAGTACCTGGGGTCCATTGTATAAGAGAACCCATCCTCATCAATTAATAAGGAATCAGAGGAAGGGCACTCTGAAGTGCTGTGGGTTAGATTACAAGGCAGTCGAGGGGAAAGAGACTTAACAGTGGGTCTACTACAGACCTCCCAACCAAGGGGAAAAGCTCGACCAGGAATTCTTAGGTCAGCCCATGGAGGTAGTGAAATCTAAGGATGTGGTAGTCATGGGGAACCTGAACTTCCTGGACATCTGCTGGGAAGAGCAGTCAGCCAGAACCGACCACTCACGTAGGTTCTTAGCCAGAGTGCAGGACCTCCATCTAACCCAGGAGGTGCACAGCCCCACCAGGGGAGATGCCTTGTTGGACCTGGTGTTGGCCACGGGAGATGACCTGCTGAGGGGGCTGCGGGTGCTCGACCACCTGGGCAACAGTGATCATTGCCTGCAGGAATTCACCATCCAGCGCAAGGTGGCAAAGGCCTGCAGCAAGGCAGCAGCCCTAGATTTCATGAGGGCAAACTCCAATGAGCTAAGGAGAATAGTCAGGGAAGCACTGATGTCCCAGAGGGGAGGGGAGCCAGGTGTCCAGGGAGAGTGGCTGCTCCTCAAGGAGATGATCCTCCAAGCCCAAAGGGAGGTAATCCCAATGAGGATCAAAGGGAGCAGGAGGGCACATAAGCCCCCATGGCTCACCAAAAGCATCTGGGAATGTCTCCTAGCTAAAAGGGAGGCGCACACCCAATGGAAAGGAGGGGACGTCACCAGGGATGACTATACTGCAGTTGCTCAGGGATGTAGAGGGGCAGTCAGGAAGGCCAAGGCAGAGATGGAACTGGGATTAGCTTCCCGGATTAAGGACAATAAGAAGTCCTTCTTTAAATACATAGGGGGTAAAAAGAAGGTTCCAGGTAATGTGGGGCCCCTGCAGGACATGTTAGGAAATTTGGTTGTCACACCAGATGACAAAGTAAAACATATTTAACGATTTCTTTGCCTCCATCTTCCTAATCAGGAACCGGAACAGCCACCCCCCACTGGGCCCCCATCAGGCCCCAGGGGAGGCACACTTAAGCCAAGGGTTAGTGAGGAACTAGTTAGGAAGCTTCTGGAGGGACTGGATGTATTCAAGTCAGCCGGTCCAGATGATCTCCACCCTAGAGTATTGAAGGAATTGGCTGAGGTCATAGCAGGACCCCTGGCACGGCTTTACAAGCACTCGTGGTGCTCTGGTATGGTGCCAGAGGACTGGAAGAGGGCCAACGTGCTTCCCATCTTCAAAAAGGGGAAGAAGGAGGACCCGGGAAACTATAGGCCAATTAGTCTTACTTCAATCCTAGGCAAGCTGTTTGAGAAAATTACGCTGGCACACATCCACAAGGGGCCAGCAGGAGATTTCATGCTTAGGGGCAACCAACACGGGTTCATCAGTGGCAGGTCCTGTCAGACCAACCTGGTGGCCTTCTATGAGCAGATCACAAAATCATTAGATGCAGGGGTAGCAGTGGACATAGTCTTCCTGGACTTTCGGAAGGCCTTCGACACTGTCTCTCACCCTGTTCTCATTAAGAAACTGGGGGACTGTGGTGTCAGCACCCACACAGTCAAATGGGTCGCCAACTGGTTGGAGGGCCGCACCCAGAGAGTGGTGGTGGACGGGTCACGTTCGACCTGGAGGGATGTGGGTAGTGGGGTTCCGCAGGGCTCGGTCCTCGGGCCCGCACTGTTCAACATCTTCATCAGCGACTTGGACGAGGGGGTAAATAGCACCCTGTTCAAATTTGCTGATGACACTGAGATGTGGGGGGATGTGGGCATGCTAGAGGGAGGAATAGGCTATAATTGGACCTAGACAGGTTACAGGGGTGGGCGGATAAGAATGGGATCGAATTCAACACTGACAAGTGCAAAGTGCTGCACCTGGGGAGGAAGAACCGGCACCATACCTACAGGCTGGGGAACTCCCTTCTTGTCAGTGCAGAGGCTGAAAAGGATCTTGGAGTCATCATTGACTCCAAGATGAACATGGGCCGGCAGCGTGGGGATGCGTTCAGGAAGGCCAACCGCACCTTGTCATGCATCCACAGATGCATCTCAAGCAGGTCCAAGGAGGTGATCCTCCCTCTCTATGCAGCACTGGTCAGGCTGCAGCTGGAGTACTGCGTCCAGTTCTTGGCGCCGCACTTCAAGAGGGATGTGGACAGCATGGAGAGGGGCCAGAGGAGGCCACTCGCATGATCGGGGCAGCAGGGCAGGCCCTATGAGGAGAGGCTACAGGACCTGAACCTGTTCAGCCTGCACAAGAGAAGGCTGTGGGGGGATCTAGTGGCCTGTTACAAACTAGTCAGAGGGGACCAGCAGGCACTGGGGAAGTCCCTGTTCCCCCAAGCACTACCAGGAGTGACCAGGAATAATGGTCACAAGCTCGTAGAGGGAACATTTAGGCTAGATATCAGGAGGCGCTACTTCATGGTCAGGGCAGCTAGGATCTGGAACCAACTTCCAAGGGAAGTGGTGCTGGCTCCTACCCTGGGGGTGTTTAAGTGGAGGTTAGATGAACATCTTGCTGGGGTCTTTTGACCCCAGTAATCTTTCCTGCCATGGCAGGGGGTCGGACTAGATGATCTACTCTGGTCCCTTCCGACCCTGGGAACTATGAAACTATGAAACAGAGATTTGCAAGGAAATTAAGAACAGAATAAATAAGGCATGGATGAAATGGAGGAACTTTAATGGAGTGGTCTGTGATAGGAGCATGCCAGTTCTCTGAAGTCAAAACTCTACAGGCCAGTGATAAGGCCGCTACTACTACATGGATCAGAGGTTTGAGCAATGAAGAAATGCAAAGTGTCCATGATGGACATGAGGCCTCTGAGGTGATACCAGTAAGGAAGATCATGGAAGAAATGAGGAGACAAAGGTCACATCAATAAGAGAAAAGATGAGCAAGTGGGAACCAAGATGATTTGGGCATGTAGTCAGAAGGCTTGAACTGCATATGAGAAAGGAAATTCAGGCTGTGAAATTTGGGGCCGGGTAAGTGGGAGAGGGGAAGGGGAAAGGAGGAGATCTCAAGAACTATGTCACAAGTGTATATAAAATGGGACCTGAGAACATGTAGTACCTCAGAAGAGATGGCAATGGACTGAAACTTGTAGAGAATGAGACATAAAACAGGCCCCACTTAATGGGAAACATGCTCAGAAGAAGAAGAATGCATGAGAAGCAAGCTGTCACTCCTCCAACAAATCATCATATTACATTTTCTGCTCTGTATGGGAGTTTTGGCCCACTTTTTCATTGTAGAGGAAGATTTTGGTCAGTTTTGACTCTTCCCACAATGTCCTCTCTATGTTGACATAATCAATATAAACCCCATCTATGACATGCAAAGGATGTGAAGGTCCTGGCTTGTAACCCAATAACACACATTACCTCATACAGCCCAAGATTGCAGCCAGCAGCTCTGTGCAAGCTATCTACAAATCTAATGGGTCGACTTAACTCAAATCTGGGGTGCAAGCAAGAATTCCCTGCCTCCTAATGTACAGTGGAGTTGTGGGTTCCTTTAAGAGCACTAACAAGACAGGAGGCATAAAAAGTCTTTATAGCAAAGAAAGAAGAAGCAGGCATGTGCTGAAGTCTCACAAACTGGCTTAATCCCAACCAGAACAGAATGTGAATGGCTGCTGCACATGTGCTAACAGAATTCACCGAAAACCAAACCCACATTCTGTTGGTGACATACGTGGCTTATTAGCAGACAGAACTAATAAAAATGGTAAATACTGCTTTTGAAGAGGGGAAAAAAAGAATTTAGGGGAGTAGCTGAGTGAAATCAAGCATGAGGAGGAAACATCCTGGTAGGCACGTGAGAATGCTTTGAATGGACAGCCATCAAATTTTGTGTGGTTAATTTTGTTTGTTTGTGGAGCTAAAAATACACAGCATTCCTGTCATGCTGATAGGAGTTTGATGTTCCATCTTTGGTTAATAAGCATTATTCATTATTAAGGGTTTCCATGTTTATTTTGCTTAAGCCAAATCTGAAAGACATGTGTCTGATTCCCTTTAAGGACATTAACTCTTAAATATTGTCTACTAGTGAATGCTTGTGTAACCCACACTTAGTCAGTGTAGTGGCCTGTTTGCTGCTACTGGCTGGTCCTCAAATTTGCACAGCCTTCGAGCTAATGATGCTGGGTCTCTTGGTCCAGTCCATAGAGGGTATGTCTATGTACAGCACAAAGCAGTGCAGTTATAAATGCCTTGCACTTGCTCTGCATCACTGGGTCAGGATCTGGAGGGTGTCTCACTGCCATACTGCAGTGCTACAGGTTGGCAAAGAGTTCTGTCTCTCTGTGGCAAAATGACTACACTGATGATCTGGAGCTGGTGTGCAGAGATACTGTGTGTATATCTCTGTACAGTTCTATTTTGTGCCATATAGAAATACCCCAAGAATCATGCTTTCAGGTCAAGGCCCCGAAGGCCAGGTTCTTCTGCAGGCAACCCAACCACGGGCCTGGCACTGGTATATTGCATGTTCTATATATTCGGTACATATCACAGGACACAGGTGCTGACTGACGCCAGCAGAGGGTTTTTTAAGACACACTTTTTTAGACGCTAAATGCAGCCTACTTCGTGGTATTGGGTCCAGAGTCTGCTTCTTAGTGCCTGGCTTTGGGAGATAATGATGCAAATAAAGTTTTGAGTGAGCTCACCACCTTAAGCATTACTTCTGGGGTATGCAGTGACTTCCTTTAGTACTATATTAAGTGTTAGCCTTACCTTCAAACATCCTGATAACACTGGAGAAATGCTGAATATTTTGCCAGTGAGCTGCTGCTGCACAGTAACCCTTCTGGGAACCTGAGACAGAAGATGCACAGCAGTTCATGTTTGAAACGTTTATTGTGTCTCTGGTTTTGTGAATTCCGCAGTTCCATGACAATGCATATATAATGATGTTTTTCAAGTGTATCAATATCTGGTATGTCTCCTTGCCTGTGTACAGCACGTCTAGAGAGGGAATACCTGGCTGGTATGCTATAAAGATCCAATTTACTGACATGGAGTGTGTGTAGATGAAACGGGGGCCCTAAATTGAAGTGGTAGGTTTTTAAAAACACTGCTTCAATTTAGGGCCCTTTAAACCCCTGTGCTGTGCACACACCCAAATTTACCTGCCTCTCCAGGGGCGGGGAGGAGAGGGTGAGTTGCTGGTGGGTGGAGTGGTTCCTGGGATGGGGGTGGGGAGGGGGGGGCTGGTGCTTCCCTCTGTGGCATTGGTGGCATCCCCTCAGGTGGCACCTGTCCATAGGCACCTGGCTTGGGTGGTCCTGGGGGGGGCACTGCAGCCACAGAGGGAAGCACTGGGTCCCAGCGCAGGCAGGCAAGCTCCAGGGCAAAAAAAAAAGGAAGAAAAAAGATCAGGCTTGCTGGTTTTCTTGGGTGGAGCCTGCTTTTCTGGGCTGCTGCCAGGCTTCCTGCAGAGCTTCCTGCAGAGTCCCTGAGCTGCACAGAGCCCGGTGCTTCACTCCATGGCTGTAGGGCAGCAAACTAAAACTTCTCAGAGGAGCTTTAGTTTGCTGTGCCCCAAGTAATTTAAGGCACGTTACACCACTGAATTTACTACAGCAGATGGAATTACTGCACAATACACTGCCAACACGTGCAAACGCCAACACCATTAAAGTAGTGCAAAAGTATTTAACCTGCTTTAAACTGTCGCGCACACACGCCCCTCATTTCGTCTACACATGGCCATAACTAGGGCAGGCCATTTGGGGCAGCTGTCTTGGACTCTGACTTGCAGTGGCAGGGGTACGTGTGTGGAAATAAATGATTGATGCCACAGCTGGAGGTGGATCCAGGGGGTGTTCACTGGTGCACTTGTATGCTCTTTGATTCTGTTCCAGCTGTCTGGCAGTGGCTACAGCATTTCTAGTCAGGGAGTGCTGAGTGAGTTGCTTGACTTCCAGGATCCCCTGATCCCTTCTAAACTCTTTGTTCCACAGGTGTTCACAACCTTCACTTCTTTTTAATGGTCTTGATGTTCTACCAATCAAGCTGGCCTTTGTTTCGCGACTCTGTTGTCTGTTAGCTGCTCATGGTAATGAAGCTACTATTTCACTGTCCTGCAAATGGTTTTTAACTTGTTCTAATGGAATCCTATTTGTTTTTACGTCAATGTTAAACTGAGTAATGCAATCCTAGGCCCTTACCATATTAACAAAGCTTCTAGCTTATTTTTAACTGAAGAAAAATATGTGCTGTTTTATATGTGATGATGCAGCTCAGTGCCTCAAAATTCTAGATCCGCCCATGGTCACAGTCATACAATTGGTCTGGTGACACAGTGGTAGCTGGCAGCTGGAAGTTACTGTTGTCCTGTTGTATTGCAGTTGCCCTGGGAACCCAGCTGTGTTGTTACACCTTTGATCTGATTGATATGAGTTTGCGATGTATTTGGTGACATCTCAAGTGAAGCATGCAGAACAATCCCAAACAATGGCAAACAAACTTTTGAGACATTCTCTATAGACACGTCTACACAGTATTTACTCTGGCCCTAATTTACTCTGGTGTCAAATACTCAGGAGTAAGGGTTTTTAGGCAGGCAACTACACATGTGCAGATTAGGGAGAAAATTTGCACCCAGTTCCCTGCAACACTGAATGGGCCCCTGCCACTACTGTGGGGAGCTCCAGGCACCCCCTGGGTTGCTAGCCCAGGGGCTGGCAAGGAGTACCAGGCCAGGAGACAGCTGTCTCCTGGTCCCAGGGGCTGCCTGTTGCTGGGGAAGGGACAATGTCCCCCTGCCCTAGCAGCGGGGAGCTTCTGGCCCTGGCTCCTTGATCAGGGGCATGGGTCTTAGAAAGAGCTGAAGTGGAGGGGCAGGTTCAAGCCCCCTTCCCCAATCTGCTGGTGGAGCAACTACCAGCTATCTCACTACTTAGCTGCCCCACCAGTGGATCAGGGCATGGGGCCAGGACCTTCCCCACCCCTGCAGCTCTTTTCAGGGCCTGTGC
The DNA here is from genome assembly GCF_052110815.1 of Crocodylus siamensis. NCBI lineage: Eukaryota > Metazoa > Chordata > Crocodylia > Crocodylidae > Crocodylus > Crocodylus siamensis. The sequence goes on along the minus strand of NC_143397.1, from coordinate 86,721,295 downwards.
CTTGAGTAGCCCCAGGCTGCATGGGGAATTCTGCATGTGCAGCCCAGAGCTTCTGGGAACGTGCTTCCCTATGCTTCCCCATGCAGCTTGGGGCTGGCTGGGAACTGTCGTGGTCAGGGGGAGGTCCCAGCCAGCTTCAGGCTGGGTGGGGAACTGTCCCCAGGCAGGGAGCTCCAAGCCCCTGCTCTGTGATTACAATTGCTATCACAGAGTGGGGGCTGGGAACAAGCTCCCAGTCTGTTCCCAGCCCTGGCTACATGATCAGGGAGCAGGGGCTGGAAGTTCCCTGCTGCCGGGACAGGGACACATTGTAACCCCAGCCCCCCAGGCATGCAGGGTGGGGCCTGGGGACCTTGTTCTTCTCCAGCTCCGTGATTATGGAGCTGGTGGGGGAACAAGCTCCCCAGCCTGTTTTCACCAAGCTCCATGCTCATGGAGCTGGGCACAGAATAGGCTCCCCCACTACTGCCAGCCAGGAGCTTCCAGCACTAGCTCTGCAACTGTGGGACCACTGCCGGGGGAGACCCTTATCTCCCAGCCCAAGTTCCACAGTCATTGGGCTTGGGCTGGGAGACCCTTATTTCCAAGGAGCGGCTCTGTAACCATAGCACTGCTGCTACAAAATGCTTATCTCCGTGCCTGAGCTCCATAGTTGTGGTGCTCAGGCTGAGAGATAAGGGTCTCCCAGCACCCTGCTCCCTAATCATGATGGCAGAGCAGGGACTAGGGGATAAGGCTTTCCCAGCCCCCAATCCTGAATTGCTATTGGGGAATAGAGGGCTTGGAGCTCCCTGCGGCTGGGACAGGGGGATATAGTTCCTGCCCAGGATCCTATGGCAGAGCTGCCCCCCCCCACCCCCGCAGCAGGCAGCTCCTTTGTTCCCAGTCAGGCATCTACATTAGCACTACAGTGCCATTACTAATTCCAAGTGAACTTGCTACTTGCATTTTTAGATAGCAAATTTACTCAGTATTAGGGAGGTTTACTGAAAAGTAATCATGTTTTTCATATACCTTTTGTTATAATGCCAACCTTTCTCAGTGTATTGTACAGTAAATAGGGACAGAAAATAGCTGGGGGACAGAAAATAGCTACTATAAGTTTACAAACACTAAACTGATTGTTCTACACATTATAACATTGTGATTTCATGTTCCAAGATTTTGGGGCCTCCTAAGCTAGAAACAAGTGTTATATGTCCCACTTGGAAGCTGGGAATTACTCCGCTTCAGTAATAGAATTGGTTACCTTTGATAGACTGAAATCAGGCAGAAGGTAGGGCAGGCAGATCTACACACAGGCATGAGCAAACCAAGCAGTCACCTGGGGCCCAGACAGAAAGGGTGCCCAAAAATGGGAAAAAAAGTTTACAACTTCAAAATAAAAGTTTTAATATTATGCATATATGGGACTGGCAATGTTATCACTTGAAAATGAACTATTTAAAGGCATTGATACCACAGATGTCATAAAGACTTTTGCAACAAAAGTCATTATTTCTGGCGAAGGGGGCCTGATACTAAAAGTTTGCCTGGGGCTGCCAGGAGTCTGGGTCTGGCACTGAGGGCAGGGCAGCACCTCAGAGATGGACTAGTTCAGAGAAGTGCGAGCTTCTGTAGACAACAATCTACTTTGTCAGATGCCTAGTAATATAATGTTATTTGTAGCTTTACAGAGTCAAAAGATACTGGATCTAAATACTCTCCGTCTGTGCAATTAGAAGTTTTGCATTTGAGGAGGGGGACAGGTGATGCTTCTGTGGCTGAGTGGTTTAAACCAAAACAACTAACTGTTCCCTGAATTTCCTCAAAGGTCTGCATCATGCTGCACACCACAGGGCAACAGACTCCAAGAGTAAAGAGGGCTGTGTGGTATAATGTTCTTGTTACATTTTCTGAGTCTTACCTTCCTGTGGTTTATCTTCGATGTTGCTGTGCTGTGCTTTCCTCAGTAGGTGGCAAGCTACACAAGCTGTAGCTGGGTTGTTTTTCTTTATGGCATCTCCATAACTCAGTTGAAGCAGAACATGCTGTAAGAGCTCAGCTTGGAGGACTGTCTTCAGATAATGTCTGTTTTCCTTTACTTAAGAAAAAGAGCTGTTACTGTCTGTGAGTCGGTCATTTTCTACTCTTTGCATAAAAGATTCTGGTCTGTGCTTTATTAAGTCATCAATTTTTATAGAGCCACTGCCTTAAACTTTTCTGGCTCTGTATTTTTGATGCCGTTAAGAAAATAATAGACAATATTTTGCTGTTTACTAAAAAAGCCAGATTGGGGGATTTCCTGAAATTTTGGCCTTGTGTGTTGATATTAGTGAATTGCTCAAAATTAAAACAAAAATAAGACAAATCTATCATTTCTGTCTTTATAGTAAATATCCTTTAGGGTTTTTGCTTATTATCCTTTGTAAAATGTTGGCTGTATTGTTGGCACTGTTGAAACAGCAGAAAAACAACACACAGCTATAAGGGGCTTGGTTCTTCTACATACACAAGTGAGTAAAATAACTCTGGTACTAAGTATTTACCAAATCAAATATGAAGCAGAGAAGTAACCTAAAAATCAGAGAAATGTAGGGAAATATTTGTCCTGGGATTGACTGTTTTTTTTTCCTGCTCTCCTCTTCTGTCCTCTCCTCTCCTCTGTCCTGCATGGATGACAGCATTTTTCAGAGCTTGGTTAGCATTTGGGGCTGTGCAGAAGACTTGACATTTCAGGAGGCCGTTGGAGGCGGATTGGCTGGATGCCTGAACTCTCGGTTAAGGGTAGATGTTCCCTGCCTAAGGAGCTGTGGGAAATGATATGGATATAACCGGATTTCCTGGAACTATTTGTGATGACATGGCATAATACAGTGTAACCTTATTTTGTATAATACCATTTATGCATGCTGAATCCTAAAATACCTTTAAAAATAGCAGGAGAAAATGAAGAGACAAAGGTAAAGGGAAGGAGATGGATTTTAAAATGAGATTTGCAAGGGAGTGGGGGAGGAGAGTTTAGCTGCCATTACAGTTGGTGCAGCTGTTAGGCTTAATTTTATATTTATTTAAGTTTAGACAAAGGACAAAGCCTCTCTAAGATATTGCAGCTAAATCCTGAGCAACATTACAGGCCCTGGTGAGACAGGCATTGCTGTCACCTCTCAAGATCTTTCTACTTCTTAGGCACGTACAGATAAGCCCGCATGTGCCTCTTGCAGCATCTCAGACCCCTTTGAGATGCTGCAAGAGGCACGTGCAGGAACAGGAAAAAGTTCCCACTGCTGCAAGTTTGCAGTGCGGGGGCAAAATTAGACCCCTGAATATCCAGGGGTCTAAAAAAAAACAGAGCTAAAAAAAGCGGGGCAGGGCCTGGATGCTCTGGCTGCCAGAAAGTCTCTGTGGCTGGCTCTTGCCCTGGTGCTAAAGCACAGTGTGCCAGCAGCAGGGCTCCAGTGCTGTTAAGTAAGGGGTTGGGGGGGGACTGATGGGGAGAACTCATGCTGGCCCCCCAGACACCCCCAATCCTTGCCCTGCCCGGCCCCACCCCTCAGCCCCCCCAGGGCCCTGATCCCTGCCCCCCACCCCAGCATCTGCACAACAAACAAACAAACAAACAAACAACCCCCCCAGCACTTACTGGCAGTCCAGCTGCCATCTGTGTCACTGGGGCCCCACTGCACAGTGTGGGGCAGGGGGACAGCCCCAGCGGCCCCAGCCCAGGCCCTGCTGCCCGCCCCCCCACTGCCCTGTGCTGCTCTGGGGAGCTCTGCTAGGAGGCCCCATAGCCCCCACAGTCCCTGCTTCTAGGGTGAGTAGAGGCTTTCTTTTCTTCTCTTTTCTTTTCTTTTCTTTTAAGTGATGGTGCCTGGGGTGGGGGTGGGGCAGCCATGGCGGCCTGGGGGTACAAGTCGGGGATGGGGCCAGATGGGGAAGCCATTGTGGGGTTCTGGAGGAGTGGGGGGGGTGGGGCTGGGCAGGGCAGCCATGGCGGGGGGGCTGCAGCAGCTGGTGGGGGATGGGGCCAGGTAGAGCAGCAATTGGGGGGGCTGGGGTGGGGCATGTGGGCCTCAAAGGGGGGGGTAGCCCCTGTGGGGGCCATTTGGCTCCTGTTGTGGTGCTGTTACCCCTCTGTGGGGGCTGTAACCCAACAGGGGGCTGTAACTCTTGTTGGGAGGCTGCAACCCCTGCGGGGGGGCAGTAGCCCCTGTGGAGGAGCAGCAAAACATATATTCATGTATTCATGAATTCATGAAACATGTATTTAGAGTTCACTTTATTATTATGATAAAGACACTGGTAGGCTTCCACATTGCTTTAACACTGTAGATATATCAATAAAATATTGCCCAACTGATTGCTGTCTCTGTCTCACTCTCTATCCCTTTATAGTGGTCTATTGTTTTAATCGTGGAGGAACATGGATTTTGGGGTATTTTACAGAGTGACTTTGGGATTTTTTTTTTAATCAGTGATTTTTCAGTTTTCAATAGGGCAAACCAGAATTCCTGCTAGGTAGGCTAGTGCAAAACTCTGCCTGCTCAGAGCTGGCACCTTGGACCCACCTGGCTGTGGCCTCCATTTGGCCAGGAGGACATGCTTTGACAGTTCAAAGCGGGCCACCACACCTGGAATATCTTTCGGGTGATAACTGCCCAGATGGCCAGGCAGGGGCACGCATGGCAGTAGTGCTTCACAGAGGCCCACAGGCCACTGGCAGCTGGCCCAGAGGGGCAGATGCCTCTACTGGCTGTGCAGTCCCCATCCAGGTCTGGCAGGTGTGCAGCAGGTCACAGCCAAGCAGCAGCCCCCACTTGCAGACTGCTGCCATGGGTAAAGGGTTCAGGGAACTCTCAGGTGGCACAAGGGGTAGTGTCCCCAGGTACAGAAGCTCCTGAGAGCGAGTAGCCCTGAGCTACTTGCCAAGGCAGCTTTTTATTCTGATAAGACCAGGACAGGACAGCTTTTTATATTGCTGGGGACAGCACAGGTGCTGGCCCCAGGCTCTAGCTCCCCCTGACTGTAGATGCGGGAGGAGCCAGGCAGGGTTATTTTGCCTCAAGTGGCATGATTTGCTCCACAACAAAGTGCATATTCGAGCACGTGCGCTGAAGCAAAAAACCCCATCTCAAATTTGCACTGCTTCTATTTGAACTGCTGCAAGCACATGTGTTTGCATGTGTGGACGCACCCCTTATGTTCTCTTCTTCCCATTCAACCTGTCTTTGCTTCTCATGTTCACATTCTACTCCACATATTACCCCAAGTCACCTAAGCCTCCCTGCTCTGTATCCAATTCCATTGCAGTCTGACATCTAAGACAGCATGAAGTGAAGGTTGGAAATTCCAAGTTCTTCAGACCAAAACTTAGTGATACTTTCATTTCAGTCTGTGAAACCCTGTGAAATTTGTCTGCCTGGTGGGCTGTGCTTTAAATTCATCTTTCAGACTGAGTCTTCTAAAAACTCCTAAAATCTGGACCCAGTCTCAAGAGGTCCTACATGAAATGAAGGTTGGAACATGTGACTTGGAATGATGACTCTAAGGTTTTACTTCCTGAGAGGCTACAGATCTGCAGGCAAGTCGTATAACCACCCGATGGCTCAGTTTACTACTGCTGCCAATCCCAGCAGTTAATCAGGAGTGTGACTGTGGTGCAGGGAAGGGTGGGGAAGGGAATTATGAAAAATAGCTACTACCAGCAATATGACAGCCAGCTGAGCCCATGCACTGTTGTTGTCCAGGGTGCAGAGCTACCATATTATGCCTCTGTAGGTACAATTTATAGTTGTTTACTGAAAATATTGGAAACTCACTGAATTCAACTTAGAATTAATTTGAGTTCTGAGTCTGAAAAATATACATGAAATTCAGATTGCAAATCCACCTGCCTTAAGACAAATGTTTTAAAAATGTTCTCCTTATGAAGTGAATTCCACACAACTCTGCTTAAAACTGCAGAGATGGAAGTAGAACTGGGGCTTAGCCTTTAAAACCTTGCATGTGAAGGGAAGATATTTTCCATGTTATCTACAACACTTAGAACCCTAAGAACCAGTTCTACTTGAGACATTGCAAAGATGCTCCTCTGTAACACACATTATGCATACAAATGAAAACCTCCTGGCCAGACAAGTGGACCTGGATTACTTTCTGCTTCGTGAACTTGCATTAAAAGTCCTGAATACATTGACTTAAGCTGGAAAGTCACTTGCAAGACTGAAAATGAACCCTTCCTTGGGCTCTTTGTGAACTGCAGAATAAATTAATTATTTCCAAAATTAGCCACCCCAAATTAGGATGCATGTTTTATGGTAGGGAACTGTTTTCCATGCTGGAATGGATGCATAAGGACACTAACATTTCTGCTGGGGGCTGTGCTGACAATTCAGCAGCAGCTATTAGAAGGTTAAACCTTGATTTTGGTTGAGCAGACTCTGTCCCTTGTGCCTGAGCCAGGGAGTAGTCAGCCATAGTGAGCCCAGGCTGGAGCAGGGACGAGTCTTGAGAAATCTTTTTTCCCCCTACATCCTGCACAAAACTAGGTGTGTATCTTACTTAAAGGCATGCAGGATACAGGAAAATATGGTTAGAGTGGTGGCTAAAAAATGTAATGACTATTTCATATGCAGCAAGAGGCAGCCATTTTATACTTTGTCTAACACAGTAAAATTAAAAAGTAAGAAGGAAAGCACAAAGCATAGATTCAACCCTGTTGCACTATAATGCTAAAATGGTTCATTATGGCTTTAAAATCCTTTGAAAAAAGAAAAGCTTTGAAAATAAACCCTTGAGAACTTGTCTGACTTCATCCCAAATATGCAGTTGGTTCAATAAAAGATACCACCCTAAGAAATCGTTGCCGCTCTCTTAAAATCCTTGTAAAGCTATGATTTAGTGTGTCAAATAAATACACCAAATAAAATTAGTTTGAGCACCCGTTATGGAAAAATATGTACATGCCAAAATTTAAAAAAAATATGTGGAAATATTCTCAGTATGGATTAGGTAGGATTTTTTTCAAATGACTTGTATTACATACTACAAACTATGCTGTCACATGGTGCTGTCACAAAAACCATAGAAAATCTTCATGACACTAATACCATTTCCTATTTCCAATTTATGTTTGGCCCAGGTTAAATCTGATAGTCTTTATACAGCCCAAAGATTTGCAGCATACATCAATCGGACTGCAAAGAACAAATAAGACCTGCAATATCAAATTTCCCTTAATCTCAACCAAAAAATTAGCATTACCCATTTGCCACCAAAACTAAAAAAAAGGAGAGAAAGAGAGAGAGAGAGAGAGAGAGAGAAAGAGGGCAACCAGCCAATGTATAAAGCTGGTAAAGTGTTCAGGGGTAATTTTGATTGTTTCAGTTTGTTCCAGTTTAAAATGCAGATTAAAGGAGAGGAGGGAACTAAATTTAAGCATGTTATTTTTCTTTTTTAAAGACAGTCATACAAACTATTGTTCTAAGAGTTAAGGATTCCTAGGATGCCTCTCCATGAGATGTGTTAATGCACGTTAGTCTAAATGAATGCACATTAAGGGTGTGCATCTATATGTGTACAACCTGAATGCACATTAACTTAGGTTAATCATGTCTAAATTTGGTACCTGCAAATGTGATTAGTTCACATGCATTAATGCACATGTAGACATGACCTGGAAATAACGTCAGTGCAGGTCTGCCCTGTCACCAGGGGGCCAGCCTGAGCCCATCCCCAAGGAACATCCAGGGGCTGGGGTGATAGGCACTTCTAGGGCCCTCCCCCCGAATGGCTTCCAACTCTGGGCTTGAAGACCTGAAACATTGTAAATATTTTCCCTTTGTTTATAGTTTTGTAAATGGGTTCTTTATTGTTGGTGGGTGGGGAAGGTGGTGGAGGGGCTCCGTTGGTTGTGGGGGGAGGGGGTTCTATTCATTGAAGGGGAAGGGATGGGGGTGGGTTTTGTGAGGGTAATAACGTTTTTGTTGTTTCACCCATGTGTATGTCCTGAGAGTGGTGCTGAGGGTGGGCAAGGGGATATGGGGTATGTGAGCAACAGGGCAGGTGGGCTGGAGTGAGAAGTGCAGGAGGAAGTGGTCAGGCAGGGCCTCCTGCAGCCAGTGCCCTGCACTGGTCATCACTAGCAGGGGCAGGGGCTGGAGCAGCCCTGGTGTGGGGAAGCAGGGTAGGCTGGGAGGGAGCTGCTGTGTGCTGCCCCTGCACTGGGTACATGGCTCCTTGGCAGGGAAGGGGCTGGCCAGGGATCAGAATTTCCCAGATGACTGCCAGGTGATGGCATCTGGGTCTGGCTTCAGCATAGCTGCCAAATGCTGGCAGCCATGTGACAGGAGGCTAGAGCTCCCCTACATGGCCACAAGGGCACATGGCAGGGCTGCAGGGACTTGGAACTAACTTTAGACCCAAGTCCCTGCACATGTAGACACCTGCAAAAAATTAATGCGCATTAGCTTAATATGCATTAAATCTAGTTGCACTTAAATGCATATGTAGACATGACCCTAATGTTTCAGTCCTCAGTAAAATGTAGGCCTTCATACTGTTGATTTGGTCAATAAACTATCTATTTGATCAATGATCTGTGGACTATGGGTTCTGATTGTAGGAAAACTATAAAATATTCCTCTACTGCAAATAAAACTGATACAATCTGTTTAATCAATAAATCATACATTTTACTTCTATTTGTATTATGGTAGTTGCTAAAAGTCCACCAGGAGTTATAGCCCCCCCAACAGGGGCCACAGTCCCCTCAACAGGGGTTACAGCCCTCTGACAGGGGATACAGCTCCCCCACAAGGGCTACAGCCCTGCAACAGTGGCCAAATGGCCGCCACAGGGGGTACCACCCTCTCTGCAGGGCTCACATACCCCACCCCTGTTTGCTCCCCCAGCTCTCTGGATTGCTGCCCCACCTGCCCCATCTCCTGCCAGCTCCTGCAGCTCCCCCATGTAGCCCCCTCCACCAGCTCCCTTACCCACTCCTCCAATGGCTGCCTGGCCCCACCCCCTGCTTCCACCCCAAGCCTCCCGATGGCTGCTGGCCCCCCCCCCCCACTACAGCCTCCAGCACTTAAAAAAAAAAAAAGTTCTCTATTCACTGCAGGAGCAGGGGCTGTGGGGGCTCTGAGGCCTTCTGGCAGACTCCCCCACCAGGCAGCACCAGGCAGCAGGACCTGGGCTGGGGCTGCTGGGGCTGTCACTTGGCCGTGCATTGTGTGGGGAGGCCCCAGTGACCCTGCTGGCAGCTGATAGTGTTGGTGAGTGCTGGGGGGGTTTTCTGTTTGTTTTTAATTGTGGGGATGCTGGGGTGGGAGGGCAGGGATTGGGGGGACTTGGGGGGTTAGGGGGTGGGGTTGGGTGGGGCATGGATTGCGGGGCTTGGGAGGCAGGCGGGGGGTAGGGCCAGATAGGGCAGGGATCGGGGGGGCTTGGGAGGGGCTGGGGCTTGACTGGACATTGATGGGGGGCCCGCAGGGCAGGCATGGGGTGGGGCCAGGTGAGGCAGGGATTGGGGGGATGGGGCTGGGCACAGCAGTGATGGGGGGCTCAGTGGGTGTGGCTGGGTGGGGCATGTATGGGGGCTCGGGGAATGGGGCAAGGTCGGGCAGGGATCGGGGCTTGGAGGGCTGGGGGGTGGGGCCAGGCACGGCAGGACTCTGGCGGGCGGGGGGGAGCAGGCGGGACTGGTGGGGGTCCCATCCCATGCTTCCCTCCTCCAGCCTCTCCACCCCCTGCTCACCAGAACTGGAGCCCAGGACCAGGGCAAGGGCCAACCACAGAGATGTTCTGGCAGCCAAAGCATCTCTGTGGAGGACCCAGCCTCCAGTTGCCTCTGGTGGTGCCCTGCCCTGCTTTTTTCACTCTGTTTTTTTTGGCCCCTGGATATCCAGGGGTCTAATTTTGCCCCTGTGCTGCAAACTTGCAGCACAGGGAACCTTTTCCCATTCCTGCATGTGTCTCTTGCAATGTCTCAAAGGGATTTGAGATGTTGGCACTGCAAGAGGCACGTGCGGGCTCATCTGGATGCACCCAGAAGGGTTTAGTAATTTGCCCAAAGTCCCATAGGAGGAAACCTGTGTCAGGACCTAATACTAAACCCAAGTAGCCTAGATTTCAGCTTAGTACTATAACAGGACCATTTTTGTAAGTAATGCTAAGAAAGCACAGTTTGTATCACAGTTACCTTTTCAGTATAATAAATGTTTTCAGTTCTGAATTTGAGAGCAAATTAAACCACTAGATCATTTAACTGCCATAAAGAGAAGGGTCTTAACCTTCTCATATCAGTATGGTTAGTTCAATAAGGCGTGACTTAGAGACAAAACTGCAGTTACTGAGGGTCGTACAGGTATATGCAAGGGAAGAAAGATAAAGATCATATTTAGACAATGGATCCTCTTCATTACATACTGCATACAACAAAATCTGTCACAGGAAATAATATGCCTGACTCATAAGTCAACCTGGGGCATGTAAAAGCCATAAATTTAACAGTTTGCTTATTAATAGGCTGAAGGTATTTTTCAGGAAAAGAGACATGGTGACAAAAAGGGTCTGTTTTGTAGCTGATTTCCTGATTATGTGGATTGTATTGAAAGCTTGTTTTTCAATACTCCTGGATGTAATTTGCCATTACAAGATTAAGTAAGTGTCAGAGACATTAGAGTTCTCATATAGATATTTTGCAAGTACACTCAAATTGCATTGTGGGCAGGACAAGTTCTCTCTTATGGCTCTAAAATCAGAGGGTAAATTCAAACATCCCACTTCATACCATTTTGTTACACTTAATAATTAACTGCAGAGGCATAACAGGGTGGCTCTGCACTCTGGGCTAGGCTGGCTGTCACGCTGCTGGCAGCAACTATTTTTGCATCTTCCCTCTGCTCCTCAGTAATGCTACTAATTAGCTGTTAGGATTAGCAACACTGGTAAACTGAGGCCACGTGTGGTTAAATGACTTGCCTTCATTCCTGCAGTCTGTCAGGAAGTAGTGTCATTGCTCTCAGTCCCACATTCCAACCTTCACTTCATACAGGACCTCTTGAAACTGGGTCCAACATTTACGGGTTTTTAGAAGATTCTGTCTGGAGGCTGAATTTAAAGCACAGCCCGCTAGGGAAGCAAGTTTCATGTGGCTTTATGGACTGAAATGAAAGTTCCACAAAGTTTTGGTCAGAAGAATGTGGAATTTCTACTGACCTTCAAGCAACGTTATTACTAGTGAAAATCTATATGTTTACACAAAGTGTCACTAATTTCATCATTAGCCATTCCAGGTTATACGTGTAAACATAGCAGTAGTTTCAAGTCATGAAAAGAGAAAAAGGTTTTCATTCTAATTTGTATGAAAAGCTAGATAAAAAGTAAAATGAGATGGTTCGCAATTCAACAAGCACCATTCCATCACAAATGTATTCCCGCTAAGGGCTGTTTTCAGAACTGTAGTTTCACAGGCTCAGTGGAGTTATGCTAGGAAAGAATTTGACCCATTACAGTTATTTTTAAATGGGTCCTTTTTATTGCTTTGCTATGTTTGTAGAATAGCAGCTGTGGTACCTCTACCCTTGACAATATGCATAGGCTTATCTGGGTCCTCAGGAAATGAGGCAGGGAAGGGTGGAATGTGTAATCTCATTTGTAAAATGAAAGACTGTATTTGGCAAGAGACACAAAGGTTTTGCTGGAGATTAAATGCTGTTCAATGATATTAAGACACACAATCCCATCCAGTCCATATGTCATCAGACCTTTCTTGGTAGTATTATTCCTCCTGTTCTTCTGCTGGAAGACAAATCAGAAGTGAGGCAGTAAGAGAGTCAAGGGATTGGAATAAGACAATATAATATAATTTACTAGTTTGGTTGGATACAAGAAGATTTGGTTTCATTTCCAGCTCAGCCAATAGCTCACAGTTTGAACTGGAATCAATCAACCTCTATGCTGAATAAAATACCTTTAGCCTATTAATAAACAAATTGTTAAATTTATGGCTTCTATATGCTCCAGGTTGACTTATGACTTAGGCAAATTATTTTCCGTGACAGGCTTTGTTGTATGCAATATGTAATGAAGAGGCTCCATTGTCTAAATGTGATCTTTATCTTTCTTCTCTTGCATATACCTGTATGACTCTTGGTATGCCTGAAGAAGGGTGTTTGTGCCCGAAAGTTTGCAAAGAACAATTTTTCCAACTATTTAGATGGTCTAATAAAAGATATCACATTTACCCAAAGAACCTTGTCTGCCTACATCCTTAGACCAACATGCCGACAACCAACAACACCTGATTTGGAAAGCTTGTTTAATTCTATCCCAACCATGCAATTCAACCCACATAAATCCTTGCCTTTGGCATGTAACCCGGTAGGGAATGGATCTGGACAGGTTGGAAAAATGGGAAGAATGAAATAGGATGCAGTTCAACAAAGACAAGTGCAAAGTGCTGCCCCTGGGCAAAAAGAACCACCAACACACTTACAGGCTGGGGGATGACCTTCTCAGCAGCACAACGGCAGTAAGGGATCCACAGCAGTGGAAAGGGATCTTGGAGTCATAGCTGACTTCAAGATGAACATGAGTCATCAATGTCACAAAGTGATCAACAAAGCTAACTGCACTTTACCATGCATTAGCAGATGCATGATGAGCAGGTCCATGGAGGTGATGCTTCCTTTCTATGTGGCACTGGTCAGGCTGCACTTGGAGCACTGTGTCCAGTTTTGGGTGTTGCACTTCAAGAGGGATGTGGAGAATCTTGAGAGGGTTCAGAGGAGGGCCACTCATATGGTCAGAGGCCTGCAGGCAGAGCCCTACGAGGAGAGACTGCGGGACCTAGATCTCTTCAGTCTTCACAAGAGAAGGCTGAGAGGTGATCTTGTGGCTGCCTATAAATTCATCAGGGGAGGGCAGCAGGGAATAGGAGATGCTCTATTTACTAGGGCACCCCCTGGAGTAACTGGGAATAATGGCCACAAATTGATGGAGAGGAGATTTAGGTTGGACATCACAAGGAGCTTCTTCACAGTTAGGGTTGCCAGAATCTGGAATGGGCTTCCAAGGGAGGTGGTGCTCTCCCCTACCCTAGGGGTCTTCAAGAGGAGGCTGGACAAGCACCTAGCTGGGGTTGTCTGACCCCAGTGCTCTTTCCTACCCAGGGCAGGGGATTGGACTTGATGAATTACTGAGGTCCCTTCCAGTTCTATGAATCTGAATGAAGTGGACATTGTGTTTATTGGTTGTGTTACATGTAGTTATTTGCTCATCACAGTAAAATGTAACCTTTTATCTCTTTTTCCTTAGTTCTGATCCTGCCTAATTCACCTGGACAGAGTTGAAATCAGCTGCCTCTCTCTCTCCCTCTCTCTCTCTCTCTCTCTCTCTGAATCTCTATGTAAAAGAGTGAGGTGACACTGACTGACACCAAGTCCAAAACACACACAAAATGCTAGCAGAATGATTCAACTGTCCTGGACATTTCATCCCTGACCTGAGAGTAGCTGATCTTAAACAGTAGAACTTTAAAGCCAACTTGAATATGAAACTGTGGAACAAGAAATCATCCACAGGCTGGTTGTGTTAAGCATGGGGACTATAGATTCTTATCTCATTACTTGGAGTAATTTTTGTGACCCCTTTCCCCTATAAGTTTATCACTTGATTGTATCAATTAGCAGTGCCCTCTTCTCCCTTCACCTTCTCCTGCCCCAGTCTTTTATATCCAGATAATTCTGTCTAACTGATAGCATGATCTGTGTATGTTCTTTCATAGCATCCAATGAAATGAGCTGTTGCTCATGAAAGCTCATACATCTCTGATTCAGTTAGTCTATAAGGTGCATCTCTACCCCACCTTCCATCTGTCCAGTACTTGTAACAAGGTGGCCCAGCTCCTGGTTTGCTCCATTATAATAACTTATAAACAAAAGTAATAAATCAGCATTCCTATTATGAAGTAGAGAATCTCAAATGCAGAGGGAGTTTTATGGCCTATTCTCTGAATTCAGAGTTCACCTCTCTCTCATCCATCAATTTATCTATTGATTTATCTCTAGGATTAATCTTCTTTCCCACTTGGCACCAGAAGGCTCTGTGAGAAAATAACCTGCATTGTTCACATTATGAATTGGCTTCTCAGGTTTCTGAAGTCATTCTTGAGTCTATCACACTTTCTTTTGCATCGGTCATTGGTATCCACAGGAACAGTAAGTGGGTTTTTAATGGATTTTGGTCATGTCTCTGATCCTGGCACCTAGGACACTTAACTTCTTTTATTCTAGATTTAACACTTTTCTAACTGTTAACTTTTCTGACTGTGATTTCCACACAAACAACCAGTTCTCCCTCTTAGATCTGTCCTTTTGATGATGTATCTTGCAGTCAGTATCTGCCCTGTTTGATCTTATAGTATCTGTATCTAGTGCTACATGTGAGTGAGTGAGTCTGTACAAATGATAGGACTGCTCTTGCTCCCACTGAAACTGATAAGCAAAATCACCACTGACTTTAATGGGTAGAGGATTGAACACTAGTTCTCTTCTTAAAATTGAGAGGTGGTTAGCTGCATTAGTCTAAAGGCAGGCAGAAGGCAGGTAGGGTGGTACCTTAGAGATGAACTAGTTCAGAGATGCATGAGTATCATAGGTGACAGTCTGCTTTATCAGATGCTGGGAATGCATCTGGTCACTCACAGCATCTGACAAAGTAGGATGTTGCATGCAAAAGCTTATGCCTCTAATGAATAAGTTAGAACATGTACAGATGTTTGATTTTGCAGGGGAGTATCTCCTGATTTAACCCTGATCATTCCCAGGTTATTTTTTCCCTGGCATGGCTGTTTTTACCCTGGGAGAAATATCCTGACGATCTGTATGCTAATAGTTTCTCCTGGGAGATCAGTGACTCTCCCAAGAGAAACTGAATGCCTCAGTCTCTAAGGTGCCACCCTGCTCTGCTGCCTTGGCACTGTCAGACTCCTCAGTGTACATATCCTTGCTGTTCAGAAAATTAGAGTGATATCTATCCCTCATCCCTTCAAGTGCAGGAATGCTCATGACAATTTCCAGTGCTCTTTCATTTTAATCTGAGAGGATTCAATTAGAAAACAACTTGGATTTTGAGTTCTTTGCACTGCACCTCCTGCCTTGGCCAAATATCATCCTTTTCCCCTCCAAAACGTATTGAAGCTCAGACCCTTCCTGCCTGACATGGCAGCTAAATTCTCCTTCATGACTTCATCTTCTTCACTCCAGTCTCCTCTCCGTGGTGTCACTGACATGCATCAGTCCTTCCCTATGCGTCCAGAGTATGGCTGCTAAAATTATTTACTTACTCAGCCTCTCAGTCTCACCACACCAACTTCCTCTTCAAACATCTCCAAGTCTGATTGAAAAGTGAACCTGGAGGGAAAAGACCATTTCTTTCTTAGTCTTCAGTGATACCTCTAGCACACTTTTGAGTCTTATCAAATAATCTTACCAAATCATAAAGTGACGAGTCTTGCCCTACTTCCTTTAGGGGGACATTTAACATGTCAATAGTGAGCTGGTGATTTCTCCAAGGAACTAGTGGTTGTGAAGGGCTAAGATTATCTTCAGTAGTGTAACACTGGATAGGAGAGCAAGTCACGAACCCTGGGCATTGCCTAAGCAGAGAGGCACAACAATGGTGTTAGGGGCTGTCTCATCCTCCCTGTTTCCCCTTCCTCCCCCTCTCTCCCCCCCGCCACACACACATTTTCCACCTTTCCTGCAGCAGCTCCAGCTCCAGCAGTAAGAAGGGAAGAGCAGCAGCAGCAGTGGCAAGAGACTTATTGCTGCTGGGAGGAGATGTCACTTTCCTTGCAGCTGAAAATTGTTTAAATGGCACCCCTGCCTTTCTGCAGCAGTGAACCTCTGGCTGATATCCTTATGCTGCAGGCTGTCACTGCCATTGCTCAGCACTGGATAATTATACCTTTGATTGTCCTGGAGCCTGCCTGGGGTGGGAAGAAATTCAGATATCTTGTTGGAGTTTTAGTCAAAATGGCTGATGCCTTCTGCAAGATGTGCATTTTTGAATTTGGGAAATGCTGACTGGCTTTATTTCATCTTCTATTTTTGGACACCGAGTAGCTTCATATTGTGCTTTTTAACTTACAGTGCATCTCAGCCGGAAGCCCGGAAAGTTCTGATCGCTCTGACTGCTCCAGAAAATCACTACATTTTAAAACACGCGAGTGATTACAAGGGGATCTTTTTACCTCTAGTTAGCAATGTGAATGCACACATAAATATGACCACATTCATTTTTATAATCTTCCCTCTTCAGATATGTTTTATTCATAATCACATCGTTGAATCTTATATTTGCTGCCTTTTTAAAAATGGCACGTTACATTGGTGAGGGAAAAAGTTTCATGGAGTAGAACGATGTTTTGTTACTGACACTGCAGCATATTATGCAATTGCCAAACGGTGTTTATTTAATGGCAGTAACTGCTTTGGCTAAATGATCTGATGCATTCAGAATACAGTAAGGGCTCAGTCCTGTAAGACTCTGAGTTCAGTGGCAGTTGAAGGTGTGCAATATCTTTCAGGATTAGGCCCTCAAGTATTTATTTCAGGTGCTTTTAGATTCATGTTTCATTTTGTTGAAGTGTTGAGATTTACTTCCTTATATTTATCATAGATGTAAATCACCGAGTTTCAGATGTAAATACTTTCCTTTCATGTAGGCACTTTAAAGAAATGTTCCCCTTATCTCCCAACCTAGAAAGGTGGTTTGTGGAGCGGAGATTACTTCAAAAAATGAAGTAATCTGACAATAATGTAAGAACAGTAAATACCTAGTGTTTTCCTCTGTAGATCTCAAAGCATGTTAGTGATAGGTAGCTGTCTTCCCATTTAAAAAAATACTCTTTACTGGAAAACAAATTCTAGCTTACTGCTAACAGAGGCTTAACTCTGCTGCAGCTTCTGAGTGCTGAAAACAAAGAGGGTTGGCCTTTAATGTTGAAGAGTGATACCACAGCTGTATTTGTTGTGGGTATTACCTATCTTTAAAGTCTAATGAGGTAGGAGCCCAAAGAAACTTTCTTTTCTATCTGGCTAAATACTGTAGTTTCTTATATTAAAAAGGCAAATAGTGAAGAAAGGAACACAAATGCTTTCCTGTCATGCCTATGAGCAGTGCACACTGCTTTTGATCTTGGTTACTGAAGTTAGGTTCCTAACTAGAGGAAATATGAAATATGGCTATTCTATGGCAACTGAACTTGTAAATAGGAGTGGAAGCATCTATGTTTATGGTCTTGCTCACTAACTCTCAGAGTATACTTGCATAGTTTGCAAATTAAGAAAAAAAGCATTTCATTTCTAGCTTTGAGCTGTGAACTAATACCTGGTTAATGTATCTTTGCCAGTTATAAATATTCTCCAATTAGGTTTTAGTTAAACTGCACAAGAAGCAATTGAATTTGTCTCAATCTCTAAGAGTTTTTAGTGCAACAGAGTGCAAACAAAAAATGAAGTAATCTGACAATAATGTAAGAACAGTAAATACCTAGTGTTTTCCTCTGTAGATCTCAAAGCATGTTAGTGATAGGTAGCTGTCTTCCCATTTAAAAAAATACAGGGAAACAAGTGCTCAGTGAGGGAAAAATGACTATAATTTGCTTATAATTGCCCAACGGACAGCGGTTGAAACGGTATCAAATACATGCTTAAAAAAGGTCATCAGTTCCAGTTATTTTTCTGACCATGCCTATGCCTAGAAGACCATCACGAGGATAGAATCCAGAGGAAGTCAACATCAGGCAGTGCCAATAAAATGTAAGAGACTGTGATTTAAAAAAAAAAACCCGGCCAAGCAAAGCTAGAATGCCTTTAGGGTTTTATTTTTAGCCTGCATCATAAAATTGAAATATACTATAAACCTTCAGCTTTATACTGAAGAAACAACATAGCTTTCAGTAAGAATCACATAAACTTTAACTTCTCACAGCTGTTGGCATCACTTAAATAAGAGAGAAGTGGAGTACATATTTTTCGGTACATAGGAAACCTAATATTTGGTTAGAATCCTTAATAAAAACTTCAGGACAGATGCTCCATTGCACTGCAGCATGGCATTTAAATGCAAAGAGGCTACATCAGAATGGTAGTTTTATATTCATTGTGCACCACTGTAAATGCTTACACCAGTTTCAACATAATACAAAAATCTGATCCTTGCACTGAAATCCCACCCAGGACATTGTGAAGTGTAAAACAACATACTTATTACTCGTGTATAAGGGTGTGTCTCCTGCCCAGCGATCTATTAAGTGGTAACAAACTGAAGCCATTTGAATCGATTTGGAATCTAGTCTGCTTGCAAATAGGCTCTTACCAAACTTCATTATTCATTTAAATTAAGACTGTTTTTTCAAAGGCAGATTAGCTTCTATCTGCTTTATGTACTGTTCAGGTTATTTCCAGACAGGCTTTTTTTCAATCAAACACCTATCATGATGCTGTGCAGGGCCACAAGTAATGTAATTTAAAGGGCAAACTGGTATGTGAGAGTTATTTTTCATCTATGGTCCCATAATGTTAGCAAACCATGAAAAAACAGTGAGGTCTCGGTGCTTTAATTGTGTGAACCATCAGCTTAGATTGAAGGTCTGATTTTCTACTGTCTTAAACTCTTGTAGCCATTTACACCCATGCAAAGTAGGTATAACATGCTACCATCTTTGGAGTGGTACATTATTGTCCTATAATCTCTTTGTGCTGGTTAATTGGTTAATTTGGTATGCAGGGCAAGTGAGGTGGGAGGCCCCTCCAAAACTTCCATAGGAACCCCCAGCACAGTCAAGGGTGGGATGTGGTCAGTCTAGTGAGCCTCTCTCTATTTGCAAAATTATGTGGCACAAAGGAGACAGTTTTATGGAGAATCTTTGGAGTTTAGGCTGCTAAATTACCTAGGTGCTTATTCATTGTGACATGAAGAAGGTAATTCTGTTCCTGAAATCTTGTTTATCATATTTCCTAGTTACACAGTTGGTTCAATAAAAGGCATCATAAAAAAAACCCTTGCCTAATTATTTATGTAAAATACAGCAGCTTCAAGAAGAAAGACCGAGAGAGGGGCCCATTTTAGAAAAGCCAGTATGCTAGTGGATAGGGCAGTCTCCTTGGATGTCAGTCTCTGGCTCAAGTTTCTGCTCTGTGTAATAAGAAGAGACTCAAACCTTCATTTCTTTGATGAGTCACCCAACCAACAGGTGAGTAGCTATTGTTGTGTGGGTCTCTGATTTTTTTGTGAGCAGTTTTGAAAGGTTTCTATTTCACAGGAAGATTTTTTTTTAAATCTTTAAAGATGTCAAGGTTCTCCCTGCTTCAGTTTGTCGTTCCAGATTAGGTGACTTCAGCAGTATTAATCCTGATCCTCTTAGATCTCACCTATTCCTGGCAAAGTTGGTGTTTTGCTTACTTTTCATATATTACCAAGTACCTGAGATGTTTCATATAGTTCATATACTTTTCAGTGATTTCTCTGGTACCATTGACTATTCATTTCCACAGAATATAATGGTGTCTTAGTTCTGTGGGGTTGACAACTTTCGCTGATTTCCACCTGTTGTTGTCTTTTACCATCTGGGCTAACTGAGCAGCTGTTGAACTGGAAAACAGTTTTGAATATCTATTGAAGTGAAGTTTGTGTTACATTTCCTTTCAGAACTTCTGGTATTTTGTGCTTTACATACTGTGACTCATAGGGGTAATCTTTTTGCAGCCTGTTAGTTTTACAATCTCCATGAAGCCAATGTGGTAATCGATTAGAAGTAAATATTATTTGTCAGATTTTGATAAGCCCTCTGCCATGGTCTTTCTGGGAGTTCATGATCTTGCAGCTTTACTTTGTTTTATATATTTTGACAGAATTTAGGGTGCCCCCTTACTGCCTGTCCCCAACCCCTTGCCTCCATGCCTGTCCCTGCACCCTGCCCCCTGCCTCTGCCTGTCCCTGCCCCCTGCCTACATCTCTCCAGCTCTGCTCCTCTGGGGCAACCAGGAGCAGCATGGCCTCAGCCTGGCCCCAGTCCAGCCCAGCCAGGGAG
Organism: Crocodylus siamensis; assembly: GCF_052110815.1. NCBI lineage: Eukaryota > Metazoa > Chordata > Crocodylia > Crocodylidae > Crocodylus > Crocodylus siamensis. Next base: position 86,701,212 of record NC_143397.1, on the reverse strand, counting down.
AAGTGGTAGAAGCTGCCAAACTGCCTGGGTTGGAGATGGGGGTACCAGAGCAAGCAGAACTTAAGAAGGGACTGGGCAGCTGAGGAGGCAGTGGCAGCAGTGGTGGTGGTGGGGGTAGGCAGAGGCATAGGCACAGGGAGCAGAGGCAGAAGGAAAGGCTACAAGTTCTACTCCTCCATCCCAGTCTCCTCTGTGCTTCCCCTGGATGCATGCCCTTTCCCTCCCAGATGAGCTATTCCAGTCAGGGGCAGGCAGCAGCATAGCTTCAATCCTGAGCCTGGGGCCAAAGTGGAGCTGAGCTGAGTATTTGAATCCAAGATGAGGCTCCCCTGGTGTTGTTTGAGGGCAAAACCCCATCATCTTGGATTTGAATACCGGTAAATACAGTATTAGGCTGCTAGCTCTGTAACTTACATCTGTAACCACTGTGAATACTTTCTGGGGGGTGCTATATAAATAATAATATTAGGAGCATGTTTAACATTGACTTCAGCAGGAGTTGAGTAAAGACTGTTGTGGGCCAGGGTGGCGCCGTTAGTAATAATGCCATCTTTGTCAGCAGACCTGGATTTCATGAATCCCTTTGAGCATGCGGCAAGGCCAAGCCTTCCCTTACCTTTAAGGTTGAAGAGGGCTTTAGTTAAAATGGATATATTTTGAGGATCATTTATGTTTGTTTGCATTTATAACATGGAGTACCCTGATTGGTTGCTGAAAGGTGGTTTTAAAAATGTGATGGAAAAGCAGTAAACTAAAATAAAAATCCATATTTTTATTGTTATTTTTCCCTGGCATAAAGTTGGAGCCAACATTACATCTTGTGATCACTGCATGAAATCTTACTGAAACCAGAGGGGGGGTAGTAAACTATTACACTGTATTTCAGGTAGTTTTAAGAAGCCACTGAAGCATCTTAATAGAAACGTGTAGCTGAAACAAAGTAGGAGCCTCCACCTTACAGAGCAAGGGAACTCCAGGGGGTTCCCCATTCTGTGCCTGCAGATGCTTGCCCCAGGTCAGGGTCAGACACATTGCTCTATGGCAGTGGTTCCCAAATTCTGACAGATTGCACACCACCAGTTTAAAATGATATAACCTTATCTTAAGTATCACCAGCAAATTTTTCAGTTCAACTTTAAGTACCACGAGCGAATTTTTGTCCTATAAAAAGTAATTATAATAAAACTAACATGTACCATTGACAGGTTGTCTGTGTACCACTGGTGGTGCCTGTACCACAGATTGGGAACCACTGCTCTATGGCATCAGGATTCTCCGTGAAGGCCCAGGAGTGGCAAGGGCCCAATCCTGCAGGACCAAGGCCCTAGGAGACATCTTACCAATCAATCAGATCATTTGTTCTAGGATGCAGCTGATCCCATGACAAAAAATGGTGTTTGTTGCCATAGGCTCCTTGTTTTCAGATGGGAAACATTCCCTGTTTTGCAAGGAAATAGCTAACATACAAATAAAAAGTTTTAGTTTATATAGGAATATTATAGTTAATAAATATAGAACTATTATAGCTCATAATATAGGAGTATTATAGCTCATAAATATAGGACTATTATAGCTGTACAAATAAAGCATGGACAGTAGTCACATCACCAAGTTTTGAGACTAATTCTGGTCTTTGGAGGAACTGTAACTGTGGCTTGTATCAAGGGCATGTCCTTTATATCACCTTTTCAGACTAGTTTGGAGACAATTTTGTAACTCTGGGGTCTTCCTTGTATTCTCAGCTCTTTTGCTTTTCTACTGGGATTGTACAGCCAGAACCATTTTGGCTGTAAAGCCAGTGTATGAAGTAGTGGCTTAGTATGGTGATTCTGTGGAGAGGAAGAGCCAACAGAGCAGCTCTTACACACTCAGTATCTCTGTTTACCAGCAGAGCAAAGAAAAGGTGGTGTGAATAGAGGAGAGGATTATAGCAGGGATGCTTCTACCTCACTATGGTTTGTCAGCTGTTTTCAGGGCTGTTGGGACCCTGAGGTTAGGCTGCTCTGACATAGTGGGGCAGGGCTGGCCCATAAAAGCAAAATAAGGGAAGGGCATAGGTGAGCTATAAAGCATCTTCACCCTCTCTCACTTCTGCCTTGTGCTCTGTATAGCTTAGACCAGTAGCTTTCAACCTTTTTTTCATTTGTGGGCCCCTAAAAAATGTTGAATGCAGGTGCAGACCCTTTTGATTTGTAAGTGTGGGCGTTCACATACTTTTGATTGCTTATAGTCATCTCTGAGGACTTGGATATAGTCTGTGGACCCCCAGGGGTCCACAGACCAAGGTTGAAAACCACTCCCCAGAATCTGGCCTACAAATTGAAGAGCAGGTTACATGCTCTGTACTCAGCCAATGTTTGCTTTATTATGCCACCTCTGTGCAGTTTCTTTAGGCTTCAACTTCATTTTCAGTTAGGGAATCATATTTCAGTCAGTAAGAAAGCCACGAGCCTCCATCTTGCTGCTGTTACTGCCCTCACTGCCAGCTAGTTAGAAATGTGTTCTGATTTGCAAAGGGGGATGGGGAGGAGGTTACAGCAATGTTATCCTCCATTAGAAGGTGGGGCTATGGCTGCATCTGATGCAGTAAGAGTAGTGCCAGTGCCAGTATTAGAAAGGAAAACCACTGTGGGAGATCTTTGTGTGGTGAGGAATTTTCAATTATAGCAGGATATATCCCCGACTGCTCAGTACTAGGCCAGTTGAATTGGAATCTTATGAATAATGACGTAGCTAAAGAGGTCTGTATAGCGCATAGTTCACTACTCTGAATGTGATCTTTTCAGTACTGATATTTTCACAGTAACTGTTACTCTGTATTTCAAAATTCATATCCACAAAACAAAAAATAGTATTAACAGCTTACTAGAAATAAAAGCCATTTTATTAATTTATTTATTAATATGGAAAGACCTTTAAGCTGTCAGAACTGATCCAGGAAATAAAAAAGTAATTAAAAAAATCTAGAAGTCATGAGTCAAAAAAAAATCAGGTTAGAGAAGAGGATTTCTAACAATGTGTGAAGTGTTTCTTGCTTTCTACTAGGCAAGTAATAATGTGAGAAGAGATTATCTGGAAGTGGTTCAGGACTGGCTGGTGTTCACATCCTGTCTGTTACTATCCTCCTGGAAATGGTTTTTAGACGTTAGTGGAACATTGTAACCTTTCTTTATCCCTACTACAGACTTCCAGGCAGAAGTTTAACAGAACTTTAGTAGAAAGGGTATAATCTCTTCAAAATGTCACAGGTCTTTATGGTTACTGTTCTCAAACCCTGTAGGACAGCCTGTCCTCAGGGGACAGCAGGGCAGGCCCTATGAGGACAGGCTGCGGGACCTGAACCTGTTCAGCCTCCAAAAGAGAAGGCTGAGGGGGGATATTGTGGCCTGTTATAAACTAGTCAGGGGGGATCAGCAGGCACTGGGGAAGTCACTGTTTCCCCGAGCACCGCCAAGAGTGACCAGGAATAACGGTCACAAGCTGGCAGAGGGTAGGTTTAGGCTAGATATCAGGAGGCGCTACTTCACGGTCAGGACGGCTAGGATCTGGAACCAACTTCCAAGAGAAGTGGTGCAGGCTCCTACCCTGGGGGTGTTTAAGAGGAGGTTAGATGAACATCTAGCTGGGGTCATTTGACCCCAGTACTCTTTCCTGCCATGGCAGGGGGTCAGACTAGATGATCTGCTCAGGTCCCTTCCGACCCTACAAACTATGAAACTATGAAACTATAAGACCAGATTTTGGCAAGCCCATATGCAAGTGTTCTGAAACAGAGGAGCAAGATTGGCGTACGTGTCTTGGAGGAATGTAAATACAAAGTCCATGACTTCCACAGGTTGCCTCAAAGTATATATCTACTGGGCACAATGCATGGCTGTGTAGAAGGTGTAAGTTGTAGCCATACTAGTCTAAAGCAGGGGTGGGAAAACGTGGCCAGTGGGCCAGAAGTAGCCTGCCAGGCCATTCTATCCAGCCCGTGAGGCCCCTAAAACATTTAGAAAATTAATATTTATCTGCCTCTGGCTGCCTGTCATGTAGCCCTCGATTGCTTGCCAAAACTCAGTAAGTGGCCTTCCACCCAAAAAAATTGCCCGACCCTGGTCTGGAGACCTAGGCAGACAAGGTTCTTTGGGTGAATCTGATATCTTTTATTAGACCAACTAATAGTTTTTTCAACTATTTAATTTGGCCTAATAAAAGACGTCAGATTCACCCAAAGAACCTTGTCTGCCTGTATAGAGATACTTGTGTTAGCTAAGAATGAGATTGGTGGGGTATTGCAAATAGGATAGCCCTGTTAGTATGGTGTTCCTCTGAGAAGCTAACATAACCTGGGCTCGTCATGGCCTAGTAGTCCATCCCAGCTCACAGTGCAGACATGACCACTGTGGGGAGTGTAAGAGTATGTCCTGTTTGTCTAGGACAGTGGTTCTCTACCTTTTTTGGACTCAAGGCACTTCTCTTAACCTTTATGAATTGAATGACACCCAATTTAAAAAACTAATTTAATTGAGTGAATTGAGTGGCAGTCAATTTCAAAAACTAATATTATACTGCTTTCCTCCTTCCAGTGGGGCTGGATAGTGGAGGCCAGGATTGGCCAGGCAGGGATGAGTCTAAGCCCGTGATTATCTGCTTAGCTTATCTGTTTCTCTCTTCACATCTCACTTAACTCCTCACAACTTGAGGTGTCCTTGAAAGGATTTGGTGGCACCCCAAGGTGCCCCAGAACACTAGCTGAGAATCACTGATTTAGAGTTATATTTCCTCGATATGTTACATTGAGAAAGTGTTGCTCCTCTCTACTACCGGCAGCTCTCAGAACATATGAGTGAGTTGAAGGTCACTGCCGAAGGCAGCTGCACATTAAATAATTCTGCTGTGATTTGTTTGAGCTGCTTTTAAGTATTTCATTTCAAAGTTCAGGGAGAGGAGGACTGCTTTCTGGTTGTTGGGATGGGGATCTCATTGCAGGTGGATGGCAGTGTGTTTATACAACATTGTTTTTACAGCTTATCTTCTGCAGGGTGATTGTTCCAGTGTCATGGGGTAATGTGTAGGCGAAGGCTGAAGCATTAATTTAGGAAAACATTGGCATGTTGATTTTTATTGTTTATATTAAACTTGCTCCACCCCAAGCTATATGGACTGAGCAGCATTTTCTTTACAATTTTGGTAGTTCTGGCCTGCTTCAGGCTTGGGCAGGGATAGGCCACAGGAACTCTAAATGGAGGGATTTTCTTTAAAAGTCCCCAGATAGCACTGCCTGATTCCAAAGCACTTATAGCTGCAGCTGAAGTCAAGGGGAGCTGTGCTCTGAACATACTTGTTAGAGCCCGACTTGGATGATTACACAGCCCAGTGGGTAGCAAATTGGCTAGAGGGTTGTACTCAAAGAGTGGTGGTGGACAGGTTGGTATTGACCTGGAAGGACGTGGGTAGTGGGGTATCCTTGGATCGATACTCTTCAATGTCTTCATCAGTGACTTGGACAAGGGAGTGAAGTGGGGAGAAATGGACACACCGGAGGGCAGGGAACAACTGGACAGGTTGGATAAACGGGCAGAAAACAATAGAATGCGATTTAACAAAGAGAAATACAAAGTGCTGCACCTAGGGAGGAAAAATGCAGCACACCTACTACCTAGGAAATGACCTGCTCAGCAGCATGGAAGTGGAAAGGGATCTCAGAGTCCTAGTAGACTCCAAAATGACATGAGTCATCAGTGTGACAAAGTCATCAGCAAAGCTAACGGCACTTTATCGTGCATCAGCAGATGTATGACAAACAGAACCAAGGAGGTGATACTTCCCCTCTATCAGGCACTGGTCAGACTGCGTCCAGTTTTGGGCGCCACACTTTAAGAGGGATGTGGATAACTTGGAGAGGGTCCAGAGAAGGGCCACTTGTATGGTTAAGGGCTTGCAGGCCAAGCCCTACGAGGAGAGACTAGGGCACCTGGACCTCTTCAGCCTTCGCAAGAGAAGAAGTCCCCACCAAGGTGCCCCTGGGGGTTACAAGAAATAATGGCCATAAGCTGGCAGAGAGCAGATTTAGACTGGACATTAGGAGGAACTTCTTCACAGTTAGAGCGGCCAAAATTTGAAATGGGCTCCCAAGGGAGGAGGTGCTCTCCGCTACCCTGGGGGTCTTCAAGAGGAGGTTGGATGGGCATCTGGCTGGGATCATCTGAACCTAGCACTCTTTCCTGCCTATGCAGGGGGTCGGACTCGATGATCTATTGAGGTCTCTTCCGACCCTAACATCTGTGAATCTATGAATCCATGCAGTGTCCAATGACTAGGGAGACGACAATTCAATTGCCCATGGATCCTGTTACTCATTAGCCAGAGCAAGCAGGGAACAAACACCAGCACACATTGCTCGCAAAAGCTTTATTCAGAATGGAGACAGCTCCAGACAAGGGTCCCTCACAGACACATAGCCCATGAACCAGGGGGCCCGCCCCAAACAATAGTTCTTTCCAACATTTATACACCTTGGTTCATACTTATTAACATTTACCCACCTATGTCCCTCCTTCTGTTCCACCCATTTCTCCTCCCATTTCAAGCTCCACCTCTGTTTACTGTTTTCTTCCTTAGCATGGTATTGGTTATGCATTTCATTCATTTACAAGCCTCTCTGCTAAGAGCTCATGCATAAGACTTTGACCCGCATATTCTCCCTGTCACCTGTGGTTTCTTGCTGACTTCAGCACCATTTCCAAGGCCGTACTTCTGCTTTGTCCCCTAACAATAGCCGTTGGTCTGTCTCCTATTTTTACACAACACGTCATGCACTTTGCACGCTATCCTTTTGTTAAGAATCCACTTACTTAAGCATTAGCAAAATTAGTTACTTTTAATATATCATCCAGCCTTGTGACCAGAAGCTTTTGCTGAGACACAGGAAAAAGCCTTCATTCAGCTGCACATTTAGTGCTCCCCAAAATCCATAAAGTTACCCTAACAATAATTAACTGTTATACCCTGAAAAACCACATTTCAGGTGGCTGAAATCCAATCCTCCAAACTAGTGGAGATTAATGGCCTTAATTTGTCTGTGCCTCAATTTTTCATCAGTACCATGTGGACAATAATCACTCATTTGAGAGAGAGGGGTGTTCAGAAAAGAAATGAATAAATGTTCATAAAGTTCTCAGTTAATCTAATGATGAGAACCACAGAAAAGTCATGGAAAACTCTGATTTCAGTGTAGGGTTTGAATAGCATGCAGTAACTATTGAATCACAAGGAAAAATGTTGCAAGCTGGTCAGTGAGTGTCATCAATGCTGTGCACTGAACGAGGTAGGCTTCTTTGGAAAAAAAGTTTGTCAGCATGAAATTAAGGATCATATCACAATGCATATGCCAAATTTACTTTTGAACTTCTTTCTGAGAGAGCTTAACTTGTAAATGCTTGACTTGACTATATTAATAATGTTCTTTTAATGGAACTTTTGTGTGTGGGATTATGTATTATACACTCAAATAAAGTTCTTATGAAATATATGTAGCTTACAACAGTTGATTTATACTGATATGTTCCAGGACCAGAATATTATAAATGGCATTTTTACAGTATATGCGATCTCCTCACTGCCCTAGATTGACTCTGACTTAATATTATACTTTCAACTTTTGAGAAGCTTCATGTGACATTTACCCCTTTTAAAACAATGTACTGGAAACATGTTTCCTTTTTTGCTTCCCTCCACACAAAATGTGGAATTTCCCCCAGAGCACACTTGCTCTGAGACACTGAGCAGGTATCCTAGACCAGCGAGCAACAGGTTTAGGAGCTGATGTCTCAGGGTGCTTGTGAACATGATGCCATTGCCACATACATGTAATGAAAATGGCACACTTTGTGTGGCTTAATGGCATCACACTGTACATGTGCAAGAGTTCTGGGGATTTTAAATGAGTTTGCATCTTTGCAAACTAAACTACATGCTGATGTAGTTTAGTTTGCAATGTTGCAAATTCCCACTAGTAGCCCACCCAGGTGACCTGGGGCAGAAGGAAGGAAGTGCTGCACCTGTGGAAGGAAGGACGGGAGCCCCTGCAGCTCAGGGGCAACTCGGCCTACCAGCAGCTGGCCCCCCTGGCCACAGGCAAACTCCAGCTCCAAAACAAAACAAAACAAAGAATCAGGCCCCTTGTCATAACATAATGGAAAAATTTAAATGGTGGTTTTCAATTAAAAACCCACAGTTTCAATTTAAGGGGCTTAGAATAAAACCCTGAGGACTAAACCCGCATCACATGTACAAGCACCCTCGCTCTTCATGGTTAAAATTTCCCTTGTCCTGCTGCAGGAAATGCATAAAACAGACACTCCTCTTGGGATCTTTTGAACATGTTTTCCAGAGAGCTTGGTTTGGCAAAAGGAGAGCACTCCCCTTGCTTGGCATGTAACAACAATGTATCATCTGCCTTTTGCAGGTTGCTGCCAAGCTCATTCCAAATATGATTATTTAAACTGTGAGCTTGTGGGGCAAGGATGCCCTTGTTGTTCTGTGTTTGTGTATGTCAGTTCACAGCTGGGGCGCTCAAGTGTTGCTGCAATAGAAATAATCACAGATACCAGTGTATTTAGACCAAGTCATAACTAGCTTCTGCATTGATACTGAGTTTTATGAGTGCAGCACAAGGTGAAGGTAGAAAAGGCTAATTCTGAACAGTGGAGCTATTTTGTCATTACTACTGGCTGCCTGGGAATCCCCTTGCCCCTTCTGCTTCTGCACACTTATTTTGCAAGGGTCAATGGCTAGTGAATGCACTGAGTAGCAGATCCTCCTTTTATGTGTGGACATGAGGGCACGCTAACAGAGCAGGCTTCATGGTCCACAAAGGCTACGGGCATTCTGGCTATACTCTCCAAATACAACTTCCTTCTCTATAAAATAGTCTTGCAACGGTCATGCTACAGCTCAAGCTCTCTGTAGCTAAGAAGGGGCCTGACTTTGTTTCTGCATCTTGCAATTAGGAAAGTTGGTAATAAAACCCAGGGCCCTTTTTCTTAATTGCTGGAGGCTGTCCAGATGGAAGAAGATAAAGAACCCAGAAGTTTATTGGAGCTGTGGGTTGTAGATTCCACTCTGTGAGATACATCACTTAGGTTAAGATTCACAAAGGGATTTAGGTGCCCAAGTCACAGAAAGGAAGTCACAACCTCAAGCGAGGTGCGTAAGTTCCTTATACACTGAATGAGGAGAGTTAGGCATCTCAGGTGGGGATTCATAACAGCCAGCATACTGAGCAGGGAGATGCCCAGACTAGCTAATAGGAAACACTGAAGTGGAGTCTGTGTCTGAAATCCAGGGCTTGGGTGCTTATGTATGACTGAAATTCATATTCTGAAACCCCTTCTGAATGAGGCATGAGATAAATGCTGAGCAGCTAAATCTTGCTCATGTGATGGCAGCCCTGAGCATGCACAGAACCAGAAATACAGGCGCTGAAGTAAGCTTACTTGCCAAAATGTTGGCATCTATAGAATCCAGGTGCCTGGGCAGTTCAGTGGGGGGTTTTGTGGGTCTCAGATTTAGTTGCCTACATCTCATGAAAGTCCTTTACATACTTAGATGCTTTCACAGATCTAAGCTTTAATTTTATATGCTGAATTTCCCCCATCTATAAAATAGAGCTCATAATAATACCTCTTGTCTCCCATTCTTTGTCCTTTGCAAATTCTTTAGGGCAGGTACTTTTTCCTTGTTATGTTTGTTCAGCCCCTAGCACTGGAGGTCTAATCTCAGTCCCTGCACATGACAAATCTAGTGTCATAGAATTATAGAAAAGTAGGGCTGGAAGGGACTTCAGGAGGTCATCTAGCCCAAATCCCTGCTCAAACCAGGTTCATGCCCATCTAAACCATCATAGACAAATGTTGGTCTAACCTATTTTTAAAACTGCACAAACAACCCTCTCACAAAACTCCAAGCCACAATGCCCCCAAACTCCAAGAACATTCAAACCTGCCACAGGTACAGCAGAGGGACAAAGACGCTATCAGTGTCCTGCAACTGCACGGACAGGAAATAAGTTTGTTAAAATACATCTGAACAACCTGAGGAAGAGCACCATGCAGAGCAAAGCAACTCCCGCCCCCGAGTCTCTGCCAGTCTGGTGATAGATTAAAATTTCTTTTTGATCCCAAATGCAACAGTCAGTCTGACCCTGGGGAGGAGCAATGCTCCTCAGGCACCTGGGTTTTTCTAGTCCCAGGCACACTCTCCAGCCCTGGCTTCAGCTAACAACTAATGTTTCAGAGGAGGAAAAATAAAAGGGGGGGGGGGAGGGACAACAACCCTGACCCCCTGTAGCCTTCCCAGCCTCATGTGGCAAACAGCAAAACCCAGGCGCATGGGAAGAACCAAACACCCTCCACTCTGCACTGCAAATGGGGCCCTTCAGAGCTAATTCCAGGTATTTCTACTCTTAGATCATCCCTGAGAAATGCTTAGCCTACCTCTTCTTAAACCCATCTAATGATTTCACAACTTCTCCAGGCATTTTATTCAACTCCCAGTTTTATTCTCACTGGCAAATAATCTCTTTTCTTTTAAAACATGTGCGTTGTACACATCATGGCTGTTGTGTTAACCTATGTTCTCACTACTTCTCTAGTATCAAAGTATTCCTGGCATGTGATCTGAAAGACTCTGGGGGCATCTACACATGCCCCTACAGTGCTGTTGTTACTGTGCCAGCGCTTAGTACTTTCTTTTGCACTGAGCATGGTTATTTTTAGCCTTTCCAAGCTATAATGTTGCTACAACGATGTAGCATCTTGTGTAGATGCACCCTCTGGATACAAAAACTCCATGTAAAATTACTTGAGGAGACAAGGTCTGAATAGCATCATAACTCATTGTAAGGGATTAGTGTTCTGTTTAAAGTCAGTGCAGCTTTTTGGTGAAGGATGGCTGAGTTTACCATTTGGATAAATGTAATTACTTTCACATAGTAACAGCATGGTAACATGCTCTAAAAGTGTGAGAGAATGGGCAGTGAAGGGCAGAGGGCTCAGCCCATCTCAGACAGCATTTGGATGCTTACACCATTATTAAGGATTGTCCTGTGCAGAGTATGAATGAGCAGATTCTTGCTATGAGGTGCACTGAGATTCTTGAAGCAGGACCCAGTTTTCCCCAACACATTTTCTGACCCTGAGGTGGTGATCATGTCACAGTCCATCACAAGACTCCAGGTCACTTTTATTCACAAATACATACAGCAGATACTGTATAAAGGGTTACTTCTTAGGCATTTTCACCATGGCAGGAGTTCTCCCAGCAGGAGAGTTTCATGTGATCCAGAAACAACTTTGGGGGGTTATTTAGCTGTTGTTCTTTTCCCTCCCTCAGCCTTTCTGTGACTGATGTTGCTTGAGGCTTAATTTTTTTCTCTCTGCTTTGTTTGTTCAGAAATTATTTTTACAGCAAAAGCCGTATGTTCTCTGTTATTTAGAAGACAGCTAGCCAAACCAAGCTAAGCCAATTGCCAAATGCCCTGGAGTATAGTTCTGTGAGGTGCTGTGTCTGCTGGGCCTTTGTAAATGGTTTCCATATTTATGGTCTCTGCACCTCCACCTCCTGTCTTAAGGCCATTCGGGGGAGTTGGCTTAATAATTTCCAGATGGTTCCCTGAAAAGGACATAACAGAGCATTTTTGACTACTCTAGGAATAAATCAAGTCCCAGAGCCTTCTTATCAGTGCAATGTCATGCATGCTGTTACTGATACAAAACAAATTGCTTTACCACTGCGCCAGATAAACTGTGGGCAGTGATGTGACCCTGATATGCCCTTCCATAGTGCATGTTTGAAATCTCTTTTGAGTCTTGTGCATATATAGCTTCATCTGGCTGCTGAGGAAAAGGCAGCCTTGTGTCTTAAAACCCCAAGTACTCTAAGATTAAGCTCCTTTCTGTGTTTGTATTTTTGGTAAAGATTTGGTGAAAACAGACCAGAGAAGGAAATACATCAGTCATGTGATCTTGCTGAACTTCAGAAATAATAACTACTTCTAGCTTTCTAGCAGGGTCCCAAACTTCTGTGCAAAATATGACTACGCTGCAGGGTATTTGGGTAGTATAAAACCCCAGGCACAGTAAGAGTTCCATTAAAACCAGTGTGATTCCACATAGGAACAGAAGTCCATGTTAGAGGATTACCATGGATGATCAGGTTTTCCCTGTGCAGGGGTTGTATGACATGGCTGCTTCTGGCCAGGAATATACCAGTTGTTTAAAAATGCATATATAGTTGTGGCATTCTTGGGATTCATGAATTTACATGTGTCTTCAGGATGACTCCCAATGATGCTTGAACAAATTCAGTTGTGTTTTTTTTCTTTTGAGGCTTTTTACTTTTCCTTTCACCTCCATCACCTACAAAAAGATTGACTTTTATTAGTAGATGTTTAGGATTGGGAATCCAGAAAAGAGGACAATGCTGGTAGGGAAATACAGATCCCCAAGCGAGGAACTAACAACAGAGGGATGGGGGGTGAGGAGGGAAATGCAACTAGGTTACAGGAGATACGATGCTGGCCAACTAAGCCCGGGGGTGGGGAGAAGGGGGTGAGGTTCACGACGCTGAGAGAGAAAGGAGATAGATACACACAAACCTGTTACAGTGGTCCGCAGTGGTGGAGGAAGTGGCTCGAAGAAAGTGGCTCAGTCTATGTAGAGTCTCATCTTTGGGCGGAGCAGGGTTGTCCTTTGCTGAAGAATCCTCTTGGAAGTGAAGGTCCATCTGGTGCAGAGGGGGGGTGGTGTCAGGCGGTCCCCCTTGAGCCTGGTCCAGCGGCGGTTCATCTGGTGGGGTTGGAGTACTGGTGGTGGCCCGTGATGTACTCCATGTAGATGTCATGAGACCAACAGATGGCGTCGGACACCATGAGGCAGTGCATCAGCTTGGCGTAGTGGTAGGAGATGCGGCAGGCATGCAGGATGCTCTCATTGCTGGGGTCCCAGGCTCCGAGTGTTCCCATGATGAGCGTGTTGACCATCACGTTGTAGCCGCAGCCCCTCAGGATGTTGGCCAGCGGGGTGTACTTCTCCTGCTTGCAAGCCCGGCCGTCAGTGAAGGCTTGGAGCTGGTTCTCAAAGGGGATGGTGATGTCCATGATCACAACCTTCTTGGCCTTCTCATTGGCGATGATGATGTCGGGTTGCATATGGCTCTCACAGTTTGGGATGGTGCAGTTCACGGAGACCTCCCCCGCTGTGGCCAAGATGGCTCTCACCAGGCGGTCCTGGACAGTGCTGTGGCGGAGCAGCCAGCACATGGGGGAGGGTGTCTGCCATGTAGCCGTACCATTGGCACCTCTTGTCCCGGTGGCCAAAACAGACAGCCCTGTTCAGAGGCAGGTGTGGTGGAGGAAGCGCCAGTCCGCGAAGCGCGTGAAGCTCCCGCTGGGCATGAAGTGGTTGCTGGAATCCCACTTTGAGGTGATGTCGAAGACCTTGCCCTGGTCAGGTTTGGCCCTCAGGTTGCTGGCGTACTTCTTTCGGACAGAGTCCTTCAGGAACTTCTCCAAGAAGGTCCTCGTGCGGGGCATCACGGTGACGCGGTTGGTGTGTGGGGCTGGTTGCAGGGAGAATCCCAGCTCCTGGTGCTCCTTGGTCCAGGTCCAGGTGCAGCTAATGCATTTCCCAAGGCAGCAAGTGGCGTTGTGGGCTCAGCTCCACAGCAAGGCTATATGGAGCTAGGTACAAAGCAGCTGTTTGCAAAGGCATGACCCTCATTCTTGGCATTACGTGCAATTAGAATGCTTGGAATTAACATAGAAGCTACAGAAAGCAGGCGTGTATCAGATTAATTTCTATTCTTTGGTAAATTTTCTGAAATTCAAACTGGAGAGAAAGGGAGCGCTTTTATTTGTTTGGTGAGAGGCCTTAGCAATCAATATCCATTAAGGATAAATGAAATTTTAACTCTAATTCAGTATTTCTGATTCAGAAATCTCCACAGCTTGGATCCATCTCTATAATGGATTTCTAGGTGTTTTTCCTTGTGAGTAAAATATTAAAATAAAAAATTAGTTTAGTAAGTTTTTATGCTAGAACTGCCTCAGAAGTGAGGTAATGGCAGAACTAGGAAAAAAGCTCAGTAGCCCTTATTCCAAGCCCCTTGTCAAACCAGTAAAGAAAACTTCACCAGTACCATCACTTAATCCAAGGTGTTTCTAATAGGCCAGTTACCAGTGTCCACATACCAACATTATTGTACATACTGCACTGTAGAACTACCCTGGATTATTTTATTTTTATTAGAAGGGACTTTGTGTGTGTGCATATTGAACATCAGCTGTCAGTTATGGCAAGAGCAATTGTGAGCCTTCACTTTTCTCTTTTAATTGCGGGTGGCTTGTTTTTAACAAAACAGTTTGCCATTAACACAAATATGTCACCCATGTTATTCTGTGAGTCAGTCAAATATTTGCTTCTATTTATTTTAATCACTGCTGGCTTCTCTTTCTTTCTGCAATTTCATTAATGTTGGATTAAAGATCAAATTAATACCAACTGTTAAATGTCCAGTTGGTAGTGCAGTATGTGTTTTATATTAGTAACTGTTGGCCTTTAGTTAGACGTTATCATCTATGCAAAATACAAAATAAATGACATTTAGATTTTTTGAAAAATATGCCATGTTGTTTATAGCATGTAAATGCTTTACCTGTCAAATGTAGACCCATTAATTAAAGTGCAGTGCACCGGAAATGATTAATGGTTTCTTAGCCTTACTCATTATGTGCTTTTTTGGCTATTTCAGGGGATTATGCATCTGTGAGGGAAAATGGATGAATTTTATTTCCTAATTCTTTTAATCCTCCTATGTTGAAATTTATCCTACAGTGGCTAAAGCAATTTATTAATGGTGGAATGCCACCATTATTGAATGCATGCTTCTCACATTGTAAACCATGGTACCATAGAGGAAAGTGGTGAATGTGTACAATTCAAATATTATAAAAGCCTAACTCTGTCTGTCTGTCCATCCATAATGCTTTATTCGCGCTCTGATTGGCTGACAGAAAGAGCCAATCAGAGTGCTCCAAGTGTGGGGGAGTGCCATCATGATTCCGAAGCCGTGCTGAGGACCGGAGAGAGGGTGCAAGAGGCAGAACAGAGGCAGCATGAGGCATTAGGTGGTGGCACTCCATCCCAACCCCTCCTCCTCCCCCGACCTCTGGCATTCTTGAGGGGCAATTGGATGTTATATATATATAAACATCCATCCTATGTTTTGGAGAATTCCACTCCATTGTTCATCTTGAGAAAGAGTCAAAGCCCAGATCCAAGAAAGTCCATAAGAACCTACAGGGCAATTAAGGTGGGATTTAGACATTCATGTCCAAGTAAGCGATCCACAGAAACTCCATCTCACTGCTCCCTGAAGGGCCATCCAGTCCTAGTTTTTTTCAAGTAACATTACTTAGGCACTTAAGATTCTCTAGCATGTGTGCCCAGGGTTTCTGCAATGTTGGTACTATCTCATGCCTAAAGCCAGTTGTCATAAATTATGTGCTCCCCCACTCCTGAGCCTATTCCCAGTTCAGTAGGCATGCTCAGAACATGTCTAACCTGCCATTTCCAGCCAGCATGGAGTTCAGCACAAAGTACAGCTTAGTAGATGTTTTCACTCAGATGGTGCTGTTGCCCATCTTTTAGATATAATAAACAAAAGGGTAAAACACTTGCCTCTAACCTCCTAGTACAGTTCTCAAGCCTTCACTATTGCTGTTGTGAGTCCTGATCATAGGTGTCTAACTCTTCCCAGTCACTGTATATAGAATCTAGGTGTGCCTGTTGACCTGCAGGACGTGTGCTCCAACATGCTGTAATTACAATACATTGGAGCAGGCTTGTATTCAAATATTCAGTGTCACCATGCTTCAAATGGCAGTGGGGTGCTTTAACTGAAGCTTATTGAGTGAACTTTAGTTAAAGCACCCCGGGTGCCATTTTGAAGTATAAATGCTGAATACATGAGATATTGCAGGAGCTTTAATTAGAACAGCTCTCTGAAAGCCATGTTAATTAAAGCACCCCCCCTCCCCCAATCTCTGGAGCATGTGTAAAGGCACCCTAGATACTTGAAGTAGATGCGTGAATTCAACTTCCAGGTCTGGGCTCCTATATGTTACTCTGTTTATGGATTGGGCATAAATTCATTTGCCTTCCCTGAAAATTTAACTATAGCAAAACATGGCCTTGAAGAGGCACAATACTAAATCTAACATTGCATTCATCATAGACAGGGACAAGGCATGTTTAACATCATGTCAGCTTGTTGTGGTTAATGCATGGTTCCAGTATGGTTTTCCCATGGCCAGTAGTCCTTGACTGTGCTGACTGTATCATGTTTTACATCAAGTAAATCATTCTGACTCCTCTATTTTAACTTAATTTTTTAGTGAAGATAAGTCCCACGATATGTTTACTTGATATATTTCTAAGCAAGAAATGTTGAAGAAGAGACCTAAGAAGAGAGATCATCCCAGTCAGCTCAAATTATTTAGATAACTGTCTTATCCCTTCACATATTAAGCTAACAAGCTGTGATGTTGTGCTGGAAGACTAATGGGACTTTTTTTTATGCTACAGGAATCTCTAATGTTCTGTTCTGAGCTGTCATGGAAGATCAATTGGAAACTCAAGATTTAATGACATTTTTGCAATTGAGATATACACAGTAATGGTTGCTGTTTTCTGAAAATACACAGAATTCCCTCCCTGCCTTTTGAGTTCTGAAATCGATACCTATTGTAGACATAATGTAATGACCTGGTTAAGTCAAATGGCATTATCAATTGCAAATGAAAAATTCTAATAAGGAACAGTTAAAAACTATGCTACTGTAATTTGACCTAAATAGAAACTACAGGACATGGAGCAGGGAGGCTCCCCTACTGATAAGCCCTATGAGAGGAACTGTGAGGCAGTGCCATAGCAGTAAAGTTTGGCACTCGGGCTACAGCCCACAACGACAGTCCACCCTTACCCACACACAGATCTAGGGGGTACATGCAGTGTTCCCTCTGAGGTGTGCGTGTGTGCGGCCATGCACCTGCCCGGAGAGGAGCCGGGTGCAGAGTGCGGCGAAGGCATGGGACACTTACCAAAGGTAAGCTCCTAAATCCTCATTCAGGGCAGGCAGCGGCTGCTCCCCAAGGTGAGGAGAGGAGAGGCGAGGTGAGGCTGGGAGCCAGGCAGGCTCCGCTGGCTCTGGGGAACTGCTCCACTCCCTCGCATCACCTTGGGAAACAAGGAGGCACATGGCATCAGGGCTGCAGTTTCCCGGAGCCAGCGGAGCCTCACTGGGGCAGGCAGCAGCTCCTCCCTGAGGTGAGGCAAGGCAGGGCTGGGGGCTGGTGTGGGCTCTGCCAGCTCTGGGGAACCGCTCCACTCGCCAGCCCTGATGCCATGTGCCTCCTTGCTCCCCGAGGCGATGTGGGGGAGTGGAGCAGTTCCCCAGAGCTGGCAGAGTCCACAGGGTCCCCAGCCCCCATTTTTGCCTTGTTTCACCTCGGGGAGGAGCCACTGCCTGCTCCACGTGAGGCTCTGTCGCTCCGGGGAACTGCTCCATGTTGTGTACAAGCAACAACACTATTTATGCCAGCAGCCGAAAGGGGGAGGTGGGACTGAAGTGGCATGCTCACAGACCGAAGCAGCGCTCCCATGGACTGAAGCGGCGCACTCGTGGACCACTACTCCTTAGACAGAACATTGGGTACATGCTAGGGCTGTGCGAAGCTTCAGTCCCTGGTTCGATCTGGTGGAAATTCAGCCTGATATGGTGACTGAATCTCCTAATCTGAATCAAATCAGGAGACCCTTAAATCTCTCCAAATCAAATTGGAACCCTCCAAATTGATTTAGAGAGATTTCTCAAGATTTGGTGATTCAGACATAGACACAGCTTTAAATGTTTTTTCTACATACCTCAAGGCACCAGGTGGCTCATCAATGCTGCAATGGTGGGACAGATGGAGTGTCCCACCAAAGTGCAGGGGGCTTCCCAGTGCACTGAACAGCAGACCCAGAAGTGGACCAGATGCACTTCTGGTCCACTTCTGGGTCTGCCGGGGTGCGTGCGGGGCGCCCCCTGCACCCCATGGCTCGGCAACTGGTACCACCTGGGTCTGGGGGGCCACCCGGGGTCCACCCGTGGCTGATCACTGAGCTGGGAGTCCATGGGGGTGGCAGCACACTCTCCAGCAGACCCAGAAGTGGACTGGAAGTACTTCTGGTCCGCTTCTGGGTTCACCGCCTACCATGTGGGGGGGCCCCTGGCGCTCCTGTGCGACAATAAATATTGCATATTTATAAGCAGCGTAGACAGTTCCTGGCATACTCTACTGAACAGAGTTTACAGGGAGAAATCTGAGTAGTAAATAATTATCCTTTTTACTCAGTGTGTAGATCAAGAGCTTTGATCATGCATGCATGAAATTATTTTGAGATAGACTTAAAGGCAATCTGTAAAAGACTTTTTTAAATAGGTTTTGTCCTTTCTCTCCTTTGCCCCGCTACTTCCTTGGGTTTACAAAGAATCCTGGCAAACTTCCCTTTCTCACCCTGCTTAAAAAGTTTATTTTGCTTGTTTTTGCTTTAGAAATATCAAGGAATAGCAAACATGATCTGGTTTTTGCTTTGATGGAAGACCTCTGAGTGGCAAGCCATCTGAAATTATTGGAAGCTTTTGTATGTTTGTTGACAGGGAGTTGTGCTAACAAAGGTATTCTTTCAACTATATATTTCTTAAAAATCAGAGTGAAATAGCTGTTAACAAAAATGAAGACAGTAAGTTTAAACAGTTAGATTCAAAATCATGTTCCTTCTAAACTGATGAGAGCTTTCAGTCTCTTATCTATTGGAATAGTATTTTCACTAGTTCTCCATTTGCCATAAACTCTTCCAGAACAGACAAGACAGGAATTTCTAAGCTGAAAATGAAGCAATAAAAAATTCCTAAAAAACAAATGTACTTCTTTTTTCCCCCTCTTTCTGACTATGGACAGACATAATTTAGAACCAGTTTAGTAGAAGAACCAGGATACTTTTTAGGATTGAGATTCCCAACCTTCCTGTGAAGATAAGAGATTGTGAACTAGCCCAGGGTACATATAGCTATATCAACCACATGTACAGACCATTGAGGTACTGCACCTCTTTGCTGTGGTTTCATTTTAAAGGACACCTTTTTTCTGGTCACCTCAGTGGAGTGGAGAAGCAGGCTTCTTTTTAAGTAAAACCTGCAGCGAACAGCTGAGCATCTTGTCTTTAACTCAGCAACTCACTGCAAATTAAGCAAGTTGCAAACCACCCTGATACAAATGGTCTGGATCTCGATACAGATAAACTATATCAGTATATGGTGTTTCAGTAAAATAATTATGTCTATTTCTATACTGGTATAAGTGAAACTGAAGCTATTGTAAATATAGCTATGCTTCACTTACAATTAAAGTGACAGCGATTTAGATCCTTTATACCATAGGAACAGAGAGATGTAATGTTTAAATCAGAACAGCTGATGTAAGATCGTGAGTGGCAAGTGTCCTGCTCCTTTTTCAGAAGGTTCAGATACAGCTGTCCTCAGCTTCTGTCCCTTTTACATAACCAACCTTTTTTAAGGAGGCAAAAAAAATGTGAAAATCCCACTTTCTTTCCTTTTCCATCTCACTTTTAAGGATCTGAGAAACAGAGAGAACCAAGAGGCCAAGAGAAATAGGTTTTGAACTCCAGACCCTCCAAATTTCCACACTGGCCATAGATCCTATAATCAAGACAGAGACGACTTGGCTGCAAGGCAGTATGTAGACATCCCAATAACAACAGATTCTCAGCAACCCTGAGCCCCTTGTGTGGGCGCTTTGCATTGAACAGCCTCAAGAGGCTGTGAAGAGCTCTCGGTGCAAAGTGTGGGTTGGACTACATGGGCATGTGTAAACAAAATGATAGTTCCCGTTTATGCTGATGCAACTGCAGATGTGTTTACATGACCTGGGATTTCCCACCACTCTAAAGTCCATTTAGCGCCTTAAATTGACACTACTCAGAGATGTGTTAATTTGCACCACTCTCCGCTTATGCCGCTTCAACTGTGGATTTGTTTGTGCAAACAGCCAGAAACTCCAAAGACTTCTAATTAATCCCCTTCGCCACAAGGGGGTGCTGTGTTCCGGCCTTTAGCTAGTAGGTGCTGCTGTGTGCTCTTTTTTATCCTCCTCACTCCTCACCCCTCCCTCCTCCCTCACAGCACGCAGTAGAGTGGCCATAGGTTCAGGTCGGGATGGGTCTGCTCAGAATAATTTATTATTATTTTAGAATGGGGAAGGCCAATAATCCTTTAATTTTCTACCCCCTCTTAATTCTTCCATCCCCCCACTGCCACCTATAGTGTATGTCCTTCTGCCCCCACCCATGTACCCTCCTGTCCTTGTGCCCCCCTCACACCTCATCATGTGCCGCCACTGCAGTGGACATAGCTCCCGACCACAGCTGCAGCATCACCGTAATGGTAAGTTTTTTGCAAGCAGTTTGAAACTTTGGAGTAAGCAGTTACATGACTTCCTTCAATACTGCAAACCTTCTGAACTTCATCACGTTCCATTTCAGAACCACGACCAAAAGTCCAGGGGCAGGACGCTGCCTGCCAGACCTGATGCCCAGGATATGCAGTGTTCCAGGTGATATTTCGGTAATATGTACCATTGACCATTGTGTGTGTGGGGGGGAGAAATCCATTTTTTTGACTGTGCTCCAAACCCCACTCCTCTTCGTCTTCTTCCTTTCTCCCCCTCCTTGCAGAAAACTTTCATGGGTGGAACTTGGAACTCGCTGGGGCCCAGGCCTGAGGGCTCTTCACCCCACTCGCCTACCTCTGCCTTACACTTCTCCACTGCACCCTTGTAACTCGGAAATCATTGCTGGCCATGAAGGAAGCTACAGTTCTGAGCTATGATAACTGCAGTGGCAGAAGCTGAGGCTTGAGTTGATTTTCTGAATTGTGGAGGCTTTCTTCTTGTTTGCTGGCCAAGACCCCTGGGGTCCAGGTAGTAAGCTCTTCATTCCACTCACCCACCTCTGCCTTACACTTCTCCTTTGCACCCTTGTAACTTTGGAATCATTGCTGGCCAAAAAGGAAGCTGAGCTTTCTTCACTGACTTTGGCCTGAGCACCAGCTCAAGTTGCACAAATTCTGCAGGCCCATTTCATAATCTTCTTGCCCTCCTCCTGGTTACTGGCCATGTCCCAGCAAATTCGGACTGGGGTACATGTCTTTTGACACCCACCCACCACTCTGTCGCCTTGTGGTTTTTGTCTCCTTGAGTTTCTTCTCTGACTTGCAGAAGGAAGGCAGATTTTAAATAAATAAGGGTAACAAAAAGTAATTTAAATAACAAAACATAGTTTAAATAAATAAGGATAGCAGCAAGTAGAAAGTCCCCCCACTCCACCTGAGGGGGCCTCTCCCTCCCTCCCTAAGCTTTGTGGCCAGCAAAGATTCCAAAGTTACAATGTAACAGAGATTAGCATGGCCCGCCTCAGCCAACCAGGTGAGTTGGGCCAGCCAGTCATACATCTCCACCTGAGGGGGGCCCCTTTGGGACCATGCCTGGGTCCCTCCAGCCTTGATCCATCTGTCTCCCTGCTGGGACATGGTCAGTAACCAGGAAGGGGTGCAGGATGCCTGCCTGCCTGCCTGCCTCCCTCTCCCCACCCCCACCCACTCAACCAGGTTCTGGTGGAGAACATTGTAATGCATTGCTAAAGTTTTTATAGAGTTGCTAAAGGCCCTGGGAGGTCCATGCTCGCTACTGGGGGTGGGTGGGTTTGTTTAGTCTTCTTTCTTGCAAGAAATGCTGGCCATATGCTTGCAAGAAATGCTAGCACTGCTCAAGCATTTGACCTCCCTCCATCTGATCCACCCTGCAACTTTCCAGTAATGCCATGTCTCCATCAAAGTTGTGCGGTCATCATCTCTCTTAAAAGCACCCCCCCATGCCCCATTGGACACGCATGCCATATAGACCAAAAATAAAACACTGCTGGGACACAGCCAGTAACTAGGAAGGGCCAGTAACCAGTTTGGCTGCCTGCCTGCCTTCTTCTCTCTTGGCATGCACCCATACATCCATATCATATCAAGGGATTACTCAAGGGAGCCTGGGAGCATATTGTGAATTGGTGTTTTATCCTATTGTATTGTGTTTCCTGGCAATGGCTGTACTGTAAAAAAAAGGTATTCACCAGTTGACTAACAATGGCATTGTTGGGTAAAACAAAAATGTGTATACTGTTTTAGCTTTATTGTGATTTCTCAATTGAATTGGTTGCAATTTCATAAATTTCATAGACATTAGGGCTGGAAGGGACCTCAGAAGATCATCGAGTCCAGCCCCCCGCCCAAAGGGCAGGAAGTCAGCCAGGGTCATAGGATCCCAGCAAGATAAACATCCAATTTACTCTTGAAGTTGTTCAATGTAGGTGCTTCAACCACCTCTGATGGCAGGCTGTTCCAGACCTTGGGGGCTCAGACAGCAAAGAAATTCTTCCTTATGTCCAGCCTGAAACAGTCTTGCAGGAGTTTATGACTCTTCGACCTTGTCATCCCTTGGGGTGCTCTGGTGAACAAATGTTCCCCCAGATACTGGTGGATAAACTTATAGGTGGCCATCAGATAGGCCCTGAGCCTGCACTTTTCCAGGCTAAAGAGTGACCTAAGTGAGTCTCCCCCTCCCACCCCGGGCCCCACTTTTCTCCAGCTGTGCTGGGGGTTGGCAGGGGGCTCCGTGGCTGCTGGGAGGTCTCTGGGGGTCTTCGGGGGAGTAGGGGCACAGTGGGCTCCCGCCTCTCCCGTCTCTCGCCGCTCCGGAGCCTAACTGCGAATTTCAATTTATTGTGAAAAAATAGAGATGAGGAACAAGAAATTCAGATTTGTACTTGCTCCTGCTTGATTTCAGGGCATGGACCTGGCAGCGGGGGAGTGGTTTGCAGCCATCCAAGGGCGGGAGTGCAGCAGCTTCCCAGGCTGGACACAAAGCTGGTCAGGGCCTGCATTTCAGGCACCCCCCTGGCCTCCCCTCCAGGCACCTCAGTAATATGTCTGGGGATAGCCATCTGCTGCATAACACTTCTGGCCTCTCTATAGGGAACAGAGTGCTTTTTGAAACCCTGGCCTTGGCTGATTAGTAGCTCCCTGCTTAGCTGAGACCCATCTGATGAGGAGATGCCAATACCTAGAGTAGGAGAAGAAGGTATTACCGATTTCTTAAATTTGGATGAAAAAAGTTGTCCCACAATAATGCTTTCTTTGAATACACTTGATTCTGCAGAGAGCTAGAAGTAGCTGAAGAGATTACCCTGGGTTGCCTTGGGAATGTTGCTCCTTGTTTCCCTCTCACCTTCTCCCTGTCCTTTGAGAAGGCTGAGAGGAGAGATATGGCAAGGGAGGGCAAAGCAATCATGAACAAAATCTGATGAGCTGTCTCCAAGGGGTGAGTGGGTTGAAGCCAGCTGGGGAGTGGGGGTCCTGCAAACCCGGCTCCGGAAGGTGCTACATGTAGGATTTTGTAAAGAAAACATTGCATTGAAAAGAAAGCATTGAAAAGAAAATCATTTTTGCATTGCACCTCCCATAGCAGTACATCCTGCAAAGAAAAATCTCAGAAAAAAGAAGCAGCTGTTTTGGAGCTGCAGCAGCAGGTGTTTAATCAGGTGAATAATATCAAATGGATCTGCAGAACTTGTCCAACTCTTACCTTACTTGAGCTGATGCTCAGGCCAAAGCCTATGAAGAAAGCCTCCACAATTCAAGTAGTACACAGAAGACAAGCCTCAGCAGTACTTGTGGTCAGCAACCAGAAGGAGGGTGAGAATTATACAAAATGGACCTGTAAAACTTGCACAACAATTCAAGTAGACAGAAGAGAAGCCCTAGCAGTACTAGTGGCCATAAATGATTCAAATAGTAAAGTGTGTAAAGGTAATTCATAATAATCCACAATTCTTAATAATGTTTGTATTTATTTTAGTATGCATTCATTACGGATTTCTTTACGTGCTTATTTACAGTAACAGTTGCTTGATAGTAAGCTAGTGAGGGGACTGTCGCTCAATGAACATGAGTCCCCTCAATGATACACTTTATACTGCATAGTGTACTATTGAAAATAGCCTCAGCTGCATTTGTGGCCTGGCTAGCAACCAAGGAAGAGGGTGAGAAGAAAGCCTTGCCCTCCTCCTGGTGCAGAATCAGGCTCAGAATTCGGTACTTTTCCACAAGCCAGAAGGCCCAGAGACAGGAATAGAGGGACCTAGGGAGGAGCTTGAACCAGGAGGTGGGCATTCCCCCCTCCATGGGGAAAGAGGCAGGGAGGGTACCTGCCTTATGCTCACTATCTCCTTTCGCATCATAAGGAATCAAACTGTAATTATAAGTCTATATGACATAAGTCTATATCATATATTGGCTATATATATACGGTGGAGGCCCGGGATGTGTGTGATGTGTGCCCAGGATGTGTGGTATGTGTGCTGCAAGAGGCAACTGGGGGGGTGATAAGGCAGATCTACCTGCTTTGAAATGCTTTGATAAGGAATGGAATCATTACAATTATTATTGAACATTAATAAATCATCCTTAATATTACTATCTACAAACTCTTATTAATATCTTACTATTGGAATTAATAGGGTAAATGACTCCTATTATTTGTATTACTTGTTATTATATTATAAATCTACATAAGTCAGGATGAAAGTCAACTATAATTATAATGCATAATAGTTCAGTTGTTGAGAGAATCCTGAGTGTTGTCATCCTCTTCATCTTCTCTTTCTTCCATTCTCTTTCTGCCTTTTGTCACACCAACAGGGATTGATCAGTCTGTGGCTAGCAGTGGAAGGGGATCTAAAAACAAGAGGGAGGGAGGATAGAAAGAGCATCAGAATTTGTATTGGTGCCTCGTGTGCACCTTGTGTACCTTCCTTCATGCCCATAAAACTCCACCAACTCTGTTTACAATACATTTGAACTAAACAAGGCATCTCCCCAAACCAGAGATGACCCTATCAGGGTGCAGGGCAGTGGCGTACTGACAGCGGTGGGCTGGGTGGCCACCCCAGGCACAGACATGAAGGGGGCACTATTGGTAGGCGCAAAGGGGACACCACCACTCTGCGCTGCTCACCCTGCTTTCCCCCTGCCACCAAAACTACTGCAGAAAGTGGCTTGTTCAGGGCACATGGGAGTGAGGGTGGTGGCAACCTGGGCTTATCCCCTGGGCCCCGAAGACCCACGGTACACCACTGGTGCAGGGCCTTGGGCAAATTAACACCCCTCATGCAGAGCTGATCCTGTATGCCATGGCAGTGGCATCAGGGAAGGGGAGTTGGTGAGTGTCTGGATGTGACGCCAGTGGTGGCACTGAAGAGTTGCCCCATCCGCTCCATATGTCTCTGTGGGGCCCCCAGAGCTGTGTGCCTGGGGCAGTCGCTTGTATTCATGCCCCCCTAGGGACAATCCTGCCACCCTCAGGGCACAGATAAATGTCAGGTGCCTCTTGTGCACCTTGTGTACCTAAGGTGGCGTGTAGCACATTGCCATGTCCTCTTTCGAGTCACACCTTGCAGAGGTGCGGACATCAAATAGCACTCAAAGCTTCATTGCACCCCACTTGATCAACCTGCAGTCTTCTTGAACCCTGGATTTGCATTGCTGTGCCCCCTAGGGGAAAATCTCGTGACTGGGATGAGGCCTTCTCTGCCCCCACTGTGCTGTCATCCCTCACCTGCCTCAAACCTCCCTTGTCAATACAGTGAATGCACATCCCAACCTCTGCTCCACCAATTTATAGTCCTTCAGTGGGGCAACCTCCCCCACACCCCAGCAGCCTCATTTTGGTGTGGAAAAAAACCAGACACTCTGGCACTGGCTGGAAAAAAGCGCAAAAAGAAGATGGAAATGTTTGCAAAGTCCATGGGCTTGTGTGCAAGCAATGCAAGTCTTAAACCCCATGCCGCCACCCCACCCACAGCTTCACTTTGGTGTTCCAAAACAAGGGAGATGGTGCCTGGCACCTGGCTGGAAAGTGCAGTTTCAAAGTTTCTGCCTAGGGAAAATACAAGGAAAGGTTGTGAAGGGTGGGGAGTGACACAACATTTCCCTTCTCCCAACTAAGGGAGGTAAAATTAAGGTATAACCTCAAAAGTGACTTTGCAGTAGGTGCTACCTTTGCAAAATGCTGGTGTGCAGGCCAGCACTTGTGTGTTGCAATCCACCCAGGCAGTCCCCCTGTTTACCTCTGGAGCCCCCCTGTCTACCTGTGCAAGTGAGATTGCCGACCCCTCCCCCCAGCACCATACAGCAAGCGGCAGGAAAAATGAACAAAGAGAAATAAACCTGAACAGTGAACGAAATCCACCTTCGCAACCAAGCAGTGTAAGGGTGGATATGGAGGCAGTCACAGGAAGTCAGGAAACCATGAGGTTTTATTGTTTGTAACACATTATTATAGTTACTTGTGCTCCTTTGCCTTCACCCTACCATGATCCTGAACTGCCCATCTCCCTGAAACTCAGTGGCGCCCTCCTGGCTCTGTTAGCAGTCATACAGCCCTTCTATGACCCCACCAAGTTAGGGGAAACAGGCTCAGCTGTAATTCTCCTCTCATCTTGCACAGAGGCAAGACGAACAGACCGACTTTTCCCTTTTGGGCATTGTACCCATTTGTTTAGGCACTTCTGTAGATGCTGAAAGACATCACTGAAAGTGTCCTGTGACCTTTGTAATTCAACACAGGATCATTGACTACGTCTTTCAAATTCCGCATGGTGTCTTACATTTCCTTAAGGATGGCATCCTTCTTATGCAGTGACTCATGAAGTTCATCCTGCCAGGCATTTGCATGCTCTGCCCTGGCTACTGAGGACTCTGCCAAAACCTTGAGCAAGGTTTCGTGGGACTGTCTCTGCTTGCTGTGAAAATCTCTGTAGCGCTCTGCTGTAGTGCAAGCAGGGTGCCGTTCCCAGTGGCTAAGGGTCATGGTGAAGAAACAAAGAAAAAAGCAATGGTTCCCTTCCCCTCAAGAGGATGAAAGTACACACCCCCACCAGGCAGTGCACAAAATGCCGGCAGGCACAGACACAGATCCCACAACAGTGGGGCACCACTTGTACTGCCCAAAACTTACAAGAACTCACTTTGGAAACAGGTTCACAGCTGCTACTGCCTGTGCTAGCTGAAAAAAAAATTAAAGCAAATAATTAGTTTGCTATTACATTACAAGCTATTTAACCTGTTATGCACCACCACCGAAATAACATAGCAACCCACCTACAACAACACATGAATTTCTCTCCCTTCCCCCCCAGATTCTTAAACCCAACCAGCACAAACCCTGGCATTGCCTGGCAGTGACAAGCGGTACATTACGAGAGACTTACCAGGTCTAGTATGTTCTTGGGTCTCAGTAACAGTAGGTGATGTATTAGCTATATGGGTTTCTTCCTGAAACTCCACCTCCTCTGCTTCATTATCTGTGCTAGTCCATGGAATGGAAGGGCCAAGTGGCACTAAGTGTATGGTGACTGATGGTTCTTCCTCTCACTCATAGTCAGCAGGGAGCAGTCTCTGTACAGCTGAGACATGCTTGTGGTTTCACACTCAGGAGGGGCTGCTGCCACCTCATCCTCCTCTTCCTCCTCCTGGCCAGCCCTGGTGCTGAAAGTCTGCATACCTGAGTTGTTGCCCGGGTCATCCTTGGAGAGAATGATGGACAGCTTGTCATAGAAGGGGGCAATTGTGCGACCTGCCCCAGAATGAGAGTTCACATCTTTGGCTCTGAAAAATTCTGATCTCAGGGACTTGATCTTGCACCAGACCTGGGTCCAGTCATAATTGTGCCCTCGTGTCTGCATGTCTTTTTATTCCTCCTACTTTCCAGTGTGTTTATGATCCTTTGCTTTAACCAAATGTTGATTAAGTCCACCAGTTCTTCCCAGGTCTAGTTGGGTCCACGGGTGTTGGAGGTATCAGCCTCCTGGGTTGTTGGCTCCATACTGCTGGCCTTGGCTTTCTGAGACATGGCAAAGCAGTTTGTAGTCAACAGCATAAATGATTTGTGAAAGGGGGCTGGCAATTTTTTGGGGGGGGCGTGGCTTTATACTCAGGCTGTGTTTCCATGAGGGTTTGGGAAAATTCCAAGGACTGTGAAGTCATTACCCGTAAGTGTCAAAACACCCAAAGGTGATGAAGCATCCAGTTTAACAACAAAAAAGACCTGGTGATGGGGTAAGTAAGGCCATTGTACTTCGGGATGGTTGCTCAGTGGCCCAGATTGTTGCAAAAATCAATACCTACCTGCCTGCTTGTGAAAAATTATTTTATTACAGAAACACAGCCTGTTCTCCCTAAAGTAGCAAACGTTTTGAGTAGCCTACATTACCAGGAGAGGAGTAGGTAAAACATTTTTTGTTTGCAAGCTTGATTACATCAGAATACCAGTAGCTGGTAAGCTCAGGATGAAAGGATAAAGGATGTGCAAAAGCCCCAATGCCACAGGGTTTTCACAAACAGGAAAGGATATACCTCCATGATCTTGCAAGTCATGGTGGACCACTGGGTCTGGTTCAAGAATATTTATACCAGGTGTGCCAGCAGCGTGCATGATGCGTGCATGTTCAGAAACTCCCCTCTGCCTGGTCTCATGGAGAAAGGACACTACACATGAAGGAGACACTGATCTGTGGTATCCCCATTCCCCTGGTTATATTAATGGATGCTGCCTACCCCCTAAAACCCTGGCTCATGAAGACCTATGGAGGGAATGCTATTGACCCACAGAAGCTGGTTTTTAACTACCGCCCGAGCAGTTGCACAATGGCCATGGAATGTACATTTGGCTAATTGAAAAGATGATGGAGGATGCTTACATGCTGGCTTGAGATGGAGCAAGAAAATATCACAGCCTTTGTAGTGGCAGCCTGCATGCTATACAATATCTGTGAGAGCCACGGAGAGGTTTTCAAGGAGTTGTGAGAAGAAGCACGACAGGCAGTGGCCAGACAACAGAGACTTGTGTGGTCAGCAGCATTAGCACAGGGACCAAGGAGATATCCTCAAGGAGAAGCTGGTCAGGCAGCCCTTGTTCATGATTGTCTGGCAGGAGATATTGTTGACAACAACACCTAGGAGTGTGTTGTTCTTTTTCTTGGTTATGTTAAAATAAATTCATTTACACTTTAAATCTGTGTCTGTCTGCAGGTGTATGCAGTGCTGTGGCTGGCAAGGGCAGAGAGGAGGATGGTCAGGGGAAGGAAATCTGGACTGGGCTAGGGGTTTGCTGCTTCCAGACTGTGTGTGGTTTGGGAATGGGAGCATTATGCACTGTCACCCACATCTGAATGAGCCCCACCCCACGTGGGTGAGAAGGTTAACTATTATAGCTCTTGGCGAGCTAAGCAGGTTGGCAACCAAGCTGAGCAGCAACCCACATTTTCAAGAACATTACAAAAACATTTATAAAACAAGTCACAACACACCTCCAAAAGTCGTATGTGGCACTACACAAACAGATTGACGTTGTACCTGGGCAGGGAATGGGAGGTTTTCAGTGGGAGCCCCCGTTGGAAACTGGATGAAGTTCAATGAGCTCAGGAATGCTGGGAAATGTAGTCCAAAAAAAGAGGGGGAAAAAGAGCTTGCCACCACCACCAACATTGACAACAATGACCAATCAACTGGGTGGCAACAAACACCCACCTACCTGTTACTCTAAACCCTGAACATTTTATAATATCATATCAGTTATAGTAAATAAAAGGAAAAAACCATATATTTGTAACATGGTGGGATGGGAAGGAAAAGGAAGCGGAGGGAAGGATTCACATGGTTTGTGACTGGGATGGGGTCTTTGGGATCATGTACTGATGGAGAGAGACCAGACTGACCAAGCATAGGTGAGTGCAAGTGACAAGGATTTTGGGGTGACCATAGCTGTGCCCAGGGGAGACTCCCAGTGAGAGTCCTGGGGTAGGGATTGGGGAGGTTGGGTGGTTTACATGCACCTTCTGGTGTAATACATTAGGAAAGACATTACAGGGGGTAAATTGGTATTTGACTCCCCCTACTGAAATCTGCAGGGAATGACACACCAGGCTTTCATAGATTCATAGATGTAGGGTCGGAAGGGACCTAAGTAGATCTTCAAGTCCGAACCCCAGCCCTGGGCAGAAGAGAATACTGGGCTCATATGATCCAAACTAGATAACTGTCAAGCCTCTCTTAAAGACCCCCAAGGTAGGAGCCAGCACCACTTCCCTTGGAAGTTGGTTCCAGATCCTAGCTGCCCTGACTTGTTCTAAAGCGCCGTTCGGCTTACCTTGTTCTAAAGTACTGTTCATGAAAAAACAAATGCCATATCATGCAAACACAAATGACTGCACAAGAAAAAAGCCGCATTAAACTTTTCAGGTGCTCTACGTTAATGCCTGGGTTGTCTACACATGCCCCATAAGGCTAACCTAAGAGTGGAACCAGCAGTGGCCCAATCAGGAAACACAGTCCATTGCTCAGATGATGGAGCACTGTGCAAGTCTGCTGTTAATGTGTATTTTTGTGTTTGTATTTCTTGTTGAGATTACTAAAGAATCATATATGGAGCTAAATTTGTGTGTTAAAATAGATTGTGCACCCAATAATAATAGTCTATGGCCTTCTAACATTAATTTACAGATGTTACATTTTTATTTCTTGTAAATGATGCAATGGTTAGCTGTCACTTAGTATTAGCTGGTTTTGTTTTAGATGGAAGGTTCTTTGTTTTTCTTTGGAATGTAGTGTAAATCAGGATTGCATTTTAGTAAGGACTAGAAAGGGTATATTAAATAGCCATATGGAGCTAGTTCAGTCAGGAATCCCAATGTTATAAAATGTGTGTGATATTTTGGGAGAGAGGGACTTTTCCTAAAGCACTAATTCTCAATCAGGGTGCCATGGCACCCTCGGGCACCTTGAGATCCTTTCAAGGGTGCTGCAGGGCATCATGCAATGTTAGCACTGTTAGCTGTGCAAACATGATTCATAAAATAAACCCTGAGATTTCACATAGGAATTCATAGTGTTAAAACTATTGCGATCTGCTGTGGCTGTTCTGAGTTCTTTTCAACAGAAGAATTTCTCTTTAATTTTTTTATAGTAAAAAAGGAGTGAAAACTAAAAGCTGGCATTTTTAAAAGGGTGTCTTGGTTTTAAAACTGTTGGCATTTTTACACATGCATGGGTGGCAGTGCTGGGCACTTTTCAAAGTGCCACACACACAGTTGTATAAGTGGAAAAATGTGTGTCAGTGCTGAGAAAATGGTGGCAGGGTGCTTTTGAACTAAAATACCTTGGAGGTGCTTTAGTTCAAAAGCGCACCACTGCCATTTCGTGTGCTGATGCGCATTTCATCACTTATACAGCTGCAAGCAATGCAGTGTCGTTCACCTCAGCTCATGTGCAAAGCAGACTCGATTAATTGAGTCTACTCTGAAGTGGCGGATTTCTGGCATGTTGCTGGAAAAAAATTGTGTATAAATCTCCATTGTCCTAGAGACAACATTTATGTTCAGATATGTAAGTTTGCAAGATAGTTAGAATGCAACCCACTGCTTTATGGAAGGTAACGTACACAAAACACATGCTATTGTGGCTGTATTTTTATCAGGAATTAGTTTGGTCAATACAGCAGAATTAAAACTAGAGGCCCCACTAAACTTAGGATATACAAGAAGTTACAGTCATAGCTTCAGGGAAAGAGCTCTGAAATAGGCATGCACTCTTTGAGGAAAGTTTAAAAGAACTGTGTTATATGCAATTTACTTATGTTTACATGAGTTGGTTTCTTGAGGATGCTAAGAATGTAAACATCAGTGCTCATTGTGCTTACCAGTAAGAGCTGATTATAACCATCTGCCATAAAATAGAATCAGAAAGGAGCTGACCCTTGTGGCTTTAGATATCTGCTTGCCTGACCTCAGTTTACAAAAATGTACAAGCATTGGAAGTGTTGTTATGTTGTTGCTTCCTGTTTGAATTCCCAATATCAATGACCTTCCATCATACAGAGCAATATAAATGCAGATCTTTCTGCCCAAAAGAGTACATGTTAAACCTATACAATTGCGTCTGTTTTCTTTCACAAGATTACTCACTCTTTGGAGGGATGTTTTGTGTTAGGAATTTTCACCCCCCTGCTTTCAAGATAATGATGTCAATGATACTACCAATGTGCTTTTGATGAGCTGGAAGTCATGAGCTGATTGACTTTGGCATGACTGAGACCCTATCAATTACCCTAAGGCTTTACAACATTGCAGGCCATTACCCAGACCATGTTATTTTGTGGCAGGATTAGGGCATAGTTTAATAGTAGTACTAATAAAATGACAACTGAACAAAGGCAAGCAGAGTGGCACTCTACAGTGAAGTTTGTGGATTCCCAACCAGAGACATTCAAGACCTGCTTTTCATAGGGGCAACAACAACTCAAAAGGCAACCAGGCTACTATATTTAGAGGCAGTGGTGTAGTGAGCTCAGTGATCACCTGGGGCAGAGGAGAGGCTGGTGGTGAGGATATGCAGACCACAGTAGATGAGGAAGGGGAAGCACCATTCTGCTTACCTCACCTACCCCCCCACACTGATACAATGTTTAACATGACACTGCACTGCCATGATCCTGCGGTCAGGCAGAGGCAGTGCAGGGTTTCCTGCACTGTTGAAAAGGCTTGAGGGGCAACGAGGAGAGAAAAGGACCATCATTCTCCTCCCCTCCCCCCTGTTCCCCAGATATTTCATAGATTTCATAGACATTAGAGCAGGAAGGGACCTCGGGAGATCATCGAGTCCAGCCCCCTGCCCCAGGGGCATGAAGTCAGCTGGGGTCACAGGATCCCAGCAAGATAAACATCCAATTTTCTCTTGAAGGCAGTTAGAGTAGGTGCTTGAACCACCTCTGATGGCAGGCTATTCCAGACCTTGAGGGCTCAGACAGTAAATAAATTTTTCCTTATGTCCAGCCTGAAACAGTCTTGCAGGAGTTTATAACCATTCGACCTTGTCATCCCTTGGAGGGGGGCTCTGGTGAACAATCATTACCCCAGATCCTGGTGAACACCCCTGATAAACTTATAGGTAGCCATCAGATCACCCTGAGCCTGCGTTTTTCCAGGCTGAAGAGTCCCTTAGCTCTCAGCCTGTTGTCTTAAGGTCTGTTTTCTGTTCATGTTATGAATGCCAGTGGCTGTGGTGGGCATGGCGAGCTCCAGCAGGCAGTGGCAGCACTGGTGGCAGTGGAAGCATGGCGGTGGTAAGTGTAGAGCTCCCACAGGCAACTGCAGCACTGTTGGTTGAGTGGGTGGGTGAGTGCCGACTGGTAGTTGGTGACTGCCCGCAGACACTGCCAGCAGTGTCAGAGGCACCTTTTCATAAAGGGTGCACCGCCATGCTCAGGGGGAGCACATGCACCTGTGTGTACCCCGCACATGTTGCCAATGGTTCATGTTGCCTAGCTTCTGTGGTGGGGATCATGGCACCCCCTTATAGTGGGGCAGGCACTCCCCTTGCCACCTGTTGTTAGTACTGTTGAGAGGTCATTTGTAATTTGAGAGATGTAGATAGCTGCATTAGTCTGAAGTTGGGCAGAAGTCAGGGTGGCACTTTAGGCTATTGATAGACATTATGTTTTTCTAGGTTTAATCCAGACTCTCTTCTCTTTGGCAGTCCCTCACAGTCAAGGCTGATTGTCATATTTGTGTGTCTGAAGATGTCTGATGAGGCCTATCCGGGATCAGCTCAGATATGTGTTTCTGTGTGGGGTGGGTGGTGCTGGATTACAGCCATCACTATATACACATGGACATCTATAGTCAAATTAAAATTGGCTTCAATCTGAACTGACTAATCCTCATTGAATGAGGATTAACATTAATGCAGACTAGGGCAGTCTGAACTAGGCAATTTAAACTGTGTTAATTAACATGTGTATATGGCATCGTTTTTAGGAAAAACATTCCTTAGGAACTCAGCAGACAAGCATTGCAAATATCAATCCCTACAAGGCAAATTCAGTTGGGTTTTTGCAACACAACAGAGGCTATCAGGCACAAAGTAACACTTTTATGAAGTCAGATGTGCCAACAACACCTCACCATGATGAAATATCAGTATCCTGACTAAACCCCCAGCTGTGCCCAAACACATGAGCTACTGCTCTGTGAAGGAAGGGACAAACCTCCTCTCCCCCCCACCATTGATCAAGATGGTCATTAACAATCAGGTTAATTGCACCCATTAAGGTTTCCTGAACAGCACTTTAGATAACTGTCAGTTGGTTTGCAACAATGTAGCAGCACTTAAACAGGCTTATTATCACCTCCTAATTACTTCCAACTGCAAGTGCTAAATACATAAACCCTCACACAGAGGCTCTGAATTAAGTTTGTTAAGGGGTTGATGGTCATCATTTATTAAACCTTAATTCGCCTTGAAATTTGTTTTGAACTGTGTGATGTGAATCAGTTAACACAGTTTAGAAAATGGTGAGCACTTCTACAAATAGCCTTAGAGACTAACTCATTTAGAAAGGCTTTCCTATGTGATAGCCTAACTTGTCATCAGATGCTTCATCATAACATCTGACCAAGTAGGCTGTTGGCTACAAAAGTTTATGCTTTTCTAAACAAGGTAGTCTCTAAGGGGATTTTTACATGTGCTCCAAGGGTGGAAGTGGTGGCACTTTAATTAGAGCAGTTCCAAGAGCTGCTACAATTAAAGTGCTGTTGCATGTCATGTATCAGCATCCCTGTGCTTAAAAATGGCAGTGGGGGTGCTTAAAGCTCTAGTGTCCCTGCTTCTATTTTTAAGTTCAGGGACACTGATACATGAGATGCAGGAGGCTGCTGGAGCACAGCAACAGCCACACTCCAGCAAACTCTGCTAACTGAGTCTGCTCCAACGTGCTGGAATTCCAGCGCATCGAAAAAGCCTCCACGCTTGTGTACAGGCACCCTAAAGTGCAGTGAAGCTTTGTCTGTTTCCCCCCACTACTTCCTGCCTTCAGGTTCTTGAATGCAGAAAGCATGTTCAATTCAAACCCTTGAAGAACACATCAGAGACAAATGCTGGAAGAATGTATTTGTTGGTTTTTGTCAGTGTATAGATGGGTAAAAAACAACTAGTTAATTAATAAGTCTTTGAATGGCGTTTTCACATGAACTCTTCTTTATCATTAGAAAGGGGATTAAATAAAAAAACAACCCTGCTGAATCTAGGATTGTGAAATCTTATTCTCATTGATTTCAGTTTTGTCAGGGAATTATCTTAAAGCTGGTGCTGCCATTACAGGGAGTTGAAACAGTCTGACTCAGACAGGCCTCCAGCACGTGCCCTCTGAGCGACCTGCCAGCTGTCAATCGTAAGTGACCTACTTTCTGGTGCTGCGCAGGCTCAGTCAGAACTCCTGTGAGGTAAGCAGTCTGGAACCTTCTCCCTTGGCGGTTCCCTGATTGGCTCAAGGAGAACTATAAAGGGCCGGGGGGCCCTCGGTGGGTGTGGGTGTTTTTGGAGTTGGTGGGTTGTTCTGGAGTGTGAGCGTTATAGGAGTTGGAGGTATTGTTAGTGTGAGGATTGTGAAGGAGAGCTACTTGATCTTCCAACAGGGCTGCTCTGAGCAGGGACTGTGGGAGAGTGAGGTCGGGATTTAATACCCCGGCTCTTCTCATAGCTTCGTGCTGCGATAAACCCCTCCGATTTCCTTCACCTCGTGTTGATACCTTCGGTTATTGAATTGTTTCGGCCTTGACTTGGACCTTGATTCTGATCATCCCTTTGGCACTCTGACTTCGACATTGTTCTACTTACCTGGCTTTCAACAGACCTCGGCTTCGTCTTCTTCATCTTCCTTGATTGCGGACTGTCCTTTGGACTGGCGTCACACTCTCGACTTTGACATCGCTTTGTCTCGTTGCGTTACAGTTCCTGTGTTGTTATTTGTTCACCCCTATATAAGCTGTCGACCAGCTCTGGGACTTATCTGACAGGCTTGCCCTGTCGGTGAACCTCGTGAGCCAACAGTCTCCTTTGTTGTTTGTTCAATACGTTCTTAACTGTAACTGAAGAAATCACCTGGGCCTCCGCTGCCAAGCGTGAGTAAAATAAATCATCTTTGTTTTCAACTCATATGTGTGTCCCATACAGCTCGTACTCCACTGCCCAAGACTCCCGCCTGTTCCGTGTCCAATCCACCACCACCCGGGCGTCCTACCGTGACACTGTGAGCTTGGCTCCCCAGCTCCGGGACAAGTTTCAAAATGCTACCGGCTTTGGGGGAGACAAGATTTCAACAGGAATCTGAGCCAAGGTTTGCATTTAGTATTATTATGCTTCTCAACAACATAGTACACTCCTCAACTTCAGGGTGCCTGGAATCTAGATCTGATTTTTGTAGCTTGCATCCATCCCAGTCAATAGTGTATCTTGGGAGTAATTAACTATCTTGAACAGAACTCATGCCACCTTTAGGCATAACAAGGTAATGAAATATAACCAAACATGCTCAGTAGAAAGTTGTGAGAACCTGTTCTTAGGCAACTTATCCTCCTATCTCCAATAGCCAGATTTGACTTATCTCCAAATCATGAGGATTAAGATCCCTTCTTAAACTGTCTCTTATTTTTATTTATTTTTTATTTTTTTGTGTACAGAGAAATATTTGGCTTCAATGAAACCTCCTGGCAGTGGATTCACCAGTGGTTCTCAGCCTTTGGTACCTTACAAACCACCTGCCGATCGACACAGCAAAAGTGAAACTGGAAGCCCCACCATGGCACTTCCAGTTTTGCCGCCGTGAGCTGAGTCCCACTTTTTCCTCACAAACCACGGCCCGGGTCAAAGCAGCCTGCGTAGGGCCCCCCTCCTTGTCCTCCAGCACACTGACACTGTGGAGTGAAAGCCCTGGTGCAGCAGATGTGGTGGGAGGGGCAGTGGCAGGAACTTCCAGCTCAAACAGGCAAAGATGCCTCCAACCTGCTAGGCAGGGGGCGCAAAATCAAAATGCAGCATCCACATACCCCCTGCCCATGTCACGGGACCAGTGATGGGAGCAGTAGTGAGAGCCACTGAACAAGCTGCCACATGAACAGCTCCTGGGCTAGTGGCGCGCAGTGGCACGAGCTGCCCCACCCCCTCCCTGGCCAGGGCTGCACTCCAGGCGGTAAGCCTCAGCTGGCAGGCTGTGATCCATGGGATGGGTGGAGCCAGGGCTGCACTCTGGGTGGCTAGCCACAGTCCAGAGCGCAGCCCTGGCTCCACCTGCCCCATGCAATGCAGCCCGGCAGCAGGGGCTTACCACCTGGAGCACAGCCCTGGCCTGGGAGGGGGTGGTGCAGCTTGTGCCTCTATGCACTGCCAATCTGGGAACTGCTGATGTGGTGGCCTGTTTGGCAGCTCTCACTGCTGCTCCTGCCACCAGTTCAGGAGGACATGTGGTGGGGGCATGTGCCCCAGGATCTGTGCGGGGGGCAGGGGTGGGGCTGTGCCAGGCAAAAGGCAGAAGGCACCGGGAGTGGAGGCTATGCCATCCTGCTGTTCAGCCAGCCAATGTGAGACCAGCGTGAGACATAGTCACTGCACTGCCTCTGGACAAGTGGTGTGCAGCAGTGGGGGTCTGCCCAGCCTTCTCTCATCTCATGGATGAGCAGTGGCTTTGCCCCAGCTGGGCAAGTGACAGCTGGGCATGGTGGGCATCATGTACTGCCTGAAAACTTCCTGCAGCCCTCCATAGCCCCCACTCCATTGCTTGCCCTGCCCCAATCCAGAGGCACATGCTTTCCCCCACATACCCCGCTGCCGCTTGCCTAGCCAGAGCAAAGCCACTGCTCATCCAGAGGCAGCACAGTGGCTCAGTCTTGTGCTAGCCCTGCACTGGCTGGGTGAGCAGCAGCAGGGCATGGGGGGGGGGGTATGTACCACCTGAAAACTCACTACAGCCCACCCTGCCCTGATCTGGAGTCACAACCCCCTATCCCCTGCCCCTACATGGGCTGCCACCACTCACACAGCTGGGGCAAAGCCTCTCCTTGTCTGGAGGCAGCACCAGGGGTCAGTCTTGTGCCAAACCCGCACTGGCTGGGCAAGGGGCAGAAGGCATAGCCCCCATTCCCAGCGCCTTCTGCCTTTCACCCAGTGCAGCCCTGGCTCTGCCTGCCCTGCGCAGATCCTGGGGAACAACCCCACACTCTATGCCCTCCCGGACCAGTGGCAGAAGCAGGAGTGAGAGCTGCCAGGCAAGCTGTCACACAACCAGCTCCCAGACTGGTAGTGTGAGCCTCCCCACCCCCTCCCTGGGCAGCACTTGCCCCAGCTCAGCTCCTAGTCCCAGCCCCAATCCTTCCCTCCCTGAGGGGACATTGATCTGCTCTCCCCACACCCCTTGTCTCCCCCCTTCACCCACCACAACAGACTAACCAGTTGGAGACAGCCGTGTCCAGTGTCAAGGACTGCTGCTTGTTTAGTCTATGACTAAATCTCTGAAGAGGCGCCGAATCTTCGGATCCGATTCAGCTGAATTGAATCAGGACAGTGATTCGAATCAATGAATCAAATCACTCTCCCTCCAAATTAGCCAAATCCGAGTTGAATACCTGCTGCTTTGCACAGGTCTAATGGGCAGGGAACTCATGCTTGGAACACTTAAGCAGTCCCTGCTTGAACTGCTGCTGCCGCCACCATGTGCTCTGCCCTTCCTGGCTGTTGCTCTTAAAGCTGCAGCATCAGGGGACTGTTTAGCAGGTCCTGGTATGGATGTGCTACTGGGGCATGGACTCTGCAAGTGGGGGGAGATTCTTGTGCTTCTAACTTGGCACCTGGCGTGAATCCCCCTCTCACCCACCCCGAGTTATGGTACTGCTTGGAAATCACTTATCATTGAAAAGAACTATGAAGCACCCTCCTGTTAATACATGACCATGCCAACAATTGACTATTTACATCTCTTCTTAACTTGTTATGTCTTAGCAGGCATCTGATTCTTGACAATACTTTACTTCTAACAGTACATTTTTTATTTCATTAGGAAATTCTTGTGAGGACCATGTCAAAGATCTTTGGAAATCTAACTGTTGTGAAGCCAACTGCTGTTATTTACTTTGTAATCATCAGTGCATTAAAGAACAGTTCATTCTCCTTCAAATGTCAGGTGTTTTGCGAAAAAAAGCTGAAATGCCAACTATTAGATTTGAAAGAAATGTCTCCTTTGATTCAGAACAGTTGTTTTTTTCCACTTAACCAGCCACTTGATAATTTTGTCTCCTCAGATTTTGCACTTTAAGCTTTTCCTATTTTGGGCTGATAGCATCTGGAATATGGAAATCATCATATGCAATGAGACTAAAACAGGAGTGTCCAATCCCCAACCTGTGGGCCAGATCCAACCCCTGGTGCCTTGTCACCTGGCCTCTGAGCCTCCCCATAGATCTGAGAGGAGCCCTGCATGTTATAGTGGGAGAGCAGGGCGATATGGGGCCGGATCCAAGCTGGTGGACAGGATGGGGCCCCAGCTCCTGATCTCGTCTGGGTGGAGGCAGCATGGAGGTGGAGGTAGCACATTGCCTCAGCGCCCAATCTTGGTATGCAGTGGATGGGTAGGGCCTGACCCAGCCCATGAACTGGACTAAAAGATCAATGTACTTTTCACATATGGATGAGCAAAGAGAGGATGTGTGACACTGCCCAGCCAGAATGGTAAGGAGGATAAGGTATTATTGGATCAGACCCAGCATACACTTCCCTGTTATAGTTGCTTGTTTGCTGCATGCACCAGCTAATCATAAGCTCCGTCCATAACTTTCTCAGGCACCCTTTCTAGTGTAGTAAGTAGGGAATGTGCTGAGGAAGTAGTATGGAGTCCTGTATAGGATTCTGTTTTGTTTTTGCAAAAAATAATTCAGATACTGGAATAAATTCAGCGGCGGGGGGGGCAGTACACAGCTGAAGAATATTAATCATAATCAGGGATCTGGGTTTTCTGTTTTCCATGGAAAAATGGAAAAAATGTGGATTTTCCTTTTAACAATGAAAAACATGGATTTTTCATTTTAACAGAGAAACATGAAGATTTTCTACTTTTGCAAAGAGCTCTCTGCAGGCTGGCAGAGTTACGCCCGCAAGGAGCTGGGGGCAGTGGGAGAAGGGTGGTCAGGTAGGGGGTGCCATGTGCATATGTGTGCACTCACACACACACACATGGGCACCAGGCATCCTGGAGAACAGCTCTGACAGGTAAGCCTGGCGGAGAAGGAGGGAGGATTGAGGCCCACATAGCATAGGTAGAAGGAGAAAAAATAATTTGGGGGGGCTGAGCACGTGCATATGCTCTGCCCCCTCCCCCTTCCCAGTAGGTAAGTGCAGCATGCAGCAGCCGCCACCTCTGCCCTGTGCACAGATCAGGGTGCATGCACCCCCTGGGCCTTCCCCAGGGTACATAAAGTGGCAGGAGCCCCCCCTGTGCCCCTGGACAAGGCACCTGGGCTACAATTGTCCCACCACCCAGCCTAGTCAGGGACCCATTCACCCCAGCCCCTGCCCCACCTGTGCCCTGCTCCCTCCCTCACCACAGGGTCCTCAATCTGCACCCCCACATGCCCCTTCTCCCTAACAGAATAGACTGATGTTATTTGCCTGCTGTGCTGGGCAGCCAGTGATCCACACGCCGGGCTGAAATCCTGGCTGTGTGTGTGCTCCTCCCCACCCCTGCTGCAGCTACCCAGAGGTTATGGCCAGGCTGTCTTGCAGTCCTATCTGCTGCCCCACATTTGAGGGGGATAAGCCTCCTTAGCCCTGGCCTTCCACTGCCTATGCTCCATAGGGAGGGAGTGAGTTGGGCTGGGCCTGAGGATGGGGCTGCTGCCCAGCCCAGGCAATGTGTGTGGATTGGGGCCTAGGGCAGGGATCAGGACAGAGCCACAGGCAGCTCATCCAGGTGGTGGTGGAGGCAGGGACGGGGAGCAGAACTGGCTTCCTGCTGCTGCACGCACTCCTGGGGAGGGCAGGGGGGACACATGCCCCCCAGATCTGTGCATGAGGCAGGGACAAGGGCAGGCTACCCAATGCTGGCTTGGGTTCCCTGCGTTGCTACCCTCCTTCTGGGGCCTCCGCAACCCAGCAGGTGGGACTTGGCATAACAGGGCAGAGAGGGGCCAGGTGGAGAAGCTCCTTGCTGCTGCAAGCCCCATGCTGCCCTGTCTAAGTGCCTGTTCCCACCTGGCAGCACAGGGATGGCGGTGTAGGGTTGTGCCCCTTACTGCTGCCAGGCAGACAGGGGGCAACTCGCCATGGCAGTGTGGCACTCCCTGTGGTGGAAGTGAGCTTCCCTGCCCAGTGCCACTGTGCCCTGCCATGTCAGGGTCTACCTGCTGGCCTACAGAGGCCCCAGGGGGAGGGAAGCAGGCTAGGGAGACCAAGCCCAAAGCAGGCAGCCTGCAGCTACACCCCCTGACAGTCTGCATGCTGGTCATGCCTCCTGCAGGGAGGATCTGGGCTCCACACTATGCTTTGCCAGAGAAGCTGCTTTCTGTGGGTGGCAGCCAGGGCTTGGGTGCTGCTGGGGGTGGCGGGGAGCAGGGGGCTCCAGATCCCTGGCCCTATAGCCCTGGAAGTTCAGGGTCTCCTTTGGCAGTGCTGGGGGGTAGTGGACTGTGGTTGCGGAGTGATGAGCACTAGCAGGGGTAGGAGGGCTGTGGGTAGCGAGTGAGGGGCACCAGCAGGGCTGTGGGGCTGTGGCTTGGGAGTGAGGGGCCTGGACCTGCATCCTGGTGAGCAAAGGGGGCATGGGAAGCTCTGATTTTTCCATGATAAAAAGCCCAAAATCCAAGTACCAAAACCAAAGCACCAAAGCTTGTGGGTACTTAGAATTTACTGTATAGTAGCTGAGGTGCTGGCAGGCTTCCAATTGCTTTAAAATGGTAAATATATCAATGAAAAATTGTGTTAATTTAATATCTGTATATATAATGACATTTCATTTTAATCAGAGATGTTGGGTTTTTTAATCTGAGAATTTGCAATTTTTTTTTATTAGAGAAAACCAGGATTCCTGGTCATAATACAGCTCTGAGTCATTTGCATTAGACTGTAGTGTCTAAATGCCTCTTTTCCTTCTTACATTCTTAACAATTTGATTTGGACAAACTTCAGAAACTCCATCCCCCGTGGGCCAATGCTTTGAACAGAATGTTACAGGGGTTGGCATGTAGAAATTCATCCCTGGGTGTTGTTTTAGGGGGAAAGCACACAAATGACAAGTGCCACTGCTGCTGGCCTGGCCACTGACCCAGGTGCTGGTACCTCCTAGTAACTCCTCTGGTTTTGAAATGTAATTGAATGGTACCTTCTTGGAAGGTTAGAAGCATTCAGCTAATGTGAGGGTAGTCCCATTTCTATAAGCCCTGCAAATGAGGAAATGTTGGAGGACAGGGCACAGCAAGACAGGCCCCACAGATAAGGGTTGGATAGGTCTGATGGTTTTGATAGATATTTGTGTTTTTTTGGATGTGCACTGGAACTGTCAAAGATTTTTCATTTGCAGAAGTAGTTGTGTTACTACTATACATTATGGACCTTTTGTCTCCTCACAGTGGCCTTCCATTGTTTTGATTGTGGTGTAGTATTAAAATTGGTCTTCTGTTTTTTTATCTATATGTTCAACAGCCTAATATAATATGTAACCCTGTGCCATTTTCAGGCCATAAGCAAAGCTCCATGCAGGGCTGGCAAGGGACAGACCCTGGGGACAGTGGGGGGAGGGCAGTACAGTCACATCCATTTGATTTCTGGTCCACCCAGAGTTTAAAATCAGCTGCTGACTATGGCAGAAGCATCCAACTGACTCCTAAACTCCTCCTTCAGGGTGTTAATGAGCCTCTCTTCTTTTTAATGGCATTGATGTTCCACTAATCAAGCTATCCTTTGAAAGCCAAAAAGTACCAGTTGGCACTTTCTGAAATGGTATATTTGGGACGTTGTGTGGGCGGAGGTTATATTGCTCCCTTATGGGACAAGATTGAGGCCATTAGAGACTGGCCACCTCCACAAACCAAGGAGCAAGTCAGAGCTGTCCTTGATCTGGTTGGATATCACAGGCAGTTTGTCCCTGGATTTGGAACAACAGCAGCTCCCTTGCATGAGCTGACCAAGAAGGGCATCCCTGATCCAGTGGCCTGGAAGCAGGGGTGCCAGGAAGCATTTGACACCCTAAAGGCTGACCTGATCAAACAACCAATTCTGAAGGCACCAGTCCATGATAAACCCTTCTATGTAGCCACTAATGCCTTCGACTCAGGACTAGGAGCTGTACTCTTACAAGAGCCCCAAGAGACACGGCACCCCATGGTTTACTTAAGCCGGAAGTTAATCCCTCAGGAGTGGAACCTGTCATCTATCGAGAAGGATGTTTGGCAATCTCCTGGGTGCTGAACAAGAAGATGAGGCCCTATTTGTGGGGGCAGCAGTTCACCATCCTATCGGAGCATGCCCCACTGCAATGGTTGCAGACAATGCAAAACATCAATG
The DNA here is from genome assembly GCF_052110815.1 of Crocodylus siamensis. Classification (NCBI taxonomy): domain Eukaryota; kingdom Metazoa; phylum Chordata; order Crocodylia; family Crocodylidae; genus Crocodylus; species Crocodylus siamensis. Next base: position 86,657,571 of record NC_143397.1, on the reverse strand, counting down.
TCAAACTTCAACAGTGGGCGTGGCAGCTTCAGGAGTTCAACTTCACTGTCAAACACATCAAGGGAAACCAGAATGTGATAGCAGATGCCCTGTCGTGAAAGGAGTCTGGGTAGTGGGTCAGATGGACTCAGGCCCACCTGAGAGAGCTCTGGTGTGGGAGCTGCCTAATGTGCTTTGAAGTTCTGTGTGTATTATTGTTATGTCCAGTCTTATGTGTTGTGTAATCACTCTTTAGGTGTGAAAGGTGACCCTTCCAGATGAAACATGCTTGTACCCATACCTCTGTAAAGCCATGTGTCCAAGTTTTTAAAGGAGGGGGGGGAAGTGTGGCAGAGGGCCACCTCTGTTCTCCCCAAAAAAACTCAGCTCTGTGAAAATTTGGTTAGGATGGGCCCAGCAGAGGATACACACCTTACGCTATCTCTTTAGGTAACCTTAGCTGGATACATTCCTGGGGGAAACCTGCTCCCTCTGTCTATGTGACTGGCATCACATACCTGGGTAATGGGCTTGGGGTTCCTGGTGGGCTAGAGATTGCCAGTCTGCCCAGCAACCAGTGATGCATTTCAAATTGGTTGGCTGATGGCCAGTAGGTGCTGGCCTCCATTGGACCAGGTAAATGAGGTTATAAGGGCTATGTAAGTTAAGGACTGCCCAGGAGGACGGGGCAGCAGCCATGAGGAAAACTCAGAGAGAAAGGAGCTAGACCATCTGAAACTTGGTCTCTCTCAAAACTCATGATCAAGAAACTGCCTGTCTCCAGAGGGAATCTCCACCTGCCTCTGGATGATATTTGTGAGTAAGCTACTTGAGATCTAACTAGATATATAGCTTGCAGTAACTCTGATGCATGATCAAAGGCTACTCCAGCCACCCTGTTTGGTTTATGGGATTTCTCTGATACTACACAACTCTGTACCCTATTCCAACCCTACTCCTTGTAACCAATAAAGTTCTTCTTTGTACCTAGGGTGGGAGACTTATGGGGAGTGGGTCTAGATTATGCCTTGTGATTTCCTTGGCTCGGCTGACTAAGGGAGACCACTACTTGTGCTTCCGACTGAAGAAAGCACTCCAAATTCTTGAAGTGAGTCAAGTACCCTCGAGGGCTACTATGCCTGTTTCCCAGGGGGTGCAGAGCCAGAATCAAGCCCATCCCTGGGTGGTGGCAGTTCTACCCCCAGGCTAGCAGGTATATTCCAGGAAGGGTGTTGGCCAGACGTGAGGTACCCCCAGGGAGGCACTCGGAGCCTGGAAGGTGATCGGGCACAGTGACGTGGGTGGCTCAATGCAGGAGCAGGTCCTACTGGCACGCCACAGCTTCACCCAGAGTAACAGAGCAGCTCCACTCCCTGGCCAGCTTTGATGCAGGGAGTACAGTTTTCCCTCACTTTATGAGGGTTCTGTATGTGTGCATTCGCTCTTATGCAATGACCCTTTTTATACCAAAAATTGTTATATGTAAGGTAAATTCTCTCTTATGTGATCAGTGTGGTGGAAGCCCACAGTCAGCTGCTTTGTGCGGTGCATTCTGGGAGTGACACACACTAGAATATAGTCTCCTGTGTGGATCTATGCTCCTCACTTGTCTGTGATGTGCTTCTGTAGTTGCCATCCCCATTAAGGCTTCTCGGTGTCCCACTAGTTTATCTTCTACCCCTCTTTGCAGTTCGTGATTACCAAAATTGTCTTGTAAAAGTGGTAGAAGTGAGTCTGGGGGTCAGTACAGTCATTTCATAGATTTCATAGACATTAGGGCTGGAAGGGACCTCGGGAGATCATTGAGTCCAGCCCCCTGCCCAAAGGGCAGGAAGTCAGCTGGGGTCATAGGATCCCAGCAAGATAAGCATCCAATTTACTCTTGAAGGTGTTCAATGTAGGTGCTTGAACCACTTCCACTGGCAGACTGTTCCAGACCTTGGGGGCTCGGACAGTAAAGAAATTCTTCCTTATGTTCAGCCTGAAACGGTCTTGCAGGGGTTTGTGACCGTTCGACCTCGTCATCCCTTGGGGCGCTCTGGTGAACAGATGTTCCCCCAGATCCTGGTGGTCACCCCTGATAAACTTATAGGTGGCCATCAGATCACCCCTGAGCCTGCGCTTTTCCAGGCTAAAGAGTCCCATGGCTCTCAGCCTGTCATCGTAAGATCTGTTTTCCTGACCTCTGATCATGCGCGTGGCTCTCCTCTGGACTCTCTCAAGCTTCTCCACATCCTTTTTGAATTGTGGAGCTCAAAACTGGACGCAGTACTCCAGCTGCGGCCTCACCAAAGCCGAGTACAAGGGGAGAATGATGTCCCGGGATTTGCTCGAGAAGCATCTATGGATGCACGCCAGCATTTTGGTCACTTTACTAGCCGCAGCATCGCATTGGAGGCTCATGTTCATCTTGTGGTCAACGATGACCCCCAAGTCTTTTTCTTCTGTAGCGCTAACCAACGTAGCACTGCCGAGCCTATAAGGGTGCTGCAGGTTTTTCCTCCCAAGGTGGAGAACCTTGCATTTTTCGGTGTTAAACACCATCAGGTTCTCGTCTGTCCATTTGCTGAGCCTGTCCCAGTCAGCCTGGATCACCCGCCTGTCTTCTGGTGTGGATGCTTTGCCCCAAAGTTTGGTGTCATCGGTGAACTTGGCCAGTCCACTCCTGACTCCAATGTCCACATCATTAATGAAGATATTGAACAGGATGGGTCCCAGGACAGAGGCTTGAGGGACCCCACTGGTCACAGGGCACCACGATGAGTGACTGCCATCAATCACAACCCTCTGGGTCCGACCACGAAGCCAATTTCCCAGCCAGTGGATCGTGGTGGAGCCAAAGCCACAACTGGGCAGTTTGGCCAAGAGGTGATCATGGGATACCAGATCAAAAGCTTTTTTGAAGTCAAGATATATGACATCAATCTCTTCTCCCTTGTCCAGGTGATAGGTCACCTGGTCATAGAAGGAAATGAGATTGGTCAAACAAGACCTACCCGCAACAAACCCATGCTGGCTGTCCCTTAGAATGTTAGCCTGGGCCAGTCCCTCAAGGATGGCCTCCTTAATAAACTTTTCTAAGATCTTCCCCAGGATAGAAGTCAGGCTAATGGGCCTGTAGTTAGCCAGATCCACTCTCCTCCCTTTCTTGAAGATCGGCACCACATTGGCCTTCTTCCAGTCTTTGGGCACTACACCAGAGCGCCAGGAGTTTTCAAAGATCCATGCCAGGGGCTGGGCTATGACGCTCGCCAGCTCCTTGAGTACCCTGGGGTGCAGGTTGTCAGGGCCGGCTGACTTGAAGGTATCCAGCTTCTCAAGGTGTTCCTTCACGAGGTCAGCATTGGTGGAGGGTAGGGGATCCCCCTCACCCAGATTTCCCTGTCCCATAGCAGGCATGGGCATCCCGTGTGACTGATGAAAGACTGACGCAAAGTACCTATTTAATAGGTTGGCTTTTTCCTGGGCGTCAGTTGTCAGTTGCCCCATCTGGTTTAGCAGGGGTCCAACATTGCCCTTGCTTTTCCTCCGGCTCCCACATATCTGAAAAAGGACTTTTTGTTGTCCTTGATGCCTGAAGCTAGTTGGAGTTCAGTTGCAGCCTTGGCTTTCCTGGTTTGCTCCCTGCAGGACCGGACCAGCGTGGAGTAATCCTCCTTGGAGGTGAATCCCGTCCTCCATCCTTTGTAGGCTTTCCTTTTTAGCCACAGTAGGTCCACTAGGTCTCTGGAGAGCCAGGGGGGCTGCTGTGCCTTCTTGCTGCCTTTCCTTCGTGTTGGAATAGATTTAGCTTGTGCACTGAGGATCGCTTCCTTGAGAAGCAACCACTCTTCTTGAACTCCCACCTCCCTGGGGTCATGGTCCCTGAGGACCTGACCGACTAGCCTCTTGAGCTTGTCAAAGTCAGCTTTTCTGAAGTCAAGGACTTCTGTGTTGCTGACTGATTTGCCACCTTTACGGCGGATGGTGAAGGTGATCAGCTCGTGATCGCTGTCACCCAACTTCCCATCAATCACTAGGTCGCCGATTAGGTCATCCCCCATAGCCAGTACCAGGTCAAGCAGCGCTTTGCCTCTCGTTGGCCCATAGACTTCTTGAGTCAGGTAGAGGTCATCCACGCACGAGAGAAAGCTTTTCGCCCACTCAGATTTAGCTGAGTGATCTTCCCACGAGATGTCTGGGTAATTGAAGTCACCCATGACAACCAAGGTCCTGGAGCAAGCGGCCTCAGTCAGTTCCCAGGCGAACTCCTGGTCAAGCTCGGGACTTTGAGTGGGAGGTCTGTAGTAGACTCCCACCGTTGTGTCCCCTGTGCCGAATTCCCCACGAATTTTTACCCAGAGGGTCTCTAGCTGTCCATGCCGGTCGCCAACATCAGCTTGCAGGGACAGGTAGCTTTCCTTCACATAGAAAGCTACACCCCCGCCTCTTTTGTCAACAGGATCCCTCCTGTACAGGGTATAGCCCTCTATACCCGTGGTCCAGTCATGGGTGGAGTCCCACCAGGTCTCCGTTATCCCAATGACATCATATTTCTTTGCACTGAGCAGGAGGACGAGCTCGTCCTGCTTGTTGCCCAGGCTCCTGGCATTAGTGTACAGGCAGGCAAGTGTGCCCTTGGGGGCTCTTGCCTTGCCCACAGATTGTGCCAGGGCTGGGGCAGGGGTGGGCTCCCTTAAGTGCCCCTTTAAGTGCCTTGGTCCGCTGGCTTTGCAAGGGCCGTTCAGCGGGCCAACAGGGGCAGTAGTCCCCCCATCCCCCAGCGGCCTTAGTTTAAAGCCCGGTGGAGCAGGTCAGCCAGCCTGGCTGAGAAGAGCCTCCTCCCCAGGGGAGAGAGGTGGAGGCCATCTCTTCCCGGCAGCGCGCTGCCTCTCTCTCCAAAGAGCGGGCTGTGGTCGTGGAAGCCAAAGCCTTCCCGATAACACCAGCGCCGCAGTCTTTGGTTCACCGCGTGGATCCTCCTCTCCCTCCTCAGTCCATAGCCTGAGACTGGGAGGATCAACGAAAACACCACCTGAGCTCCCAGACCCCTAAGTCCCACTCCCAACTCCATGTAGCGCCTCATGACCTGGCTGGGTCTTGGAATATATCCCTATTTGTTATATTGTAAAGTGGGTTCCCTTTCTGTGAATTCAAGTTATGTGCCCTTTTCCAGGAATGCACGTACAGCATAAAGTGAGGGAAACCTGTATCACAAGCTGCTGTCTTGCTAGTTGTGAATATTTTTGTGCCCCCTTCCCTAAAGGTCATGCCCAGGGATGCTGTCCCATTCACCCTCTCCTCAGTTATGTTACTGGCTTCTTCCTTCACACTGTCTGTGCCCAGCAAAAGTGTCACCCAGAATCCATGAAAAATACTCTTTGCTTTCAGTCCCTGTGCCTGGATTACAGCAGCCCAGGGTCGTACTTTCTGGAACACATGCAGTACAGTTTTTCAAAATTAAGCTTTACCATGTGTTTACAGAGCATGTGCAAACTGCAATTTTTCAAAAGCTATCATTCGGCCAGGTGTGGGCAAATGTTCATAGAGATGTCAAAAGTCACATCCTTGGCACAAAACCCCCCATGCTTTGTGTCACTTTTCTGAAGTATGAGAGCACACAATCTTCTAAAAGAAAAGTTTGCTAGAAATCATTTACGTAAGCAAAAAAAAATAGTTTTTACTGGCTTCAGTCTCAGAAATGGTTCAATTGTTCTGGCTGAAATGTTGCCAAACTCTGGCCCCCTCCTCGGCAACTAACCAAATGAACAGACAAAGTAAAACCCTAAAGGAGGCACACCTGGCTAAAAAATTCAAGCTCAGACTTCAACTCGGGCAAAATTTAGAAAGTGCTGGACAAATGTGATAATGGTCAGTGCTACCTCTACCTTGTAGGAGTCAGTAACAGGGAGAGTATTCTCTAATCTCATGCATTTGTAGTTCAGAGGTATGGTGTTAATTAGGGCTGTGCAAAACTTCAGGTGCTGATTTGATTCGGAGTCCTAATTCAAATATGAATCAAATTAGGAGACCAATTAAAAGGCCCGAATCAATTTGAAGCTCTCTGAATTGATTTGGAATAGATTCAGAGAGCTTCAGAGATTTGGGCAGTTCTGCTTGCTGCTGCAGGGGGCTGGACCTGGATTCTGTGCTGGTAAATACAGGGTGGATAAGGAGAGGGGAGGGGACCCCTGCCAGGCCCCATCCCCTGCCTGCTCTCCTGAGTGCCCCCGATCCCCACCCACTCTCCCAGCACCCCCACGGCTGCACCACCCAACCCCAACTTCCGGCTCTTTAAAAAAAAAAAAAAAGAAAGAAAAGCCTCTCACCCACCAGCTCCTGCAGTGGCCATCAAAGCTTCTGGGGGGCTTGTGGCAGAGCCCCCCATGCAGTGCAGGGCAGTGGGGGACAGCAGGAGGCAGCAGGGATTATCCCCTGCTTGGCACGAGCCAGTGAGTGTGGGGCTTTTTTTAAAGAACTGGGAGCTGGTGTAGGCCGGGCAGCCATGGGGGAGCAGGGTTGGGAGAGTGGGCAGGGGTCAAGGGACTCATGGAAGAGCCCCTCACATGGCATGAGACAGCAACCAGTGAATAGGAGCTTTTTTTTAAGAACCGGAAGCTGGGGCTGGGAGAGTGGGCAAGGGATGGGGGCTCGTGACAGAGCTCCCTACACAGTGCGGGGCAGTGGGGGGCTGCAGGGATCTCCCCCCATCCCCCACCTGGCAGGATCTGGTGAGTCTTGGGCTTTTTTTTTTTTTTTAAAGAGCAGGATGTTGGGGCCAGGCGGGGCAGCCATTGACAGGGCTGGGAGACCGGGCGGGGGATGGGGTCTCTTTGATTCAGAGATTCAGCCAATTTGGCAGTGGCTGAATCTAATTTGGAGACTGAATCAATTCGGGGCAGTGATTCAAATCACCAAATCAAATCACTGTCCCCTAAATCGTCCAAATCCAAATCTGAAGCAAATACGAGCTGCTTCATACAGACTTAGTATCAATCTTCCCCATACCTAGCCAAGTCAATAACTTTGTACTATTTCTGGTATTAACCTTTTTCATTACAAGTAGATCCTGAAATGGCAGTTTTCATAGTTGCTAGCCTAGTCTTCCCTCCACACCAGCCCTTCCCCACCCTGTCACTGAGATCAGTATGCATAAAATTACAAAGAAGAATTAAAAGTAGCTTCTCACAGGTTGTTCCATTAAAAAAGTAGCTTCTAACATCCTCATTTGCTTTAATTACATTTTAAAACCATTTTGTCTTTCTTCTCTTAGGTTGAAAGAGCAACAAGTAGGCCTTGACATGGTGAAACTTGGTAAGTTATAGATAGGATTGTGAGCCAAGTTCACATCCGTCACCACAGGTAAGAGGTCTTTGATACTGTCTATGTAATTCCCTTCTGTATAATTACATACATGACTTGAGTCTGTGATTTAAAAGGATCAAACTACAGTCTTTGGCTAGACTCTTAATAGGCTTTTTGTTGTTGTCTAGATCAAACTGAGTTAATAAAGTTACTGGCTTGAAGACTGAATAGTTTAGTAAATTCCATTGGTGATTCTTTTGACTTGTTTTGGATCAGGCTTTGAACTTTAATGAAGAGAACTGGATACACCAGACTTGCTTTCTCTGGGGCTCATCTGATGCATATGTAGGTTTAAATTTCTTCTTTCCTCCATCCCCTCTAAGTTTAACTCACATCCTCATAATAACTATTCCACCAACTTCCTTTTAATCTGTGTGATTGACCAACTTCTTTCTGTCTGAGAAAAAAAAAGATTCTTTCTGGGACTTATTCTTTGTTTTACTTGATATTTCAGTTAAATATCTGGAGATGCATTCATTGGTACCAATTGGATTAATATTTCTGAGTTGTTGCAGCCAGCCTGTATTTACTAACAGCAGAAACAATCACTTTCCCTCTTGATAACAGAGTCGCACTTCTACACTGCCTTCTATCTGAGGATTTTGTTCTGCTTGAAAGCTATTGAAAAAAATCTAAGCGCAAGCTCAGGGTGTGATTTTTTTTTTTTTCCCCTCCCCTCCTTCCTCCCCCCACCCAAGATTTTAATTAGGCAATACAAAATCAATTTAATTTACAGTCAGGCACATACTGCCTTCCCTGGAATGAAGTCTATTTCTGTGACAGATTTCCTGCAATTTCCTCAATTCCCACCTAATTTGGCTGCATTTTTGTTAAAAGCAGCACATTTTGTCCTTCAAACTGCTGCCCATGACTCAAGTATTCAGGTGACCATCCACAAAGAGTTCCCTTGCATACACTTTTGTATGCTCAAAAATGACTGCATGGCTCTGGCTTTCAAAGGGTATATCAACCCTGAGCAGAGATAAGGGTTGGGAGGTTTTCACCTTTAAAAAATTAAGGTCTCAGAAACTATGAATGACTGAAGAAACATAGATAGAAACAAATGTTTTAAACTTTAGCTCTAATGGTGGGTGCTACTCCCTTTACTCTACTGACCTAACTGTGAATGTAGAGATAGGTCCAAGACCAAATAATGAAATCCCCCACCAGAAGTTCATGGATGGTTGGATGTGAATCTGGATCAAAATTCATATCTGGTCCAACGGTCTGAGCTAAAATTCAGGTTCTGAGAGTCCCCCTTCAACCTGCCCCACAATTTTGTGGCTTGGATTATTGATGTTTGAATCAAAACTTAATATTTTTATTAATGATAGTAAAAATATGCAGCTATTTTTCTCTCCTTATTTGTTCATATTGGGAAGCTTTTGCAATCCTAGATGCTGGAGGAAAACACTGGAATTGTTACCAGAACATCACAAGGAATTAACTGCCTGGAAAATTTCTGGTGAGTTTTTATATATGTATGAGCATTGACTGACCAAATGTGGTCAGCTTTAGAGTAGGTTTCTAAATGGACACTTCAAATTTGCCAATCCCTGTCATGTCTATTATAGGAAAAGTTAACTCAGACATGCATTTTCAAGATAGTTCTTTTTCACTTGTTTTTTTTCAGTTGGTGAGACCGTAGTTCTGACCTCTTCCCCTTATTTAATCTTGAGTCCATTAAAAGTGGCCTTCTTAAAATTATTTTTCTCTCTACCCCGACTACATCTTTGAAAATCTCTGCAATACTTTTACTGGCTTCTTTTAGACTGAAATGAATTTAAACTTTTCATTACGAACACACAGTTTCTGTCCTGTATTTGCATATGCTCATATTTCTTCCTCTCCTTCTCAATGACCTGCACCTCTCTACCAGTTTTATATTTTTTCTCCCTTTTCTGTCTTTTTGTACCTGAAGTCAACTCTAAGTTCCTTGAGTCATCAACTATGTATTAGCATTTAATTACCAATTATGTTGTAACAGTAATAGAAAACATTTGGATGTGCAGTGGGGGAGTTTCTATAGGAGTCTGAAACTTAACTTTCTATCTGATAGTTAGAAGGGAGGATCAGTTTTGATGTTTTTATAGTTTATAATGATTCACCTTTTGGGGTTTCTGCAAGCCCTCACTAGGTGCCCTTAAGTGTTTTTCTTGGTTTCAAGAGAATCCTTCAATTTTCTGTAATTAAACTGTCATCTTAATAATACCTTGGCTGGCTGCCAAGATATAATAATCCTTGGAAACTAATCTTTTTAGAGGATTATAGCAGATTTAAACATCATCACTGGATTAAGGACTTCAGCATACCTCCCAAACAATGAAGAATCTCCCTAGTCTAATTAAAGCATGAGGTTACAATTACTATTATGTTGCACTAAGTAAGAAATAATTTTTTAGGATTGACTCCAACAAAAAATCAGGTCAGGTGAAGTCCATAAAAAGACAAGTGAAAGTTTGCTTTTATTCTTCTGAAATAATTCATAGTCTTGAGCTGTTGGTTGTGTTCAAGTGTCATATCAGTTTAATATCTGATATATCCTCTTGTGTTTTATGTATTATAAGAACTATTCTTTGCTGGAGTGGGTACAGATTCCATCTAGCGGGTCAGCTTAATTTCTGTGCCATTCTAGGCAAATATATGAGGCCCTTTCTCTCCGCTGATCTACACATTATTGACTCACATTGTCCTAATAACTATGTAAGATAATAAGAAAGCAGAAAAAACATGTCTGGTGTATGCTATAAAGTGTATCCCAAATCTGTATTCCTTTTTATCTATTTAGACAATTATTAAACAGACCTGTTCTCCAGCCTATTGCCCAATGACAGCCTTCTTTGACTAGAGTAGTAGAGGATGAGCATGATCTCTTAGAATATGAGAAGACTTGAACACTATTAATATTTACAGAGGTAGGTAGGGAAGCAAATCTCCTTTTTTTTGCATTAAATAAATGAGGTCCCCCAAATCCTAGCATTATGAACTTTTCATAGTTGGCTGACATTGGCAAACCTACCATAGTGATCAGTCAGTCCTTGCAGCGCAATGGAAAAGTACCCCTTTGAGTCTGTGAGCTCTGAGGGTTGGTATGGTGGTCAACTAGCAGGAATCAAACAGCTTCTCCAGTGCACCTGGGGAACCCCCTATATGCGAAGCCATCAATAACTTATCACCATCATCCTTAAAACTGGTAAGCCTCACGATATACAGTGACAGTTCTTTTTATTAGCAGCGCATACATTCAGCAAAACAGCCCTAACAAGCAATTTGCCCACACAAAATTGGTTACCAGTAATAGGCAACAGTCAGAGGTAGTGAACCACCAGCTGGTAGTTCTGCATGGCTAGAGGAGTTTTCACGTATCGGTGTACCGCTAGGGTAGCTCTGCGGTAATTTCTGCTCAGATCCCCAGATGTGTGCCTTGGATCATCTTAAATTCTACTGCCATTACTGATCATAACAGTCTTCTCCTGATGGTCAGTTCTTGTTTTGCAGTCCCAGAAATGATGCTGCACCAAATGAAGTTAGCTTCAGACAAGTTTCTTTAGAAACGACTAATTTTCTCTTCTACCTGTTTTGTCCTTTGGCACTGTTAGATAAAACACTGTATAAACTACTCAGTACCATGAGGACTCGTTGAAAAGAACCATGCCCCCAGATACCAGCGTTGAGTTTGCTTCTGTTTTGCATCCCAGAATATGATTTACAAAAATGCCACCGTATATAGGGGTGAGCAGCAGAGCAAAGGGAGCACACAGTGCTGAGAGCTTAATGCAGAAGAAATTTTCACTGTGTGGGAGCAGTAATACACGCTGTAACTGGAATGAGAACTACTGAGTTGTGTGGACACAGCTTCGGCATGCTTCCCAGTATGGAGCAGGTAGTGCATGCCAACTCAGTGTGAACCAGATCTCCACTGGATGGATAGGCTCTTGGTGTAATCCTTGGGTAATAAGACATGAATAGAGTTGACATGGCACCAAAAGCTTCCTTCTCAGTTTCTCTTTCCCTAAGGCAATGCGTCCCAAAGAGTATGTTGTGCCACAAGAGCAATGGAAGTGTGTCACAAGATCCCCCACATAAAGAGGTAAATGCTAGGGCTGTGTGAAATGCCTGCATTTCATTTCTGTTTTAGATTTGACATTTCAGAGGGACAGTGATTTGTTTTGGTGTTTTGAATCACTGTCCTGTTTTGTTTTGGCCAAAACTGTTTCAGAATTTCAATGGTGTTTCGGCCATAGGCTATAATGGGGAATCACAAAACTGCCTCTAACTTTGTCATGTCTTGCCTGATACAGAGGAAACTTGCAAGGTTGCTAGTTCCATCTGAGGCTGCAACACCTGCCAAGATTCAAGGAGATAGGTGCAGGGGTTTTTGTGAAACTGCACCTCAAACTGTTCAAAACAAAACTAGCATCACTTGTGGGCAGCGGCAGCCTCCTGTCATCCCACATGCTGATCTAGGGGTTGCTGCCAGCTGGGGCCAGTGCCAGAACTGGGTTCTTTCCAGCGCTCAGTGCAGGCTGTGCTGGGCAGACTTGGGTGCTGGCCCCAGCCGGCAGTAGCAGCATGCCATCATCCTCATGCTCCACAGCTGGTGAGTGTGGAGCTTTAATAAAAAAAAAAAAGCCCTGTGCTCACTGGATCTGGCAGCAGTAATTGGTGCTTTTGAGGGCTCATGGCAGAGCCCCCCCACACAGCACAGACAACAGGGATTGCTGTACCTCCCCCCCCGGCACCTGCGTGGTAGCTGCACCATGATGCATGTATAGCGTAGTTCAGCAGGGTGTCACAGGCTGTCTGGGAGCTGGGGCAGCTCCAGCAGTCAGCCAGAGGTCTTGGTTCGATCTTCAGCTGTTTGGCCATTCCCCCAGCTCTTCCTGGAGAGCATGGGCCCCTGGATCTGTCTGTGGGGTATCAGCAAGCTGCTGCTGCTGCCTGGAGAAATAGCCTAGGACTGCCGCCATCCCCAGCTGGCAGTGGTAGCCTGCTGTCATCCCACATCATCCAGGGGCCTGTGCCCCCTTAGGAAGAGCTGGGGGAAGTGATCAGGCAGCTGGGGAATTGAACCAGGAACTGGGAGAATGTTCAGGGACCTGAGGACGTTCCCCCCAGCCCCCGGCTTGATTCCCCAGCCCACAGTTTGATTCCTCAGCTTCCTGTTCAATTCCCCGGCACTGGGGTTGGAAGAGACCTCAGGGACAGATTGTTGTTACTGGCTGCTACAGGTGTCAACATCAGAGCAGTCCTCCCTCTCCCCCAACCTCTTTCCCTGCAAGCTTGCCTCTGAACCAGCTCCAAAACGTTTCAGAAATATCCAAATAATTTCTGAAATGTTTTGCATAGCCCATTTTATTTCAGAGCTGTTTCGGAGCCTTTCATTTCAGATTCGGTGTTTCGACCCTTGAAATGTCCAAATCTGAAACAAAATGGCTGCCGAAATTTCACACAGCCCTAGTAAATGCTCTCCTCCCCGTCCAGGACCCTGCACCTGCCCCAGCTACTCCGGTGGCACCTACATGTGTTCATCTGAGGACTGCTGCTGCTGCTGCTGCTGCTGCTGCTGCTTTTGCCTGCCCTTTGCCACCCTCAGCAGC